>NW_021703779.1:31607796-31631754 GCF_005190385.1 Monodon monoceros
CGGGCCGCGGGCCCGGCGTTGCGGGACTGTGGCGAGGCAAAAAAAGGAGAAGAAAAAAAAAAGGGGGGCCCCCAAACAAAAAAAAAAAAAAAAAAAAAAAAAAAAAAAAAAGGGACAGGTTCACAGGGTCTCACCAAGTTAAAAGCAAGGCTGGATACAGCGTAAAAAGAGAAAGATTTTCACAAACTAAGGTTCTGAAGGTCATGATTTGAATGAATAAGGAGAGGATGGTAAAGTCTCTTTGGGTTTGGTCATGGCACTGGTTTACATCACAAAAGTGTGGGCCCAGAGATCATACATTTACATTAGCAGAGATAATCATTTTCCACTTGCATGTCAGACTACAAGTTCATGGGCCAGGACTTTGTTTCAATTGGTTCTGCACACCAACACCATACCCCTTGTGTCATGCTGGGCGCGTAATGACTGTAAAAAATAATTTTTGAGTAAATGAATGCAAGCACATAGGTTATGCAGATGCCACAACTTTGTATCATCCTCAGAAATATTTGCCTCCATGAATGATTATTTCCAAGTTGAGCACAGTGCTACGCTTTTCCATGTCAACGCTTTATCTCCAGGAGATTTTCTACTTTGTTATGGGTATTTGCATGGTTTATAACTGATTCTTTGTCTTCACTTTATTTTCACACTGTGTTCTCTCTGGACCCATATATAAATACAGTACAAAAAGTCCTTTTAAATGAAAATGATGTCAAACACTGAGAGTGTTCCCCCGAGGACGTACCTTCTAGTCCACTGGATTAAGGCTAGAATTTCACTCTGTTTTTATCTCTTTGTCTGAATTCCCATCTTGTTTCTGTTTTTAGTCAAGGATGTTAAGGCTTCTTCATCTTTCTCTCATGTGTTCATATAGCAAACTAAATTAAATACCCACTATTAGTCCTTTTGTCTCAGCAGTTTGTCGAAGAGCTGCTTAAGCAAGCCAACAAATACTTTAAGGGTGCAGGGCTAAGTACAGGTCTGACTGATGCTCTTTGGCTTAATAAGAACTTCTGATACATCAATAATTCTTATCTAGGTCTCTAATAATAATATCATCCCTGCATATGATAAGAAGATTCCTCCCTCTTTTTAATGTGTCATCTCTCCTCCTAAAGAAGCATGGGTGTGTGGGGAGTAAACCACAGTGTGGCATAAAGGAACAGTGAAAACTGGGGGATGATGTCAGAAGGAGAAATAAAATCAAGAGCCAGGTGGAATATCAAGGTGTCAGTTGGAAGAGGCTATTCAGAGGGCAGAACAGGTGAGGCCTGACAGCCACAAAAGCATCAGAGAATCCAGACAAGAGCGGCTACTTGAATTCCTTGCACGGGTGAGCATGGGAGCGGCTGGGAGTTCGATAAAGGCGATCATTCTCAGAGAACTGCCTGAACCCCTGAGGCAGAGCTGTGGACTCATCTCATATTGTGATTGTAGCCCAACCAAGGAAAAGTGAGGGTGGACAAAGAAACAAACTATGGAGGGCATTGTCCCGAGCTGTATTACAGAGTGGTGCTTTTGATAAACATTTTTAAATCCATGGTAATGTCTTGGAAACTGCTTTTACTGGTCCCAAATGTATGGTAGGTAGAAAAAGCCCTGAACTACTAATAGGGAGACAGATTCCAGGACTGCTTCTCCTACTCACTTAGGGCTTTTGATGCAAATGTTAAATTCACTTCAGATAACAAAACAATTAATGATCGCTATGCATAAGGAATAGCAGTAGGTAATGTGGCGGATACAAAGATGATTAAGTTCCTGTCTTCTAAGGGCTCAGAAATAAAGTGAGGGAAACATTTACCCCCAAGTGATAATGAGGCACAGTGTGACAAGAACTGCAATGGTATAAAGCACAGAGAGAAAGAACTCGGATAGAAAAGTTAATTCAGATGGAAAACATCTGACATCTAAAAAACTTTCTGCTGGAAGAAGAATTTGAGCAGAGTTTTGAAAGACGGAACATATGTTGCTGGGCAGGTATGAGACAGAAGTGTACTTTAAGCAAAAGAAACTGCACAAGCTAAGTTACTGGGCAAGAGATTCACTGGCTTTAAGGCAGAAGAGGGCACAACATTGTGGAGATAAGACAGTGCACGGAATGGGGGAAGACTGTTGAATGATTTCGATTGCAAGCTGAGGAAGATGATCTACACTGTAAGTGATGAGAAAACCTTCACAAGTTTGTGAATATGACGGATATTAAAAACAAAAACTGAATGCATTTGAAAGTGACAAGCTATAGCAATTCAGACACGCCATGGTGTCTGACCAAGGTGCAATGAGCCTAGGAAGAAAGGGATCGTTACTCATGATGCTAAAAAGGATGAATCAACAGGATCTGGAAAAGAAAAAAAAAATCAGAAAAGAGAAAAAGGAACTTTTTGGACCAGTTATTAAGTCTGTGGCTTTTAAATCACCTGTGGAGGGCTAGGTTCCATCTCTAGTCTCATGAATCAGGTTGGCTTGAAGAAGAGGCTGAGGGGCGGGCTTCCTGCTCGAGTGCAGAATGCAGTCAGCAGGTAGTTGGTCCCTTTAATGCTCTCAGATATTGTTATCTGCCTCTTTCCAGATCTCACCCTCCCCTGAGCCATGGAGGTCCCGCCTCAATACCCTGGGTGCTGCCGGAGTGAAATGGGTTTCTCCAGCAGCATGGCACACAGCTGGGGAAGCAGGGCACCCTCTCACCAACTTCCCTTTCCTCCCCCACAGGAGAAGTCAGGGTGGGCAAGTTCAATCACGCTGTGCCCCCTTGGGGGAGGGGCGGCGCTGTCAAAATTCCACTTACCTTGTCTAATGCGTCCAAACTCGTTACTTTTTTTTTTTTTTTTTTTTTTTTTTGCAGCGAAGTGCTGGAATCTTTCTTTTGGAAACCAGGACTTCTACAAGGGTTTTTCGTTGTCCATAAGTCAGTGCCCTCCAGGTATTCCGGGACCACAGCCAAGAGGGGCTGAAGCGGGTTCACAGACTCCTGCTGGTTCCACGGCCTCTGTCAAGGTCTGCCTGCCTGTTACCCGATTCCCCCCCCCACCGCCCCCGCCTAGTCTATGGACACATGGTCTGCATCTCACAGCTCCCACAGAGGTACTTTTGTTCATAGATGGATGTCGTTTTAGTCGCTAAAAGGGGGGAGGGGGGCAAAAAGCTGGACGTTTTACACCACCATCGCTGCTGACGTCACTCCACAGTTCCTGTTTTAAATTTTTTATTGGGGCTTGACCTTTCTTTGAACTCAAATAAGTATTGTGAAAAGATTTTGATCTCAAACGGATGGAACCGGAGAACCTCACGCACGCGCCCTCAGAAGAATGGAACTTAAATGAGACTGGCTTCCCGCAAATGACTGATTTACCCAAGACCGAGACTTACCTCCTGACCAATGAACATCCGCCGTGAATCTCTCCCCATCCTCAAGCCAATGAACTTACAGCTTACTGACTGGACTTCCTGCACTTTGCGCTCCTTCGCGATAAATACAGCTCATCCTGAACTCTTCAAAGACTGGCCTGTAACTTGCAACATTGTGTCTTCTGGAATTCCAGTTCCTCTGCTACTCCCGAGTAAACTCAAGTTCACGTAATTGGAGCTTGCTTCAGTTTACCTCTTTATTTAGGCTGACAGTACCTTATATTCCCTTAAACAAGTTAATTTTTTTTTTCTTGCGGTACACGGGCCTCTCACTGCTGTGGCCTCTCCCGCTGCGGAGCACAGGCTTCGGACACGCAGGCCCAGCGGCCGTGGCTCACGGGCCCAGCTGCTCCACGGCATGTGGGATCCTCCCGGACCGGGGCACAAACCCATGTTCCCTGCATCGGCAGGCGGGTTCTCAACCACTGCGCCACCAGGGAAGCCCAACAAGTTAATTTTTAAGTAATGGTCATGTGACAAAAGTAAAGGCCGATCTCCGGATTTTTGTAGGAAAGGCTTGGAAAAAAGCAATGTTCCTTTTAGGCATTAATCATGATTTTATTTTTTGTATTTTATGATGTTTTGATATCTTAAAAATCTCGCTGGCTGGAGAGTGACTCCCCCTCCCAGGGGAGATAGCAAAGCGCTCTAGCCAGGAGAATAGCTTTTATATACAAACCAACCAGCCCTGAGTCTGTAGCCCCAAACACCTCCTTTATCTGACTCCCACTGACAAGCCGGTATTTCCTCTGCCTCATCCTAGGGCCAGGTACAGATAGCTGGAGACCACCCTATAGCCCAGATGCTGCCATAATTATTCAGACTAATCAATTCTAAACAACTTTCTCTGCTTTCTCTCACTTTTCCTTCAGAAACCCCATTAAAGGCTCTTGCCTAGAGTTTCCTCTTGCTTCTGTCTTTGCCACCTGACCAAAACCTGGAGCTTTCTCTTTGGCCCTGCACGGCATGCAGTGACTCCCCACCGGAATCTGTATTATAAACTTTTTCCTTTCAAGCCTGGTTCTCATTTCCTCCTGTGGCCACACTCACTTTTCTGTACCATATCCAACATTTACATTCTTAGAATGCTTTACCCATCTACTTGAAGCTGAAAGGATGGAACAGGGGTACTAAAATGCCCCATGAAGGAAGAAACTGGAACTGCTAGGCAATCGAGTGTAATCTTGAAATGGAGCTTATACGGAGCAAGAGATGAAAAGAGATTCAGTCTTAATGACTTTGTTTTTATTCTAAATCTAACCATGGTTGAAGCTGCTTCTTGAGTTTTCAGTAATGTGAGCTGAAAATTCACTTTGTTATTTAATCCAGTCTGAGTTGGGTCTGTTGCCAATTGCACCACAAACAAACCCACCTGAGGGAGTGCTGAATGTGATGGATCCTACATTATTCAATTAGCTAAGCAGAAGTTAGGTGGAAGCCATTAGGAACTGATATTTTGCTTTGGTATTTGGTACTTTTTCAAAATAATACTAAGACAGTAGGTTAACATGTTACCTGTTTTATTTGGCACTAAAACCATGCCAGTGAGGCTGCAGCATCAGGGGTTTGGAAGTAAAAATTCAGGATACACCTTGGAAATTGTTGCGTAGGTTTTTTTTTTTTAAATCAGTTTCACGTGGAATGTACGGTGAACATTCAAGCTATAAATATATACATACATATATATCTTAATGTAAAACTTTAGTTGTCACTTGTTGTTTGAGCCCAAGCCTGCCAGATATATTCTCCTGGATATATCTCTCCAAAAATGATGTGAACAAACTCTAGATGAACAGAAACAAAATCATTAATCTACTTCTCTGTTTCCAGTCTTTATTAATGGTACCAGCACTTTACAACTAGCCTGGCTCAGAAATGCAGAGACAGGTTTGACTGATGCCTCATTATGTTGCCTCGACCTATAAGATGAAATCTCTATCTTTATTTGGTGTCTTTTTCTTACATTGATAATATCCTCATGTTGTAGCCATATTAAAATTCCCTAATGCACAATTGCTTTATTTGCTCTCCTGTTCAAACATCTTTTAATATCTCCCCACAGCCAATAACACCAAAAAATCAAATATGTACATTGTAGTCTGCCAGTTGAGCTTTTGCATAGTATGACCGTATTTGAACTGAATTGTCTCCTACTACTTTTCCATGCATACACCCGAAGAGAACTATTCACGGTTTGACAGAATCACCCCAGACATTTCCTGCTTCTGTGTACACTATTCCTTCTGTCTCAAATGTGTCCCCTTTCATCAGTCTTTTATCCTTCAATGTCTAATTCATGTTTTATCTCCGCTAGGAACCCTGTTCCATTTCTGTCTCAACTTTTTTTTTTTCTTAAAGAATCTGAGAGGGGAACAGCATTGATTTATTTTTCTTTTTAATTAATTAATTTATTTATTTATTTTTTGGCTGCATTGGGTCTTCATTGCTGTGCACGGGCTTTCTCTAGTTGCGGCGAGCAGGGGCTACTCTTCCTTGTGGTGCTTCTCATTGCAGTGGCTTCTCTATGTTGTGGAGCACAGGCTCTAGGCACACAGGCTCAGTAGTTGTGGCTTGCGGGCTATAGAGCGCAGGCTCAGTAGTTGTGGCACACGGGCTTAGTTGCTCCGCGGCATGTGGGATCTTCAGGACCAGGGCTCGAACCCATGTCCGCTGCATTGGCAGGCAGATTCTTAACCACTGCGCCACCGGGGAAGTCCCTCTGTCTCAACTATTAATGGCAATTTGTACCTCTCCCAGTGTTGGTTGTCATATTCTGATTTGTAATTAATGTTATTTTTTATTTTACTCCCGCAAACTATAAATAACTATAGGATAAGAACTATAGGAGCTATGTCTTTAAATATGCTTCCCAACTCCAAGTTAATGCTTTAGAATTTTAACGAGTTGTTTCCATAATATTTTATAGGCATATTTAAATAATGTAGGCTCTTGACAATTTCAAAAATAAGTTAGGACTATAGCATACTCAGTTTAATGTGTGAGTGTGTGTGTGTTTATATGCATATGTGTGTCATAAACTGATTCTGAATGTCAATTCAAAAAGTGAAGCTACATATAGTGTTTTGAACAACTGAAATATTACTGTATGTATTATTTCTGAGTGTATAGCAAATGCAATGTCAAAGAAGATAAAATGATTTGCAGCAAAGCTTCAAAATTAGAGTACTCAAACAAGGCTTCATTGCTGAGGTGAGCCTTGAAAAATCAGTAGGCTTGAGCCTTGAAAAATCAGTAGGCTTTGGACAGGTAGAGTGAAAATTGGAGGAAAAAAAGTCAGGGGAAATAGGAAAGGCATGAGCAAAAGTACAGAAATGAAAATAAATGACGATGGTGATTTTGAAAAGGAATAGGAGGAGCCATGTCTGCTGACAACAAAGACTAAATGTGAAGGAGGAGGCGTGGTAAATAATGCTGGATGAATAGCACAAGGTCACCTTTTAGAGGGCTTTGAAAAATGGTAGAGAGATTTGGACTTGATGTGATAATAATTGGTTATGCTTGTAAAATGACTTATAGTTTACAATGCACAATAGATTTTTTTTCATTTAAACTTTAATTTGTGACAGACATGCTGTATTATAGATGAGGAACTATAACCAGAGCAGTTAAGAATCTGCTGAAAATCACACAGCTAATAAAATGCAGGACACCTGACTTACTACTCAGTGTTATTTTTGTGTTTGCACCATGTTATCTTCTGCATTTTTAGACAACAGATAGAAATAACTGGTATTTTAGGAAGTGTGTTCTCTCTATATTGGAGGTAACTATTGGAAATATCCAGTTTACAGTATAGAGGCTAAAGATATTTTCTATGTCTATAACAAAACAGAGGTTAATGGGGCAGGAGAGTGACCACAAAGATGGTAGAAGTTGATGAATGAGATTTTCGTGGGAGGTATCATTTGGAAACAAGAAACAGTTTCTTGTGGTGGCTACTTCAGTGGTGATAGCAAAGCAACATTCCTCTGCATATCACAGTCAGAATGTGTAACTACGTTTTCTTTCTAGAATAGTGATTAATATCAAAAAGATAAACCCTATCCTGTTAAGAAAGCAGATATCAGCACTTAGGAGAGGAAGAAGGCATTCCATAAAATCTGTAAGTCAGATATCAGTGTGGCTTTGGTGTAGCATTGATAGAAAAAATAAAATATTCCTGAAAGTTTATGAGACTTTTGCTGGGGTAAAATATGTTCCTCTATATTGGAAAAGACAAATGAACTCTTCCGTCAGACACTGAATCAAATGCAGGTAATGAGCAGTTGAAATATGAAGAGAGGGCAAAGGGGAGACAGGGTGCTCTGGGGAGCATAGATGGGTCAACTTTTCCACAGCAATAGCATTGCTACCAGTGACAATAAGCAGAATGTGTCAGAGGACTCAAATGGCAGCCTGATATTGACAGTCCCTATCAGAGAGTTATAGCAATAAAATGGATTAAATAAATAAAAGTAAATAAGATATTTTAGTGCCTCTAGAATCAATGAGTGGGCTTGTTTGTTAACTTTGTTTTTTTTGGTTTTTTACTTGTTAGTTTTGAAAAACTTTTAAAAATGAAAATACATGTCTAGAGAATAAAATAAATGAGTATTAAAATGATTATAGGGAATACAGAATTCAAAGTTACTGTTACAAGCCAATTTTTTTTTTACATCTTTATTGGCGTATAATTGCTTTACAATGGTGTGTTAGTTTCTGCTTTATAACAAAGTGAATCAGTTATACATATGTTCCCATATCTCTTCCCTCATCTCCCTCCCCCCCCCCCCCCCCCTCCCCCCCCCCTAGGTGGTCACAAAGCACCGAGCTGATCTCCCTGTGCTATGCGGCTGCTTCCCGCTAGCTGTCTGCCTTACGTTTGGTAGTGTATACATGTCCATGCCTCTCTCGCTTTGTCACAGCTTTCCCTTCCCCCTCCCCATATCCTCAAGTCCATTCTCTAGTAGGTCTCTGTCTTTATTCCTATCTTACCCCTAGGTTCTTCATGACATTTTTTCCCCTTAAATTCCATATATATGTGTTAGCATATGGTATTTGTCTTTCTCTTTCTGACTTACTTCACTCTGTATGACAGATTCTAGGTCTATCCACCTCATTACAAATAGCTCAATTTCATTTCTTTTTATGGCTGAGTAATATTCCATTGTATATATGTGCCACATCTTCTTTATCCATTCATCCGATGATGGACACTTAGGTTGTTTCCATCTCCGGGCTATTGTAAATAGAGCTGCCATGAACATTTTGGTACATGACTCTTTGAATTATGGTTTTCTCAGGGTATATGCCCAGTAGTGGAATTGCTGGGTCATATGGTAGTTCTATTTGTAGTTTTTTAAGGAACCTCCATACTGTTCTCCATAGTGGCTGTACCAATTCACATTCCCACCAGCAGTGCAAGAGTGTTCCCTTTTCTCCACATCCTCTCCAGCATTTATTGTTTCTAGATTTTTTGATGATGGCCATTCTGACTGGTGTGAGATGATATCTCATTGTAGTTTTGTTTTGCATTTCTCTAATGATTAATGATGTTGAGCATTCTTTCATGTGTTTGTTGGCAGTCTGTATATCTTCTTTGGAGAAATGTCTATTTAGGTCTTCTGCCCATTTTTGGATTGGGTTGTTTTTTTTTTTGTTGTTATTGAGCTGCACGAGCTGCTTATAAATTTTAGAGATTAGTCCTTTGTCAGTTGCTTCATTTGCAAATATTTTCTCCCATTCTGAGGGTTGTCTTTTGGTCTTGCTTATGGTTTCCTTTGCTGTGCAAAAGCTTTGAAGTTTCATTAGGTCCCATTTGTTTATTTTATTTCCATTTCTATAGGAGGTGGGTCAAAAAGGATCTTGCTGTTATTTATGTCATAGAGTGTTCTGCCTATGTTTACCTCGAAGAGTTTGATAGTTTCTGGCCTTACATTTAGGTCTTCAATCCATTTTGAGCTTATTTTTGTGTATGGTGTTAGGGAGTGATCTAATCTCATACTTTTACATGTACCTGTCCACATGTACCTGTCCAGTTTTCCCAGCACCTCTTATTGAAGAGGCTGTCCTTTCTCCACTGTACATTCCTGCCTCCTTTATCAAAGATCAGGTGACCGTACGTGCGTGTGTTTATCTCTCGGCTTTCTATCCTGTTCCATTGATCTTTCTGTTTTTGTGCCAGTACCATACTGTCTTGATTATTGTAGCTTTGTAGTATAGTCTGAAATCCGGGAGCCTGATTCCTCCAGCTCCGTTTTTCTTTCTCAAGATTGCTTTGCCTATTCAGAGTCTTTTGTGCTTCCATACAAATTGTGAAAGTTTTTGTTCTAGTTCTGTGAAAAATGCCAGTGGTAGTTTGGTAGGGATTGCATTGAATATGTAGATTGCTTTGGGTAGTAGAGTCATTTTCACAATGTTGATTCTTCCAATCCAAGAACATGGTATGTCTCTCCATCTATTTGTATCATCTTTAATTTCTTTCATCAGTGTCTTATAATTTTCTGCATACAGGTCTTGTGTCTTCTTAGGTAGGTTTATTCCTAGATATTTTATTCTTTTTATTGCAATGGTAAATGGGAGTGTTTTCTTGATTTCACTTTCAGGTTTTCATCATTAGTGTATAGGAATGCCAGAGATTTCTGTGCATTAATTTTGTATCCTGCTACTTTACCAAATTCATTGATTAGCTCTAGTAGTTTTCTGGTAGCATCTTTAGGATTCTCTATGTATAGTATCATGTCATCTGCAAACAGTGACAGCTTTACTTCTTCTTTTCCAATTTGGATTCCTTTTATTTCCTTTTCTTCTCTGATTGCTGTGGCTAAAACTTCCAAAACTATGTTGAATAAGAGTGGTGAGAGTGGGCAACCTTGTTTTGTTCCTAATCTTAGTGGAAATGCTTTCAGTTTTTCACCATTGAGAACGATGTTGGCTGTGGGTTTGTCATATATGGCCTTTATTATGTTGAGGAAAGTTCCCTCTATGCCTACTTTCTGCAGGGTTTTTTATCATAAATGGGTGTTGAATTTTGTCAAAAGCTTTCTCTGCATCTATTGAGATGATCATGTGGTTTTTCTCCTTCAATTTGTGAATATGGTGTATCACATTTACAAGCCAATTTTTAAGGAAGAAAGAACATAACAGTAGGGGTGCACTGTGTGTTGTTTTCAGATCAATAATTTTATTTTCTAATTTCTTATTTAAAAGATGGGACTCGCATAAAATACCAGTAGCTGAAACTTTCTGAGGCTATTATCAAAAGTGACAACAATAATAAAGTCACTTCTGATACATTTTAATAGAAGAAGAGTCACAGTTGGAAAAACTGTCAGGCAATTTTGAGATCCTGATTTTTAAAGCATAATCCTTGATCTGAAATTCTATGAATTAACTACTTTTCAGCAGCTGTGCACCAAGTTACTAAGCATTTAAAGCATACTGCATAATTTCACTGAAAATCAATCCAGTTTATCAGTTGCCTTTCTTCATTGATTATTTTGATTGATAATGAGTAGAAACAGTGTTAATATGTGATATCATAAAGAAAGATAATTTTCATTATTTGATACAAACATGTCAAAAAGCATCAATAACTATAATCTCTGAGTGAGTTCATGTACTTTTTCCCTCTCTCTGGATTCTGAAGTGTGTGCTAAGATAATCAATTCCTTGATTACGTCTTTTGTATCCTAGATGCCAGACGTTGGCAATTTAAAAGGCAGATCCTAAAATATGATGAATTACTGACCTCTGACATGGCATTTTCATTGTCTCAAGATAAACAGTATCTAATAGGGACACTAAAACTTTGTTATTTAGAGGAATAATCTCTGATCCATCTTTCAGAAATCACTATCAGCATGTAAGGAAAAATGGTAGGCTACAGTTTCTAACCTAATAAAAAGTTTTTTTGATGAACTACATTTTGGGGGAAAATGAATACATTCAGAGTTACTGACATAAAACTACTAATAGCTTACATCTCAGTAGTATAGATGTGGGGAACATTGCTGTGTGCACGCAGATGACACCTCAGTGAAGGACTTAATTCCGCAACTGGTAAAAGTGCTGTAGAAAGAATGTCTTTGGCTGTCAGTCCCTTAAGGACTTGCCTCAGCTGCAGAGAACGACCTCCTCTAAGGTTGCATCCCTTTCCAGATTGATCTACATCAAATATCAGGTCATTATAATGGTGTAAATTCCTGGCCATATCAGCCCTACTCCAGACAACTCTAAAGGTATATTCTAGCAGCAGAGATCCTCACGAGGTTGGTCAACGTTGTCTTTGGGACTGCGTTGCATCCTAACTTCTTCCTTTATCTGGTCCTGCTTCCTTCCCTTTACTTACACGTGTCTTGAGTCTAAAGGTACTCCTTACTATCTCCTGCATGGTAAACCCCATCTCAGTATCTGCTTTCCACAGGACTCAACTCACAGCAATTGTCATTAAAAAATAAACTTTATCTTCCTCAAGAGTTGGCTAATTACCTTAATAACTGAAGCAGAAATTGAAATACATTTTTCTTTCTTCTATATGTGAGAACAAATTTATGTGATTGAAAGTTTAAACCTGAGAGGACATTCAAGATGGCGGAGGAGTAAGACATGGAGATCACCTTCCTACCCACAAATACATCAAAAATACATCTACATGTGAAACAACTCCTACAAAACACCTACTGAATGCTGGCAGAAGACCTCAGACTTCCGAAAAGTTACATTTTTTTTTCCTTTTTCTCTTTTTGTGAGTGTGTATGTGTATGCTTCTTTCTGTGATTTTGTCTGTATAGCTTTGCTTTTACCACCATTTATCCTAGGGTTCTGTCTGTTCGGTTTTTTGGGGGTTTTTTTAGTATAGTTTTTAGTGCTTGTTATCATTGGTGGATTTTTATTGGTTTGGTTGCTCTCTCTTTTTTATGACTTTAATCTTTAATAATTTTTTTATTTTAATAATTTTATTGTATTTTTTATATTTTTCATTCTTTTTTCTCCCTTTTTTTCTGAGACGTGGCTGACAGGGTCTTGGTGCTCTGGCTGGCTGTCATGCCTAAGCCTCTGAGGTGGCAGAGCCAAGTTCAGGACGTTGGACCACCAGAGACCTCCTGGCCCCACGTAATATCAATTGGTGGGAGCTCTCCCAGAGATCTCCATCACAATGCTAAAACCCAGCTCCACTCAACGACCAGCAAGCTCTGGTGCTGGACACCCCGTGCCAAACAACTAGCAAGACAGGCACACAACCCCATCCATTAGCAGAGAGGCTGCCTAAAATCATAATAAGGTCACAGACACCCCAAAACACACCACAGGAGGTGGACCTGCCCACCAGAAAGACAAGATCCAGCCTCATCCACCACAACACAGGCACCAGTCCCCTCCACCAGGGAGCCTACACAACCCACTGAACCAACCTTACCCACTGGGGGCAGACGCCAAAAACAATGGTAACTGTGAACCTACAGCCTGCGAAAAGAAGACCCCAAACACAGTAGGTTAAGCAAAATGAGAAGACAGAGAAATACGCAGCAGATGAAAGAGCAAAGTAAAAACCCACGTTTAACGTTTAACAAGGACCTAGAAGAATTAAAGAGCAAACAAACAATGATGAACGACACAATAAATGAAATCAAAAATTCTCTAGGAGGAATTAATAGCAGAATATCTGAGGCAGAAAACAGATAAGTGACCTGGAAGATAAAATGGTGGAAATAACTGCCACAGAGCAGAATAAAGAAAAAAGAATGAAAAGAACTGAGGACAGTCTCAGAGACCTCTGGGACAATATTAAATGCACAACATTCGCATTACAGGGGTCCCAGAAGAAGAAGAGAAAAAGAAAAGAACTGAGAAAATATTTGAAGAGATTATAGTTGAAAACTTCCCTAATATGGGAAAGGAAATAGTTAATCAAGTCCAGGAAGCACAGAGAGTCCCATACAGGATAAATCCAAGGAGAAACACGCCAAGAAATGTATTATTCAAACTATCAAAAATTAAATACAAAGAAAACATACTAAAAGCAGCAAGGGAAAAACAACAAATAACACACAAGGGAATCCCCATAAGGTTAACAGCTGATCTTTCAGCAGAAACTCTGCAAGCCGGAAGGGAGTGACAGGACATATTTAAAGTGATGAAAGGGAAAAACCTACAACCAAGATTACCCAGCAAGGATCTCATTCAGATTTGACAGAGAAATTAAAACCTTTATAAGCAAGCAAAAGCTAAGAGGATTCAACACCACCAGCTCTATAACAAATGTTAAAGGAACTTCTTTAAGTGGGAAACACAAGAGAAGAAAAGGACCTAAAAAAACAAACTGAAAACAATTAAGACAATGGTAATAGAAACATACATATAGATAATTACCTTAAATGTGAATGGATTAAATGCACCAAGCGAAAGACACAGGCTCGCCGAATGGATACAAAAGCAAGACCTGTATATATGCTGTCTACAAGAGACCCAATTCAGACCTGTGGACACATACAGACTGAAAATGAGGGGATGGAAAAAGGTGTTCCATGCAAATGGAAATCAAAAGAAAGCTGGAGTAGCAGTACTCATATCAGACAACATAGACTTTTAAAAAAGACTGTTACAGGAGACAAGGAAAGATATTACACAGTGATCAAGGGATCAATCCAAGAAGAAGATATAACAATTGTAAGTATTTATGCAACTGACATAGGAGCTCCTCAGTACATAATGCAAATGCTAACAGCCATAAAGGGAGAAATTTACTGTAATAATAATAATTGGGGACGTTAACACCCCACTTTCACCAATGGACAGATCATCCAAAATGAAAATAAATAAGGAAACACAAGCTTTAAATGGCACATAAAATAAGATGGACTTAATTGATATTTATAGGACCTTCCATCCAAAAACAACAGAATACACTTTCAAGTGCTCATGCAACATTCTCTAGGATCATATCTTGGGTCACAAATCATGCCTTGATACATTTAAGAAAATTGAAGTCGTATCAAGTGTCTTTTCCAAACACAACGCTATGAGACTGGATATCAATTACAGGAAAAAAAACTGTAAAAAATGCAAACACATGGAGACTAAACAATACAGTACTAAATAACCAAGAGATCACTGAAGAAATCAAAGAGGAGGGTTTCCCTGGTGGCGCAGTGGTTGAGAGTCCACCTGCTGATGCAGGGGGCACGGGTTCGTGCCCCGGTCCGGGAAGATGCCACATGTCGCAGAGCGTCTAGGCCCGTGAACCATGGCTGCTGAGTGTGCACGTCCAGAGCCTGTGCTCTGCAATGGGAGAGGCCACAACAGTGAGAGGCCCACGTACCGCAAAAAAAAAAAGAAAAAATCAAAGAGGAAACAAAAAATACCTAGAAACAAATGACAATGAAAACACGACAACCTAAAACCTATGGGATGCAGCAAAAGCCGTTCTAAGAGGGAAGTTTATAGCAATACAATCCTACCTCAAGAAACAAAGATCTGAAATAAACAACCTAACCTTACACCTAAAGCAATTAGAGAAAGAAGAACAAAAATTACCCTGAGTTAGCAGAAGGAAAGAAATCATAAAAATCACATCAGAAATAAATGAAAAAGAAATGAAGGAAATGATAGCAAAGATCAATAAAACTAAAAGCTGCTTCTTGAGAAGATAAATAAAATTGATAAACCATTAGCCAGACTCATCAAGAAAAAAAGAGAAAAGACTCAAATCAACAGAATTTGAAATGAAAAAGAAGTAACAACTGACACTGCAGAAATACAAAGGATCATGACAGATTACTACAAGCAACTATATACCAATAAAATGGACAACCTGGAAGAAATGGACAAATTCTTAGAAAAGCACAAGCTTCGAAGACTGAACCAGGAAGAAGTGGAACATATGAACAGACCAATCACAAGCACTGAAATTGAACCTATAATTAAAAATCTTCCAACAAACAAAAGCCCAGGACAAGATGGCTTCACAGGTTAATTGTATCAAATATTTAGAGAAGAGCTAACACCTATCCTTCTCAAACTCTTCCAAAATATAACAGAGGGAGGAACACTCCCAAACTCATTCTACGAGGCCACCATCACCCTGATACTAAAACCAGACAGAGATGTCCCAAAGAAAGAAAACTACAGGCCAGTATCACTGATGAACATAGATGCAGAAATCATTAATAAAATACTAGCAAACAGAATCCAACAGCACATTAAAAGGATTATACACCATGGTCAAGTGTGGTTTATCCCAGGAATGCAAGGATTCTTCAATATATGCAAATCAATCAATGTGATACACTGTATTAACAAATTGAACAATAAAAAAGAAAACCATATCGTAATCTCAGTAGATGCAGAAAAAGCTTTTGACAAAATTCAACATCCATTTATGATAAAAACTATACAGAACGTAGGCATAAAGGGGACATGCCTCAACGTAATAAAGGCCATATATAACAAATCCACAGCCAACATCGTTCTCAATGGTGAAAAACTGAAACCATTTCCACTAAGACCAGGAATAAGACAAGGTTGCCCACTCACCACTGTTATTCATTATAGTTTTGGAAGTTTTAGCCATAGCAATCAGAGAAGAAAAAGAAATAAAAGGAATTCAAATCGGAAAAGAAGTAAAACTGTTGCTTTTTGCCGATGACATGATACTATATAGAGAGAATCCTAAAGATGCTATCAGAAAACTACTAGAGCTAAACAATGAATTTGCAAAAGTAGCAGGATACAAAATTAATGCACAGAAATCTCTTACATTCCTATACACTAACAATGAATAATCTGAAAGAGAAATTAACAAAACACTCCCATTTACCATTGCTACAAAAAAGAATAAAATACCTAGGAATAAACCTACCTAAGAAGACAAAAGACCTGTATGCAGAAAACTATAAGACACTGATGAAAGAAATTAAAGATGATACAAACAGATGGAGAAATATTCTATGTTCTTGGATTGGAAGAATCAACATTGTGGAAATGACTCTACTACCCAAAGCAATCTACAGATTCAGTGCAATCCCTATCAAACTACCAATGGCATCTTTCACAGAACTAGAACAAAAAATTTCACAATTTGTATGGAAACACAAAAGACCTCGAATAGCCAAAGCAGTCTTGAGAAAGAAAAACGGAGCTGGAGAAAGAAAAATCAGGCTCCCTGACTTCAGACTACACTACAAATCTACAGTAATCAAGACAGTATGGTACTGGCACAAAAACAGAAATATAGATCAATGGAACAGGATAGAAAGCCCAGAGATAAACCCATGCACAGATGGTCACCTTGTTTTTGATAACGAGGCAAGAGTATACAATGGAGAAAAGACAGCCTCTTCAATAAGTGGTGCTGGGAAAACTGGGCAACTGCATGTAAAAGAATGAAATTAGAACACCCCCTAACACCATACACAAAAACAAACTCAAAATGGAATAAAGACCTAAATGTAAGGCCAGGCACTCTAAAACTCTTAGAGGAAAACATAGGCAGAACACTCTATTACATAAATCACAGCAAGATCCTTTGTGATCCACCTCCTAGAGTAATGGAAATAAAAACAAAAATAAACAAATGGGATCTAATGAAAATTAAAAGCTTTTGCACAGCAAAAGAAATCATAAACAAGACGAAAGGACAACCCTCAGAATTGCAGAAAATATTTGCAAATGAAGCAACTGACAAAGGATTAATCTCTAAAATTTGCAAGCAGCTCCTGCAGCTCAATATCAAAAAAAAAACAACCCAATCCAAAAATGGGCAGAAGACCTAAATAGACATTTCTCCAAAGAAGTTATACACATTGCCAAGAAACACATGAAAAGATGCTCAACATCACTAATCATTAGAGAAATGCAAATCAAAACCACAAGGAGGTATCACCTCACACCAGTGAGAATGGCCATCATCAAAAAATCTAGAAACAATAAATGCTGGAGAGGGCGTGGAGAAAAGGGAACACTCTTGCACTGTTGGTGGGAATGTGAATTGATACAGCCACTATGGAGAACAGTATGGAGGTTCCTTAAAAAGTTAAAAATTGAGTGTTCTTATAGTCCAGCAGTCCCACTACTGGGCATATACCATGAGAAAACCATAATTCAAATAGCGTCATGTACCGCAATGTTCATTGCAGCACTATTTACAGTAGCCAGGACATGGAAGCAACCTAAATGTCTATCAACAGATGAATGGATAAAGAAGATGTGGAACATATATACAATGGAATATTATTCAGCCATAAAAAGGAAAGAAATTGGGTCATTTGTAGTGAGGTGGATGGACCTAGACTCTGTCATACAGAGTGAAGTAAGTCAGAAAGAGAAAAACAAATACCATATGCTAACATGTATATATGGAATCTAAAAAAGAAATGGTTCTGAAGAACCTAGGGGCAGGACAAGAGTAAAGATGCAGAGTTAGAAAATGGGCTTGACACAGGGAGAGGGAAAGATAAGCTGGGAAGAAGTGAGAGAGTGGCCTTAACATATATACACTACCAAATGTGAAATAGATAGCTCGTGGGAACCCGCATAGCACAGGGAGTTCACCTTGGTTCTTTGTGACCACCTAGAGGGGTGGGATAGAGAGTGAGGGAGGGAGGCGCAAGAGGGAGGGCATATTGGGATATATGTATATGTATAGCTGATTCACTTTGTTATATAGCAGAAACTGACACAACATTGTAAACAATTATACTCCAGTAAAGATGTTAAAAAAAAAAGTCTAAACCCAGGGTTAATTTGACAGTATGATTCATTGAAAGCATCGAGATGAAAGAATAATCTGGCCCTCTGGTTGATTCATAATTTTAGCATTTATTTGGAAATGCTGAGCAAACACTTGCTGGCGTGTATTTATTTTGTTATGTATTGAGAAATACTACCCTGTTAGAGTTATGAAAGTAATTGGCTTTATCGAGGAATCATGGCCCTTAAAATCTCTCGGGTATTAGTTTTCTATTGCTGTGTAATAAATTACCACAATTTTACCAGCTTAAAACCAAATACATATATTGTCTCATAGCTTATGTAGGTTAGATGTCCAAGCATATTTTAATTGGGTCCTCTGCTCAGGGTTTCACAAGACTGAAATTAAGCTGTTGTCTGGAATGCAGTATTATCTGGAAATGTGACTAGTGAGGAATCCATTTCCAAACTTACTCTGGCTGTTGGCAAAATCACTGCCATGTGGTTGGAGAACAGAGTCCCCATTTTATTGCTGATCGTTGGCTGGGTACCACTCTCAGCTGCTATAGATTGCCTTCAGGTCTTTGCAGTCTGGCATCTCCACAGTCTGCTCACAATATGGTATTTGCTTATTTAAAACCAGCAGAAGAATCTCTCTTATTTTGAATCTTTCCTGCTCTGAATTCCTCTCTTGAAAGAAGACCTAGATTCTCTTTTAAAGGGCTCCAGGATTGAACAGTATAGAGGTTCCTTAAAAAAATAAAAATAAAAATAGAACTACCATATGAGCCAGCAATCCCACTACTGGGCATATAACCTAAGAAAACCATAATTCAAAGAGAGTCATGTACCACAATGTTCATTGCAGCTCTATTTACAATAGCCAGGACATGGAAGCAACCTAAGTGTCCATCGACAGATGAATGGATAAAGATGATGTGGCACATATATACAATGGAATATTACTCAGCCATAAAAAGAAATGAAATTGAGTTATTTGTAGTGAGGTGGATGGACCTAGAGTCTCTCATACAGAGTGAAGTAAGTCAGAAAGAGGAAAACAAATACCGTATGCTAACACGTATATATGGAATCTAAAAAAAAAAAAAATGGTTCTGACGAACCTAGGGGCAGGACAGGAATAAAGATGCAGACGTAGAGAATGGACTTGCGGCCACAGGGAGGGGGAAGGGTAAGCTGGGACGAAGTGAGAGAGTGGCATGGTCGTATATACACTACCAAATGTAAAATAGACCAGCTGCGTAGCACAGGGAGAGCAGCTCGGTGCTTTGTGACCACCTAGAAGGGTGGGATACGGAGGGTGGGAGGGAGATGCTAGAGGGAGGAGATATGGGGATATATGCATATGTATAGCTGATTCACTTTGTTATAAAGCAGAAACTAACACACCACTGTAAAGCAATTATACTCCAATAAAGGTGTTAAAAAAAAAAAAAGCAAACAAATGAACAAAAAGGGCTCCAGGATTAAGTCAAGCTCAGCCAGGAAAACCTCACTTATGAAAGACAAGTTATTAGGAGCCTTGATTACATCTGCAAAATCGCTTCACCTTTGTGATACCGGGTAACCTAATCAAGGAGAGACATCTCATTATATTTCTAAGTCCTACACACACAGTCAAGTGGAAGGGATTATAGAGGGTCTGTGTACATAGTGCAAGAAGAGGAATTTCAGAGTCCATATTAGAATTCTGCCTACCACAGATTGGTTTTGTGTTTGGAAATGCCACATTTTCACATAAATAACTACACATATCTACTTGTCTCAACCCAGGCTTTAGAGCTTTGCAGGGTACTTGACATACATTTTATCTGGTGTGTATATGTGTGTGTGTGTGTGTGTGTGTGTGTGTGTATGAATTATCCAAAATTAGAAGAAAAAAGGAAAAATGTGTGTGTGTGTGTCTTGGCAGGTGTTTAATGTCCTTTGCATATTATAGGGATCACAGGTCCACCTAAAGATTATTTAGAAGAATGAATGTTGACTCACTGTTTACCATTGATTAAGGTTCCCAGACATGATGATGTTAAATTATAGATTTTCTTTTAGTATAGGTTCAATTAATTGGTAGAAAAGATAACTGAGAAGTTATAGTTTATAACCATTTGAGTCAATAACCAATTGTGTATGTAATCTAGCAATTTTTATATTCCTTTATTAAATTATTTCTATATAGTTGCTCAATTTCTCTTTTAAATGAGTCTCAAAATTGTATTGGTCCCCTCATTCATAAACTACTTAAATAAAGGTTTGACCTCATATATTTACATGAAGGTTATCACAATTACAAGAACTATTTATATAATCCAGCTATTCACCTGAGACTTGGATATTTTTTACACTCTCACTGCCAAAGTCAACCTGAGTTTGAACAACATCAGTAATGGGGATCTATTTCCCCATGCTTCCTTTTAATTTTAAGTTGACAGAAAGTCCTTCCTAGAATGAGGGATGATTTCAAAATAAGATGGATTGATGGATTGATGAGTGTGATAAGCAATGGTAAATGTTAGTTATAGATTAAGTGATAGGTATATGTATATTCCATGTATAATTATTTCAATTTTTCTACTTCCTTGAAAATATAATGCAGAAAAAATTTTAATACGAACCCAAATTCAAATTTCTTATAATATGTAAGTTTTTCTACAAAAATAACACCTATTCCTTACTAAAATTACTTGAGTGGAATAGTCTTATGACACATCAGAAATGTGCAGTGTAAAAAGCAATATTTTCAGGCTTCCCTGGTGGCTCAGTGGTTAAGAATCCGCCTGCCAGTGCAGGGGTCACGGGTTCGAGCCCTGGTCTGGGATGATCCCACATGCCTCAGAGCAACAAATCCTGTGTGCCACAACTACTGAGCCTGCGCTCTAGAGCTCGCGTGTCACAACTACTGAAGCCCATGCACCTAGAGCCCCTGCTCTGCAGCAAGAGAAGCCAGTGCAATGAGAAGCCCACGCACTGCAACGAAAAGTAGCCCCTGCTCTCCGCAACTAGACAAAGCCCGTGTGCAGCAACGAAGACCCAATGCAGCTAAAAATAAAAATAAATTTATTAAAAAAAAAAAAAAAGAATAGCTATGATTCTCAAAATTTCTGTATATCTTAGCACTACTAATATCAAGCCAAAAGCATCTTCATTTTGCATTAGATGCTTAGGTAGTCAACACCTCATATTTGAATTAATAGCTCACGATTTTCAGCCTTCATTTTTTTTTGAATGGCAAGATAGCAAATAAAAGAGGAAGAACAGCGCAAATCAGCTGAGGTAATGTTCAGCCACAACAGTTCAAGGAAATAAAAATTAGCAAACTAAGGTTGGAATTAGGCCACTTTTTAACCATTGAGTTAATGGGGACCAGAGTTGCATTTGATCAAAACTTAGTGTAGCTCAGTAATGCATGTTAAAAAAAAATTAGTTATTCCTCTCTGAATCGTTACTTAGCCACTTTACTATGAATAATAAATATGAAGGCAAAAGTAGTTCAAGTACACTTGGAAAAGTATGCTTAATACCATTGTCAGACCAAAGCCTATAAATAACCAATAAGCAAAAAATCTAAAAGAGATTGTACAGATCCTACTATAGGCCCAGAACTATGTAGTTGTAAGGCATGCAAAAAATCTTTAAGGAAAAGACTCTGCCTTCCTGAATTTTGTCACCTGATTGAGAGAAATTAGAAGTGATAACATAAGACACTTGGATGTTGGTACAACCACAATAGAATTTGTATGATTTATTTTAAACAGCCCCCTAATTAAGTGGGCTCTTAAACACGCTGAGCATGTTACAGATGATAAAGTTTCTGTTTTTTTAGTTACTTTAAAAATGTTATGATTTCTTTTATTTAAATAGAGCTATAATATTTCCTGTTAAGGCCAATTCTCTGATTTAGTAATTCACCAGAATAAATAGATGTTAGAATAAGAAGGCAAGGAGAGCTCTGAAACAACCTTTGAAAATACACATCCATGTTACTTGCATGGTGTTTGTGAAGCAATAACACTAGTTGGGTCTACCAGATGTTCTAACACTTGATCTTAGATTGATGAATACCCTGTATATTGTAATAAACTCTGACTTAACATTCACATAAGCCTCAGTTAAGTTTCCTGCTCTGCCACTCACAAGCTATGTGATCATAGAAAAACTACTTTATGTCTTTGAATTGGCTCTTTCCCTCAGGGTAAATCACATCTATTTTTCACAGTGAATAAATAAGAAAATATGTCTGTCATAGAACAATTCAAGTACTTATTAAATGGTAGTTCTTTTCCTTATGCCTGCTTCATCAGAATTAGGTTTAAAACACATTTAATTTTTTCCATCAATATGGCAGAGTAGATGCCCTGGAAAAAGAAAGAAAATAAAAATTATTAGCTAAGCATCTATCAATACTTGGTTAAAAAATATAACAAATGCAGAGATGAGCACATTAAATAAAGAGATAAAAGAATCTGATAGGAAATGTCAGAAATAAACAAAAATGAAGATTAGAAAAAACAGAGAGATAACGTAGGGCAGATGCTAAGTCTATGTTGGGGGCTTTTTGCTGATCTTAGTAACCAGATTTTAACAGCTGTGTCAATAGAGAAGCAAGTCTGCACACGGCAGGGAGTCAAAGATGAGCCTCTAATTTAAAGCCAAGGGCCTTGGAGGGCTATACCCTCAGTGAAAGCGTAGACTAGATACAGTCTATATGCCAGAAAAGTATGATTAGGAAAATTGAGAATTTATAACCACATGCAAATCCTCATGTTGTACTGTTGCTTGAACGTACAATATCACTAGGATTTGAGAAGTGCCCAAAGTAAGATAGTACCATAGATTTGACTCAGGTTAACAATGTTAAAAGCAAATTCTTTCTAATGGGACACATCTTCAACCAAGGTCATGCAGTATTCCCACAGAGTATCGCTAAACACCAGATCACAAACAAAAATAAACAAATGAAAAAATAAGCCATAAGTGCAAAAGTTAGAAAAATTTTAAACAAAATTTCAAGAACTACAATTAGTTGAATGTAGCTAGATTTTAAGATATGGCATAGAAGTCACCCAGTTGAAAGCTGGTGATGTGAAATTATGTTTATTTTTATTATAAACAAGGCATGAGCAAAGCTCAGAGAAGATAAACAGGATGTTCAGTTTTGCTGAAAATAAAAGGTATAATGTGTGTCAGTTATCATTATTGATATCACCGTGATAGTGTTCTATAAGATAGTAAGTATTGGGACTCAGTGAAATCCTGGCTGTGTCAAACACTGACTCTATGGCCTTGGGAAAGCTACTTTTACTATCTGTGTCATTGTTTCCTCACTTGTAAAATGAGGATAATAGAATATCTGAGATTAGTGTTTTTATGAAGAAAGAGATTATGAAAGCACACAATTAGTTGTTCAGTACATATCAGTAGATATTCAACAGGGATATTTCAATGTATTCATATTATTCAAGTGTGCATTCAAAACATTTTACTATGTGATAAAGTGTTAAGCATTGGTGAACAAAGCTGGTTAAGAAAAAAATAAATGGTCAGGTGGGAAAAATAGACATATAAACTAGCAGTTACAATGCAATGATTTTTGTTGCATTATTATAGATGCATATAAATTGAAACTAAAATATGGAAGAGTGAAAAGAAAAGACTTTGTCATGATATAGTCAGCTTCACATGGAAGGAAATAAGCTGAATCAAAAATGGTAAATAAGATGCAGACTCTTACATATAGAATAAATAAACAACAAGGTCCTACTGTATAGCACAGGGAGCTATATTCAATACCCTGTGAAAAACCATAATGGAAAAGAATATAAAAAAGCATATATATATATA
>NW_021703779.1:31632154-31671593 GCF_005190385.1 Monodon monoceros
AAAAAAAAAAAAAAAAAAAATAGGGAGGACATACAAGATTGTACTCCAAAAATGGCAAGTAGTGCCTTGTGGGTCAAGTTTAGTATATTAAAGGGAATATGGAAGAAAATAAAGAAAATAGACTAAAACTAGGTTGATATGTCTTTGTATGTGAATCTTAGGAGACTAGAACCAATATTAAGCATTAGGGGATTTTAATTCAATTTTTACATTCTTTTTTTTTGGATTTTTGAATTTTATTTTATTAATTTTTTATACAGCAGGTTCTTATTAGTTATCCATTTTATACATATTAGTATATATATGTCAATCCCAATTTCCCAATTCATCACACCACCACCACCACCCCCGCCGCTTTCTCCCATTGGTGTCCATACGTTTGTTCTCTACATCTGGGTCTCAATTTCTGCCCTGCAAACCGGTTCATCGATACCATTTTTCTAGGTTCCACATATGTGTGTTAATATACAATACTTGTTTTTCTCTTTCTGACTTACTTCGCTCTGCATGACAGTCTCTACAAATGACCCAATTTCGTTCCTTTTTATGGCTGAGTAATATTCCATTGTTTATATGTACCACATCTTTTTTATCCATTCGTCTGTCGATGGGCATTTAGGTTGCTTCCATGACCTAGCTATTGTAAATAGTGCTGCAGTGAACATTGGGGTGCATGTGCCTTTTTGAATTATGGTTTTCTCTGCATATATCCCCAGTAGTGGGATTGCTGGGTCATATGGTAATTCTATTTCTAGTTTTTTAAGGAACCTCCATACTGTTCTCCATAGTGGCTGTATCAATTTACATTCCCACCAACAGTGCAAAAAGGTTCCCTTTTCTCCACACCCTCTCCAGCATTTGTTGTTCGTAGATTTTCTGATGACGTCCATTCTAACTGGTGTGAGATGATACCTCATTGTAGTTTCGATTTGCATTTCTCTAATAATTAGTGATGTTGAGCAGCTTTTCATGTGCTTCTTGGCTATCTGTATGTCTTCTTTGGAGAAATGTCTATTTAGGTCTTCTGCCCATTTTTGGATTGGGTTGTTTGTTTCCTTAATATTGAGCTGCATGAGCTGTTTATATATTTTGGAGATTAATCCTTTGTCTGTTGATTTGTTTGCAAATATTTTCTCCCATTCTGAGGGTGGTCTTTTCATCTTGTTTGTAGTTTCCTTTGCTTTGCAGAAGCTTTTAAGATTAATTAGGTCCCATTTGTTTATTTTTGTTTTTATTTCCATTACTCTAGGAGGTGGATCAAAAAAGATCTTGCTGTGATTTATGTCAGAGAGTGTTCTTCCTAGGTTTTCCTCTAAGAGTTTTATAGTGTCCAATCTTACATTTAGGTCTCTAATCCATTTTGAGTTTATTTCTGTGTATGGTGTTAGCAAGTGTCCTAATTTCATTCTTTTACACGTAGCTGTCCAGTTTTCCCAGCACCACTTATTGAAGAGACTGTCTTTTCTCCATTCTATATTCCTGCCTCCTTTGTCATAGATTAGTTGACCATACGTGTGTTGGTTTAT
Source organism: Monodon monoceros (assembly GCF_005190385.1). Taxonomy (NCBI): domain Eukaryota; kingdom Metazoa; phylum Chordata; class Mammalia; order Artiodactyla; family Monodontidae; genus Monodon; species Monodon monoceros. Next base: position 31,633,681 of record NW_021703779.1, read on the forward strand.
CTCTGGACTTTCTATTGTGTTCCATTGATCTATATTTCTGTTTTTGTGCCAGTACCATATTGTCTTGATTACTGTAGCTTTGTAGTATAGTCTGAAGTCAGGGACTCTGATTCCTCCAGCTCCATTTTTTTCCCTCAAGACTGCTTTGGCTATTCGGGGTATTTTGTGTCTCCATACAAATTTTAAGATTTTTTGTTCTAGTTCTGTAAAAAATGCCATGGGTAATTTGATAGGGTTTGCATTGAATCTGTAGATTGCTTTGGGTAGTATAGTCATTTTCACAGTATTGATTCTTCCAGTCCAAGAACATGGTGTATCTCTCCATCTGTTTGTATTATCTTTAATTGCTTTCATCAGTGTCTTATACTTTTCTGCATTCAGGTCTTTTGTCTCTCTAGGTAGGTTTATTCCTAGATATTTTATTATTTTTGTTGCGATGGTAAATGGGAGTGTTTCCTAATTTCTGTTTCAGATTTTTCATCATTAGTGTTTAGGAATACAAGAGATTTCTGTGCATTAATTTTGTCTCCTGCAACTTTAACAAATTCATTGATTAGCTCTAGTAGTTTTCTGGTGGCATCTTTAGGATTGTCTATGTATAGTATCATGCCATCTGCAAACAGTGACGGTTTTACTTCTTCTTTTCCAATTTGTATTCCTTTTATTTCTTTTTCTTCTCTGATTGCCATGGCTAGGACTTCCTAAACTATGTTGAATAATAGTGGTGAAAGTGGACATCCTTGTCTTTTTCCTGATCTTAGAGGAAATGCTTTCACCATGTTTTTCACCATTGAGAATGATGTTTGCTGTGGGTTTGTCATATATGGTCTTTATTATGTTGAGGTAAGTTCCCTCTATGCCTACTTTCTGAAGGGTTTTTTTATCATAAATGGGTGTTGAATTTTGTCAAAAGTTTTTTCTGCATCTATTGAGGTGATCATATGGTTTTTATTCTTCAGTTGGTTAATATGGTGTATCACATTGATTGATTTGTGTATATTGAAGAATCCTTGCATTCCTAGGATAAACCCCACTTGATCACGGTGTATAACCCCTTTAATGTGCTGTTGGATTCTGTTTGCTAGTATTTTGTTGAGGATTTTTGCATCTATGTTCATCAGTGATATTGGCCTGTAGTTTCCTTTCTTTGTGACATCTTTGTATGAATTTGGTATCCAGGTGATGGTGGCCTCATAGAATGAGTTTGGGAGTGTTCCTTCCTCTCCAATTTTGTGGAAGTTTGAGAAGGATGGGTATTACCTCTTCTCTAAATGATTGATAGAATTCACCTGTGAAGACATCTTGTCCTGGACTTTTGTTTGTTGGAAGATGTTTAATCACAGTTTTAATTTCATCCTTGTGATTGGTCTGTTCATATTTTCTCTTTCTTCCTGGTTCAGTCTTGGAAGATTATACCTTCCTAAGAATTTTCCCATTTCTTCCAGGCTGTCCATTTTATTGGCAAAGAGTTGCTTGTAGTAGTCTCTTATGATGCTTTGTATTTCTGCAGTGTCCTTTGTAACTTTTCATTTTTCATTTCTAATTCTATTGATTTGAGTCTTCTCCCTCTTTTTCTTGATGAGTCTTGCTAATGGTTTATCAATTTTGTTTATCTTCTCAAAGAACCAGCTTTTAGTTTTACTGATTTTTGCTACTGTTTACTTTGTTTCTGTTTCATTTATTTCTGCTCCGATCTTATGATTTCTTTCCTTCTGCTAACTTTGGGTTTTGTTTGTTCTTTTTTCTCTAGTTCCTTTAGGTGTAAGGTTAGATTGTCTATTTGAGATTTTTCTTGTTTCTTGAGGTAGGCTTGTATTGCTATAAACTTCCTTCTTAGAACTGTTTCTGCTGCATCCCATAGGTTTTGGACCATCGTGTTTTCATTGTCATTTGTCTCTAGGTTTTTTAAAATTTCCTCTTTGATTCCTTCAGTGATCTCTTGGTTATTTAGTAACGTATTGTTTAGCCTCCATGTGTTTGTGTCTTTTACGTTTTTTTCCTTGTAATTGATTTCTAATCTGATAGCCTTGTGGCCAAAAAAGATGCTTGATATGATTTCAGTTTTCTTAAATTTACTGAGGCTTGAATTGTGCCCCAAGATGTGATCTATCCTGGAGAATGTTCCGTGCAGACTTGAGAAGAAAGTATAATCTGCTGTTTTTGGATGCAATGTCTTATAAATATCAATAAAATTTTTCTGGTCTATTGTGTCATTTAAAGCTTGTGTTTCCTTATTAATTTTTTGTCTGCATGATCTGTCCATTGCTGTAAGTGAGGTTTTAAAGTTCCCCACTATTATTTTGTTACAATCGATTTCGTCTTTTATAGCTGTTAGCAGTTGCCTTATGTACTGAGATGCTCCTATGTTGGGTGCATATATATTTATAATTTTTATATCTTCTTCTTGGATTGATCCCTTGATCATTATGCAGTGTCCTTCCTTGTCTCTTGTAACATTGTTTATTTTAAAGTCTATTTAATCTGATATGAATATTGGTACTCCAGCTTTCTTTTGATTTCCATTAGCATGGAATATCTTTTTCCATCCCCTCACTTTCAGTCTGTATGTGTCCCTACGTCTGAAGTGGGTCTCTTGTAGACAGCATATATATGGGTCTTGATTTTGTATCCATTCAGCAAGCCTGTGTCTTTTGGTTGGAGCATTTCAGCCATTCACGTTTAAGGTAATTATCTATATGTATGTTCCTATTACCATTTTCTTAATTATTTCGGGTTTGTTTTTGTAGGTCCTTTTTTTCTCTTTTGTCTCCCACTTAGAGAAGTTCCTTTAGCATTTGTTGTAGAGCTGGTTTGTTGGTGCTGAATTCTCTTAGCTTTTGCTTGTCTGTAAAGCTTTTGATTTCTCCATCGAATCTGAATGAGATCCTTGCTGGGTAGAGTAATCTTTGTTATAGGTTCTTCCCTTTTATCACTTTAAATATACTTTCCACTTCCTTCTGTCTTGTAGAGTTTCTGCTGAGAAATCAGCTGTTAACCTTATGGGAGTTGTCTTGTATGTTATTTGTCATTTTTCCCTTGCTGCTTTCAATAATTTTTCTTTGTCTTTAAGTTTTGCCAATTTGATTACTGTGTGTCTCAGCGTGTTTCTCCTTGGGTTTGTCCTGTATGGGTCTCTCTGCACTTCCTGGACTTGGGTGGCTATTTCCTTTCCCATGTTAGGGAAGTTTTTGACTGTAATCTCTTCAAATATTGTCTTGGGTCCTTTCTCTCTCTGTTCTCATTCTGGGACCCCTATAATGCGAATGTTGTTGTGTTTAATGTTGTCCCAGAGGTCTCTTAGGCTGTCTTCATTTCTTTTCATTCTTTATTCTGTTATGCAGCTGTGAATTCCACCATCCTGTCTTCCTGGTCACTTATCTGTTCTTCTGCCTCAGCTGTTCTGCTATTGATTCCTCCTACTGTGTTTTTCATTTCAGTTATTGTATTGTTCATCTCCATTTGTTTGTTCTTTAATTCTTTAGGCCTTTGTTAAACATTTCTTGCATCTTCTCGATCTTTGCCTCCATTCTTTTTCCGAGGTCCTGGATCATCTTCCCTATCATTATTCTGAATTCTTTTTCTGGAAGGTTGCCTATCTCCACTTCATTTAGTTGTTTTTCTTAGGTTTTTTTCTTGTTCCTTCATCTGGTACATAGCCCTGTGCCTTTTCATCTTGTCTATCTTTCTGTGAATGTGGGTTTTGTTCCACAAGCTGCAGGATTGTAGTTCTTCTTGCTTCTGCTGCCTGCCTTCTGGCGGATGAGGCTATCTTTGAGGCTTGTGTAAGTTTCCTGATGGGACGGACTGGTGGTGGGTAGAGCTTGTTGCTCTTGTGGGCAGAGCTCAGTAAAACTTTAATCCACTTGTCTGCTGGTGGGTGGGGCTGGGTTCCCTCCCAGTTGGTTGTTTGGCTTGAGGCAGTCCAACTCTGGAGCCTACTGGGCTCTTTATGGGGCTAATGGCATACTCTGGGAACGCTCATGCCAACAAATACTTCCTAGAACTTCTGCTGCCAGTGTCCGTGTCCTCACGGTGATACAGAGCCACCCCATGCCTCTGCAGGAGACCCTCCAACACTAACAGGTAGGTGTGGTTCAGTCTCCTATGGGGTCACTGCTCCTTTCTTTGGGTCACGATGCATGCACTACTTTGCGTGTGTCCTCTAAGAGTGGAGTCTCTGTTTCCCCCAGTCCTGTCAAAGTCTTGCAATCAAATCCCACTTGCCTTCAAATTCTGATTCTCTAGGTATTCCTCCTCCCGTTGCTGGATACCCAGGTTGGGAAGCCTGACGTGGGGCTCAGAACCTTCGCTCCAGTGGGTGGACTTCTGTGATATAATTGTTCTCCAGTTTGTGAGTCGCCCACCCAGCAGTTATGGGATTTGATTTTATTGTGATTGCGCCCCTCCTACCGTCTCATTGTGGCTTCTCCTTTGTCTTTCCATGTGGAGTATCTTTTTTTGGTGAGTTCCAGTGTCTTCCTGTTGATGATTGTTCAGCAGTCAGTTGTGATTCCAGTGCTCTCGCAAGAGGGAGTGAGAGCATCTCCTTCTACTCTGCCATATTGAACTAAAATCTCTCTTATTTTTCATATAGACTTTAGTTTTTAGAGTTCAGAGCAAAGTTGAGTGGAAGATATAGAAACTTCTCACATATCCCCTGCCCACTACACATGCATGGCCTCCCCACCATCAACATTCTGTATCAAGGTGGTACCTTTGTTACAGTCAGTGAATCAATATTGACACATCCTTGTCACCCACAGTCCGTAGTTTATACATTAGCATTCACTCTTGGTTTTATACATTCTGTGGGCATGGGAGAAAATATAATGACATGTGTCCACCATTATAGTATCATACAGGATAGTTTCACTGCCCTAAAAAATCTCTGTGCTTTACCTAGTCATTCCTCCCTCCCTTCCTAACCCCTGGAAAATGCTGACCTTTTTACTGTCTCTTTATTTTTGCTTATTTTCTGAATGCCATACAGATGGAACCAATTATTTCAGATTGGCTTCTTTTACTTAGTATTAGGCATTAAAGTTCCCTGCATGTTTTTTCTTGGCTTGATAGCTCATTTCTTTTTAGTGCTTAATAATCCATTCTTGGACTTCCCTGGTGGCGCAGTGGTTAAGAATCCGCCTGCCAATGCAGGGGGACACGGGCTCAGTCCCTGGTCTGAGAAGATGCCACATGCTGCAGAGCAGCTAAACCCATGTGCCACAACTGCTGGGCCAGTGCTCTAGAGCCCGCAAGCCACAACTACTGAGCCCATGTGCCACAACTACTGAAGCCCGTGTACCTAGAGCCTGTGCTCTGTAACAAGAAAAGCCACCACAATGAGAAGCCCGCGTACCACAACGAAGAATAGCCCCCGCTCACTGGAACTAGAATAAGCCCGTGCGCAGCAACAAATATCCAAAGCAGCCAAAAATAAATTAATTAATTTTTTAAAAAAGAGTATACACAATTATTTTTTTAAAAATTATCCATTCTCTTGATGTACCACAGTTTATTTATCCATTCACCTACTGAAAGACAGCTTCGTTGCTTCTAAGCTTTGGCAATTATGAATAAAGCTACTTTAAACATCCATGTGCAGATTTTGTGTGTGGATGTAAGTTTTCACCCCCTTTGGGTAAATACCAAGGAGCACAATTTGTGGATCATATGGTAAGAGTATGTTTAGTTTTGTGAGAAACTGCCAACTGTATTCCAATGTGGCTGTACCATTTTGCATTCCCACCAGCAATGAAGGAGAGTTCTCTTTGCCCCACATCCCTGGCCAGCCTTTGGTGTTGTCAGTGTTCTGAATTTTGGCCATTCTAATTGGTATATACTAATATCTCATTGTTGCTTTATTTTTCCCCGGCTTTATTGAGATATAATAGAAATATAACATGTATAAGTTTAAAATGTACAACATGATGATTTGATACCTATATATGTATATATATATATGTGTATATATATATATATATGTATATATACTTAGTGAAATGATTACCACAGTAAGATTAGTAAACATCTCTATAAACTTACATAATTATATTTTTTGTTGTTATTTGAGGGAGTGAGAACATTTAAGATCTATTCTCTTGGCAAATTTCAAGTATATAATACAGTATTGTTAACTATAGTCATCCATGCTGTACATTAGATCCCTAGAATGTATTCATCTTATAAGTGGAAGTTTGTACCCTTTGATCAACATGTCCCCATTAACCCTACCCCCTGGCCTCTGACAGCCACCATACTGCTCTCTATTTCAATGAGTTGGCTTTATAGATTCCTCATTATAGGTGAGATCATACCCTATTTGTCTTTCTTTGTCTAATGTATTTTACTTAGCATTAATATACTCAAGGTCCATTCATGTCACAAATGGCAAAATCTTTTTTATGGCTGAATAAAATTTCATTTTATTATTATTATATATCTACTATATTTTCTTTACTCATTCATATATTGATGAACAGTTAAGTTGTTTCCATGTCTTGGCTATTGTGAATAATGCTGCAATGAAAATGGGAGTACAGGTATCTGTCCAAGATAGTGATTTCAGTTCCTTTAGATATATGCAAAAGTGGGATTGCTGGAGCAAACTGAGGTTCCACATCTGGCATGGCAGCAAGCAGAGCGAGCTTGGATTCTGTAACATTTTTAACCAGAGGAATAACGTAATCATGGCTATGTTTCAGTAAGTTAAATCTGGTGGTGGTGTAGAGGTTGGATGGGGACGGGTGATGGGGAGAAACCACAATCTGGTATATTGGTTTGGAGGCTTTTGCATTAAGTCAGCAAACATGGTGTGAGGACTTCCTTGACGGTCCAGTGGTTAAGATGCCATACTTCCACTGCAGGAGGCATGGGTTCGATAATTAGCAGTTACTAAAAAGGGTCAATTTTTGTTAAATGATTACATGTGGTGGTACTAATATGTACAGAACAAATGCTCAAATGCAAATTTCTATTAAATTAATTGTGTGTAAGTTAGAAGTGAGAGCAGAAGCAAGAACTATAATTTTGTACCCTGTGGAAGGAAAACCACATTCACAGAAAGATAGAAAAAATGAAAAGGCAGAGGACTTTGTATCAGATGAAGGAACAAGATAAAACCCCAGAAAAAACAACTAAATGAAGTGGAGATAGGCAACCTTCCAGCAAAAGAATTCAGAAAAATGATAGTGAAGATGATCCAGGACCTCAGAAAAAGAATGGAGGCAAAGATCGAGAAGATGCAAGAAATGTTTAACAAAGAACTAGAAGAATTAAAGAACGAGCAAACAGAGACGAACAATACAGTAACTGAAATGAAAAATACACTAGAAGGAATCAGTAGCAGAATAACTGCGGCAGAAGAATGGATAAGTGACCTGGAAGACAGAATGGAGGAATTCACTGCTGCGGAACAGAATAAAGAAAAAAGAATGAAAAGAAATGAAGACAACCTAAGAGACCTCTGGGACAAATTAAACGCAACAACATTCGCATTATAGGGGTCCCAGAAGGAGAAGAGAGAGAAAAAGGACACGAGAAAATATTTGAAGAGATTACTGTCAAAAACTTCCCTAACATGGGAAAGGAAATAGCCACCCAAGTCCAGGAAGTGCAGAGAGACCCATACAGGACAAACCCAAGGAGAAACATTCCGAGACACATAGTAATCAAATTGAAAAAAATTAAAGACGAAGAAAAATTATTGAAAGCAACAGGGGAAAAATGACAAATAACATACGAGGGAACTCCCATAAGGTTAACAGCTGATTTCTCAGCAGAAACTACAAGCCAGAAGGGAGTGGAAGGACATATTGAAAGTGATGAAAGGGAAGATCCTACAACCAAGATTACTCTACCTGGCAAGGATCTCATTCAGATTCAACGAAGAAATCAAAAGCTTTACAGACAAGCAAGAGCTAAGAGAATTCAGCACCAGCAAACCAGCTCTACAGTAAATGCTAAAGGAACTTCTCTAAATGGGAAACGCAAGAGAAGAAAACGACCTACAAAAACAAACCCATAACAATTAAGACAATGGTAATAGGAACATACATATCAATAATTACCTTAAATGTGAATGGATTAAATGCTCCAACCAAAAGACACAGGCTCAGTGAATGGATACAAAAACAAGATCCATATATATGCTGTCTACAAGAGACCCACTTCAGATCTAGGGACACATACAGACTGGAAGTGAGGGGATGGAAAAAGATATTCCATGCAAATGGAAATCAAAAGAAAGCTGGAGTACCGATACTCATATCAGATTAAATAGACTTTAAAATAAAGAATGGTACAAGAGACAAGGAAGGACAAAATGATCAAGGAATCAATCCAAGAAGAAGATGTAAGTATTTTAAATATATATGCACCCAACATAGGAGCACCTCAGTATATAAGGCATCGGCTAACAGCTAAAAAAGAGGAAATTGACCTAACACAATAATAATGGGGAACTGTACCACCTCACAGCAATGGACAGATCATCCAGACAGAATATTAATAACGACACATAAGCTTTAAATGACACAATAGACCAGATAAATATAATTGATATTTATAAGACATTCCATCCAAAAACAGCAGATTACACTTTTTTCTCAAGTGCACACAGAACATTCTCCAGGATAGATCTCATCTCGGGTCACAAACCAAGCCTCGGTAAAGCTAAGAAAATTGATATCACACCCAGCATCTTTTCTGGCCACAACGATATGAGATTAGAAATGAATTACAGGGAAAAAAATGTAAAAAACACAAACACATGGAGGCTAAACAATACGTTACTAAATAACCAAGAGATCACTGAAGAAATAAAAGAGGAGATCAAAAAATACCTAGAGACAAATTACAACAAAAACACAATGATTCAAAACCTGTGGTGTACAGCAAAAGCAGTTCTAAGAGGGAAGTTTATAGCAATACAAGCCTACCTCAAGAAACAAGAAAAATCTCATATAAACAATCTAACTTTACACCTAAAGGAACTAGAGAAAGCAGAACAAACAAAACCAAAAGTTAATAGAAATCATAAAGATCAGAGAAGAAATAAATGAAATAGAAACAGAGAACAATAAAAAAGATCAATAAAACTAAAAGCTGGTTCTTTGAGAAGATAAACAAAATTGGTAAATCATTAGCTAGACTCATCTAGAAAAAGAGGGAGAGGACTTGAATCAATGAAATTAGAAATGAAAAGTTAAAAAGGACACCACAGAAATACAAAGCATCATCAGAGACTACTACAAGCAACTCTTTGCCAATAAAACGGACAGCCTGGAAGAAATGGGAAAATTCTTAGGAAGGTATAATCTTCCGAGACTGAACCAGGAAGAAATAGAAAATAGGAACAGACCAATCATAAGCACTGAAATTGAGACTGTGATTTAAAATCTTCCACCAAACAAAAGCCCAGGACCAGACTGCTTCACAGGCGAATTCTATCACAGATTCAGAGAAGAGCTAACACCTATCCTTCTCAAACTCTTCCAAAACATAGCAGAGGGAGGAACACTCCCAAACTCATTCTATGAGGCCACCATCACCCTGGTACCAAAACCAGACAAAGATGTCACAAAGAAAGAAAACTACAGGCCAATATCACTGATGAACATAGATGCAAAAATCCTCAACAAAATACTAGCAAACAGAATCCAACAGCACATTAAAAGGATCATACACCATGATCAAGTGGGGTTTATTCCAGGAATGCAAGGATTCTTCAGTATACGCAAATCAATCAACATGATACACCATATTAACAAATTGAAGGAGAACAACCATATGATCATCTCAATAGATGCAGAGAAAGCTTTTGACAAAATTCAGCACCCATTTATGATAAAAACTCTCCAGAAAGTGGGTATAGAGGGAACCTACCTCAACATAATAAAGGCTATATATGACAGACTCACAGCATACATCATTCTCAATGGTGAAAAACTGAAAGCATTTCTTCTAAGATCAGGGACAAGACAAGGATGTCTGCTCTCACCACTCTTATTCAACATAGTTTTGGAAGTCCTAGCCACGGCAGTCAGAGTTGAAAAAGAACTAAAAGGAATCCAAATCGGAAAAGAAGAAGTAAAGCTGTCAGTGTTTGCAGATGACGTGATACCATACATAGAGAATCCTAAAACTACTAGAGGTAATAAATGAATTTGGTAAAGTTGCAGGGTACAAAATTAATGCACAGAAATCTCTTGCATTCCTATACACTAATGATGAAAAATCTGAAAGAGAAATTAAGGAAACACTCCCCATTTACCACTGCAACAAAAAGAATAAAATACCTAGGAATAAACTTACCTAGGGAGACAAAGGAACTGAATGCAGAAAACTCTAAGACACTGATGAAAGAAATCAAAGGTGACACAAACAGATGGAGAGATATACCATGTTCTTGGATTGGAAGAATCACTATTGTGAAAATGACTATCCTACCCAAAGCAATCTACAGATTCAGTGCAATGCCTATCAAATTAACGGTGGCATTTTTTACAGAACTGGAACAGAAGATCTTAAAATTTGTATGGAGACACAAAAGACCCCAAATAGCCAAAGCAGTCTTGAAGGAAAAAAATGGAGCAGGAGGAATCAGGCTTCCTGACTTCAAACTGTACTACAAAGATACAGTAATCAAGACAATGTGGTAATGGCACAAAAACAGAAATATAGATCAATGGAACAGGATAGAAAGCCCAGAGATAAACCCACACACCTGTGGTCAACTAACCTATGACATAGGAGGCAAGGATATACAGTGGAGAAAAGACAGTCTCTTCAGTAAGTGGTGCTGGGAAAACTGCACAGCTACATGTAAAAGAATGAAATTACAACACTCCCTAACACCATACACAAAAATAAACTCAAAAAGGACTAGAGACTTAAATGTAAGACCAGACACTGTAGAACTCTTAGAGGAAAACATAGGAAGAATTCTCTTTGACATAAATCACAGCAAGATCTTTTTTGATCCACCTCCTAGAGTAATGGAAATAAAAACAAAAATAAATAACTTGGACCTAATGAAATTTAATAGCTTTGGCAAAGCAAAGGAAAATACAAACAAGATGAAAAGACAACCCACAGAAAATATTTGCAAACGAATCAACAGACAAAGGATTAATCTCCAAAATATATAAACAGCTCATGCAGCTCAATATTAAAGAAAAATAACCCAATCAAAAAATGGACAGAAGGTCTAAATACACATTTCTCTGTAGAAGACTACAGATGGCCAAGAGGCGCATGAAAGAATGCTCAACATCATTAATCATTAGAGAAATGCAAATCAAAACTACAATGAGATATCATGTCACACCAGTCAGAATGCCATCATCATAAAACCTAGAAACAATAAATGCTGGAGAGGGTGTGGAGAAACGGGAACACTCCTGCACTTGCTGGTGGGAATGTGAATTGGTACAGCCACTATGGAGAACAGTATGGAGGTTCCTTAAAACACTACAAATAGAACTACCATATGACCCAGCAATCCCACTACTGGGCATATACCCTGAGAAAACCATAATTTAAAAAGAGTCATGTACCAAAATGTTCATTGCAGCTCTATTTACAATAGCCCGGAGATGAAAACAACCTAAGTGCCCATCATCGGATAAATGGATAAAGAAGATGTGGCACATATATACAATGGAATATTACTCAACCATAAAAAGAAACAAAATTGAGATATTTGTAATGAGGTGGATAGACCTAGAGTCTGTCATACAGAGTGAAGTAAGTCAGAAAGACAAATACCGTATGCTAACACATATATATGGAATTTAAGGAAAAAAAATGTCATGAAGAACCTAGGGGTAAGACAGGAATAAAGACACAGACCTACTGGAGAACGGACTTGAGGATATGGGGAGGGGGAAGGGTGAGCTGTGACAGGGCGAGAGAGAGTCATGGACATATATACACTAACAAACGTAAGGTAAATAGCTAGTGGTAAGCAGCCGCATGGCACAGGGATATCGGCTCGGTGCTTTGTGACCGCCTGGAGGGGTGGGATAGGGAGGGTGGTAGGGAGGGAGATGCAAGAGGGAAGAGATATGGGAACATATGTATATGTATAACTGATTCACTTTGTTATAAAGCAGAAACTAACACACCATTGTAAAGCAATCATACCCCAATAAAGATGTTAAAAAAAAAAAGAGTCATGTACCAAAATGTTCATTGCAGCTCTATTTACAATAGCCCGGAGATGGAAACAACCTAAGTGTCCATCAACAGATGAATGGATAAAGAAGATGTGACACATATATACAATGGAATATTGCTCAGCCATAAAAAGAAATGAAATTGAGTTATTTGTAGTGAGGTGGATGGACCTAGAGTCTGTCATACAGAGTGAAGTAAGTCAGAAAGAGAAAGACAAATACCATATGCTAACACATATATATGGAATCTAAGAAAAAAGCATGTTGTGAAGAACCTAGGTGTAAGACAGGAATAAAGACAGAGACCTACTAGAGAATGGACTTGAGGATCTGGGGAGGGGGAAGGGTAAGCTGTGACAAAGTGAGAGAGTGGCATGGACATATATACACTACCAAACGTAAAATAGATAGCTAGTGGGAAGCAGCTGCATAGCACAGGGAGATCAGCTCGGTGCTTTGTGACCGCCTAGAGGGGTGGGACAGGGAGGGTGGGAGGGAGGGAGATGCAAGAGGGAAGACGTATGGGAACATATGTATGTGTATAACTGATTCAATTTGTTATAAAGCAGAAACTATCACACCATTGTAAAGCAATTATACTTCAATAAAGATATAAAAAAAAAGCTGTGGTAAATATATACAATGGAATATTACTCACCCGTAAAAAGGAATGAAATTGGGTCATTTGTTGAGACGTGGATGGATCTAGAGACTGTTATACACAGTGAAGTAAGTCAGAAAGAGAAAAACAAATATCGTATATTAACGCATATATGTGGAACCTAGAAACATGATACAGATGAACCAGTTTGCAGGGCAGAAATAGAGCCACAGATGTAGAGAACAAAAGTATGGACACCAAGGGGTGAAACTGGCAGGGGTGTAGTGGTGGTGGGATGAATTGGGAGAGTGGGATTGACATATACACACTAATACGTATAAAATAGATTTCTAGTAAGAACCTTCTGTATAAAAAAATAAAATTAAAAAAATAAAAAATAAAAGTGAGAACATTATATGGAGTTGCAGATGCCAAAATTTTTAATACATTAGTATCTTAACATAAAGTATGTTGCTGCATAGAATATTTCCTGATCAATTTGAATAACATACTTTTGGGGATTAATATATGAAACTATCTGCAAGGGCCCATTGGAAATAATAACCTATAAATATTCTAATTTTAAAGCGTGAATTGTGTGCATTTCAGTTAAGTTTCAACTGATTTTACATTAAGAGAGCTATATTTTACATCTATCTATATATATTTATCTTTCTATTTATATGATATGATGTGCTAGATATGGTAGCAGATGATGCTAAGCATAAAATGGAGTTCAAAATAGACCAGGGTATTTCATTTTCTCATATTATTAGAAGGAATGACTTGCAGTGGTGGAGTCACAAAATGAGTTAATAGAAAGTCGACCATGTCATTAGTCCAATACAGTATGTGCTAATAAGCAATATAAGGTTTAATTTATAAAACTAAAGTTAAAAAAATGAAATAAAACGTCTTATATGCCTTTCAGCTAGTTACCAGAGAGATTCACCTTTCCCACCAGTTCACCTATAGGGTTTCAAATGTAATCCTATTACTCATAAACACTTCTCCAAGCCCTTTGAGATGTCAGTTGGACAGACATCTGTGGGCAGTGATAACCAGGCAGCCTGTTGCCAGAGAAGAGTAATGATACTCCTGCTCTAGGGGTTCCTGGTGTGGTGCCCTTGGAGCAATATCACTGTGTAATTTCCCTTTTGTGTTAGCCCTGGTCCTGGAGCAAAATGACTATGGGAGAGGAAAAGAGATAGGGAATATATAAATAACTTGTGTGATATAGAAATGTGGTAAATAAATATATATACTTACTTGACCTCTATTATGCCCTTTTTTAGTCTGTGCTTTTGGAAGGGGGTAGGGGACAGAATATAAAGACATATCACTTGGGATTTTCAGATATGTCCATGGCAGCAGGCAGGGCTTCCAGCAGAACTTCAGGTCCTCTGGCCCGTCCAATGCTCTGGGGCCTAGCCAGTCACTGTGAATCTCACACATGCACACACACAGAGACACAGACACACACACACACACACACACACACACACACACACACGGGGATGATGCCAACCACTCCCTACTTTTATTAACCCCTCCAAGTCATAGTTCTTATACTGATATTTAACATTCTTTAATCAAATTATAAATAAAAGAACATCACTCCCATGCATGCATTTTGGGGAAGGAAATATTTTCCTCTACCATGTTTGGCTCAAATAGTTGGGAGCCTGAGAATAAACTGACCATAGAGAGATTAACAGGAGAAAAGACAAGGTTCATAAGGTTCATTTACATGTGCACATGGGGGTTGCTCAGTAATGAGCAATTTTGATGAACAAGGAGAGCTAAAGTTCCATCTGCCAGTTTAACAAAACTCTGAGGTAGGGCTTCAGTGGGAAATGTAAAAGCTTCTGTTGGGCTTTTTGATGCTAATGCACAGCTTAATTCGCCCTTCCCTGTGCTAAAAGTCAGTCTTTGCCCAATCAGGAAACTGCCTTGGGGTCGGTGGGGAGGGATATAGCAATAGCAGCTGCATTTTGGGGAGACTCTCCTTAAGTTTAGATGATGCTTCTTTAGTGGCTGATGATTTAGATATTTTCAGTTTAAAGTAATTTTCGTACCACTTTGGTGGACTATGAATCCCAATATTTCCCCCATCTGAAATTTCTCTGAAAGTCTCAAAACAAGTTGCTGGATGGATTGCTGTGGAGAGAAGACTTGGGTTGGAAGTTAGGAGGTAAGAGATCTGTGAAGGGCAAGATGAATAGAAATTAGAACAAGGAAATAGGAAGAAAAACAAAGATTAATGATTGGAATCGACTGTAAAACAAGTTTCAGAGTCCATATATTGCAGGAAAGAGTGGGGCATGAGAGGATGGTCACATCCCAGGTCTCAGGTAAGTCCCTGGGACAGGCCAACAGGTGTGGGTTCTTGGCTTCATGCAGGAAAGAATTCAAGAGCTAGCCATAGTAAAGTGAAAGCAGGTTTATTTAGAGAGATGCACATTCCATAGACAGAATGCGGTCCATCTCAGAAAGTGAGGGTCCATCTCAGAAAGTGAGAACAACCCTGGGATAAACACACTCCACAGACAGAGTATGGGCCAACTCAAAAGGCAAGAGGCCCCAAAATATGGGGTGGTTAGTTTTTATGGGCTGGGTGATTTCATCAGCTAATGAGTGGGGGGATTATTCCAACTATTTGGGGGAGTGGGAGGAGATTTCCAGCAACTGGGTCAGCACCCACTTTTTGACCTTTTATGGTTAGCCTCGGAACTGTCATGGCACCTGTGGGTGTGTCATTTCGCATATGCTAATGTATTCCAATGAGCATATAATGAGGCTCAAGCTCTACTGGAAGTTGAATATTCCTCCATCTTAGACCTGGTTATTTCTGACCAGTTTATGTTGTGTCCTCAAAAACTATGTCATTCTTTTAAGATTGTGCCCTGCCTCCTTCCTGTCTCACGTAGGGAAGCCAGTTGAGAAGATATCTAGATGTTGGGCTTGAAACATCTTTAAATGGTGGTGTGAGGCATCAGTGTCACAGTCATGGTTATTTCCCAGAGCAGAGCATGGAAGATGTGGATGATCTGGTGAACTTCTTAAGTGGCCCGAACTGTTGTGTTGGTAAGTCATTTGAAGTCTAGATTGCCTTGTAGCTGCCCTTTGCCTGAAGGCCTACAAACTGAAGCTACATGACTTGATATAAACTTCAAATGACTCAGTAAGGATCTGGGAAGTTAGGTTTCAGTTTTTAGTGACACCAAGTCAGGAGAGTGGGAGGAAAAATTACAATCAGTTAATTACTGACAAAATGTTGCTGAACGCAAGTTTATGGGTTCTGTGCACAGTGAGGCCAAACAAACAGAAATGTCGGAATTTGGAGCAGAGAAAGGTGTATTGCAGCCCAAGCAAGGAGAACGGATGGTTCGTGCTCAAAAGACCTGAGCTACCAGTTGGTTTTCAGGGAGAAGTTTTTATAAGCAAAATTTGGGGTGAGGGCTGCAGGGTGTGTGACTGTCTTCCGATTGGTTGGTGGTGAGGTAACAGGGTGGTGCTCCAGGAATCTCATGCTCAGCCTGAAGTTACCATCCTCCACCTGGGTGGGGTCCTTAGTTCCTGCAGAAGAACTCAAAGATATTGTTATGTGTATCCTTTGAGGAGGAACTAGGACCCTGCCCCATCTCTGCACTATTGTTTCTTCTCTGCTTCTCCTTTGTTTCTGTGTCCCCTCCCTTCCCTAATTAGCAACTGTTTGAATCTGCATAGGGAAGGTCTAGGAGGCTGAAGCCTTTTTCCTGCAAACCAAAAAATTGGGGACACAGAAAGGCTTTTATACCTAGGAGGGCCCCACAGGGTCTTGCTTAGTTTCAAAACTGCACAAGACAGATTAAAATGAAAGATTGTGGTGACCATTTTGTAATATATTGAAATATTGAATCACTATGTTGTGCACCAGGAACTAACATAGTGTTATAGGTCAATTATACTTCAAAAACAAACAAACTCGTAGAAAAAGAGATAAGGTTTGTGGTTACCAGAGGCAGGGTGGAGGAGGGGGAATTGGAAGAAGGTGATCAAAAGGTACAAACTTCCAGTCATAAATAATGCCAGGGATGTCATGTACAACATGATACATATAATTAACACTGCTGTATGGAAATAGTTAAGGATAAATACTAAAAGTTCTTATCACAATGAAATTTTTTTTCCTTTATTATGTATCTATATGAGATCATGGATGTTCACTAAACTTGTGGGGAGGAAGGTTATCTCTGCGTCTTACTCTTCTGCCATCTTCTCAAATCTCTCCTCACTAAACTTATTGTGATAATCATTTCATGATGTATCTACAACACATCATTATGCTGTACACCTTAAACTTATACAGTGCTGTATGTCAATTATATCTCAATAAAATTAGAAGAAAAATAAGGATTATAATATATACAGTAGTATTCATTAGATAGTGATTTAGTTTTTAAATGTGTGTTCTTATTTGTCTTCTGAGACAGCATGGTATTGTTAAGAGCAGGCTTTAGGGTCAGACAAACTTTGAACCCTGATTTTTATGATTCTTGGTTTTGATATACATAATAACTTGAATGAATTTCAAGGGTGGTATGTTTAGTTTTAAAAAGCTAATCTTAAAAGGTTACATAGTATATGATTCCATTTATATGAACTTCTCAAAAAGACAAGAGTATAGAGATAGAGAATAGTTTAATGGTTTCTAGGGATAGGTAGGCAGTTACTGGGTTGGATTGGACTGTAAAGAGTTAGCACGAGATAATTCCTCTGTGGTAATAAAATAGTTCAGTTACTGAACAGAAAACTTGGGTCTGCTTGCCCTCGTGCAGTAAAGCTAATCTGCTGACACCGGGTTGTGGTGAAGGAGAGTGCAGTGTTTATTGTAAGGCATCATACAAGGAGTCCAGGACAGCTAATGCTCAAAAAGCCCAAACTCCCCAATGAGTTTTAGGGAGGCCTTTTTAAAGGTGAGGTGACGGAGGGAAGTCACTAGTACGCAATCACCTCATACACAATTCTCTGATTGGTTGACAGTAGGGTAACAGGGTGGTGTCACAGGGGTTTGGGGGCTAGGTCCTCATGGTCATCAAATAGTTAACTTCTTCAATTTTGTGGGGGTTTTAGCATCTGTAAAACAACTCAGGAAATGTGCATCAGATACTATTATCTAGGTACTTCAGAGAGGAACTAAAGCAGAGGACATGGAGGGGCGGGAAGGTCCCATAGGGTCCTGCTCTGTTACAGTTCTGTATCTCTGTTGTGGTTGTCATTAAACAGATCCATATGTGAGTTCAAATTGACTAGAAACACACGTATACACTCACAAACAAATGCATGTAAAAAAGATGAAAATGGTATGAAGTCTGTAGTCCAGTTAATGGTATTTTACCAATGTAAATTTCCTTGTTTTGGTATTGTACTACAGTTATACAACATGTCACCATTGGGGACCACATTAGGGTAAGAGTTCACAGGACTCTACTATTTTTGCAACTTCCTATGAGTCTATACTTATTCTAAACTGAAGCTTAAAAAATGTGAGAATTATAAAACAATTGAAAATTTGAACACTAAATGTGTATTTTATGTGTTAATATTAAGTAATTATTGTTAATTTTTAGATGTGATATTGGTTATGGTTGTGATTTTTAACTTTTAGAAATTAGGAAATTTTTGCAAGTGATAGGATATCTGGAATGTTCTTCAAAATAATATGGAAGGTAGGGAAGGGAGTGGGTATCTGAAGCAGGATTGGCCATGAGTTCATAAGTATTCATACTGGATGATTGGTGTTTGGAGATTAATTATTTCTGTACATATTTGGTTTTCCATAAAAAAATAGAATCAACAAAATAGTAATTCCTTAAGCATGTTTCAGTCTCAATTTTCCCCACATAAGCTTTTTTCAAATTGTTCAACTTCACACTAACTGCAAACGTCATGTTCCTCAGTCAATACCATATACCAACTTATTGTCTCACAGGAAACCTTCATTTCTGCTGCCGGTGATTTAATTGTCATATCAATACAGGGAAGCCAGGAACATATTAATAAATCCTCATAAGTAGTTAATTTTAGAAATGTCCATTGTGTGTTAGATAAAATAAACATCACTTTAGTTTGCAAATCTATCTTTAAGAGATTATTTAAGCTCCTTAGAAGGAAAGTATATCCTCTTTTCTTAACCACCAAGTACAACATGATCACTTTAAATCAAGTATCAGTGCAGGCAAAGGGCTATTTGCAACAAGGCTCCAGAGGTTTTGTATTTTTATTACCTGGTTTGTAAGAACTCTTAGAAACATGAAAAACAGCAATAATTTTCTCAAGCTATATTCAACATTTTTATTTTCTCTGTTCATGAAAACAGTAACAACATATTTTTCTGCCCGTGGCACTGCCTCATTAGTGTCTAACAGTTTGGTAATCACTTTGGCACCAAGAGTTATATCCTGAAACATGTCTTTTGTGCCTATGCTACTGAAAGTAGACACAGGCAATAGGCATCTTTTCAGAATTAATTTGAAAGTTATCTTTAACTTAAAAGTTCTTAGTAGAACATATGTGGGAAATTTTATACAGAAATTTTGCCCACTTGTGGAGTCTGCAAAACTGTATTTTCCGGGCTTCCCTGGTGGCGCAGTGGTTGAGGGTCCGCCTGCCGATGCAGGGGTCGCGGGTTCGTGCCCCGGTCCGGGAAGATCCCACATGCTGCAGAGCGGCTGGGCCCGTGCGCCATGGCCGCTGAGCCTGTGCGTCCAGAGCCTGTGCTCCGCAACGGGAGCGGCCACAACAGTGAGAGGCCCGTGTACCAAAAAAACAAAAAAAAACCCTGTATTTTCCTTTGCTAATAATGAAATGATAGTTTAGCAGACTTTTATATTAATGGCTCATTTTATACTTATTATTTCAATTCAAAAAAATGTAATCTTGTATTTAATTTTCCTCAACATTTCAGACTCAATTTTTTGCTTACAATACCCTATGCCTTAAAAAAAGATTCCAAAATCTATATCTCAAATCATCTATACTTAATAAAGTCCTTGAAAACATATGTTATAGAAAGATCATATTTTAATATTAAACCTTTCCCCCCTAGTTTGTTTAATGCTTTTAGTGACATCAAACATACTTGACTATTGCCTTTATAGAAGTCCCCTGTATTACTAATGTTGCTTTGTATTTTCTATTGTACATTCAAGGTTTAAAACCCACATTGATGAGAGTTCCTTCAGTGTCAAATGGAAGAAGTTCTCCAACCTGAGGCTTTACCAAAACTCCAGATCGCTACCAGGTAGGAAGTTTGTGGTGAATTGCTCAGCAAGTCTATAAAAAAAGTGTAAATATTGACCTGTTAGATTTGATCATTACCCCATTCTCTTTGTGAGACCTTGATGGCTGGAGACTGTATCCTGCTGCAGCAGCTGTGAGCCTGATTCTTGTTACTGATGCCGAAAATTCAGCCTCTGTGCGTCAGTGCCAAGTTGAATATCAGATACAGAGTTTTGGGTGAAGTAGAAAAGAATAGCTGTATTGCTTTGCCAGGCAAAGGGGACCTCAGCAGGCTTGTGCCCTCAAATTGTGTGTCTCAACCCAGGGGGATTTGGTGAGGAGTTTTATAGCAGTGGTTCAAGGGTGGGGTTACTGATAAAGGTCAGGATGTGTGCAGGGCCTGCATTCCTTTAATCTGGCCTCAGGTGGTCTGATGAGCTTCTGTGGTTCTCGAGGTTATCCAACTGTGACCTTCTCTCTGGAATGAACAATGCTTCATCAAGTAGTTAACATCTTCCATTTGTTGGGGGTTATAGTTCTGCAGAAGAGCTCAAAGTTACTGTTATGTGTATCCCTTGAGGTGGAACCAGGATCGTGTCCCAAGGCTGCACTATAGTTTCTTGACTGTTCCTCCCTTGTCTCTGCATCCCCTCCTTTCCCTGATTAGCAACTGTTCAAACATGCCCTTTGGAACTCAGGGAAGGTCATGGAGGCTGGAGTCTATTCCCTACACACAAGAAATAGGGGACAAAGAAAGGCTTCCATGCCCAGGAGCCCCAGAGGGTCCTGCTTGGTTTCATTACTTTATGGGATACTTACAGAATAACAGTCAAGAGGCATTTTTTAAATTACTGAAAGGTGTTATTCTTGCCAGTGTAACAAAATGGAATCCTAAAGATTTTTTCACGTACTTATAGTGTACAGAGAAAAAATGTCCCTGTAAAAGTGGGAAGAACTCAATGTCCTATATGAAAATTCAGTCATTTGTGAATTCATATATAAAATGACTGACCACAACAGCTATTGTAGTGTTGCCAAACACAAGTTCCTGTGCCCGACGCACGGTGAGGCCAAACAAATGGAAGCATTCAAGTTTGGAGCAGAGAAAGATTTATGGCAGGGCTGAGCAAGGAGAATAGGTGACTCATGCTCCAAAATCCTGATCTCCAGGATGGTTTTGAGGGAGAAGTTTTTATAGTCAAAATCTGGGGAGAGGACTGCAGGGTGTGTGACTTTCTTCTGATTTGTGGGTGGTGAGGTAACAGGGCAGTGCTCTAGGACTCTTGTGCTCAGCCTGAAGTTACCATCTTCCACCTGTGTGGGGGCCTTAGTTCCTGTAGAAGAACTCAAAGATATATCTGTCATGTATATTCCTTGAGGAGGAACCAGGATCCTGCTTTAATGGCTGCACTATTGTTTCTTGACTGCTCCTCCTTTGTTTCTGCAGTCCCTCCCTTCCCTGATTAGCAACTGTTTGAATCTGCCCTTTGGAATTCAGGGAAGGTCAAGGAGACTGCATGAAGCCTGTTTCCTACAAACAAGAAATGGGACCATGGAAAGGATTGGTACCCAGGAAGGCCCTGCAGGGTCCTGCTCAGTTTCAATAAGATTTTTGTTTTTACTACTATTCCATTGTGATATTTACTCACTTCCCTTTAGCTTTCCATTTGCTAACTGAGATGGAAGCACTTTACAGGCTATTTGAGAATTCTTGGGCCTGAAGATAGGTTAAAATGATCTGAAGTGAAGTGAGTGACATTTAAGACTCAAGTGACCATCTTCATGCCAAGGTTAATTACATTTGGGATGAAGACTGTGAAAGAAGTTGAGGAACTTCTTTGTCAAATAAAGCAGGGGAGGAGCATGCTGTGTGGGAGGTTGTACACAAAGGAACTTAAAATTCAAACTAATGGGAGATGTAGGTAGAAGGTAAAGTGCAGCCTTCAAGAATGGGCACAATAGTGAAACATAGAAAAAGAGACAGAGGACATTTATGTTGGGACTCTGATCCATTGAGCAAATGTGTGTTGAGTATTATGGCAGAGGTTTTGATAGTGGACTGTGGATATGGATGGCCTGGATTGGAACCCTAGTTCTATCAAGAGGCATGACTTCAGGTCATTTACTTAACGTGTACCTCAGTTTTCTCACCTGTTAAATGAACTTAACAACCCATGTAAAGCCATCCACATTAGTGCTTGATGTGAAAAGTATCGAGGATTAACCAATATTACTATGGTCATTATTGTTGTTATTGTTTTAACATTTCATTACCAGTGCTAGGCAATGACGCATAATCTAATAAATGAGAGATGAATAAGACAGAGTGTCCATTCTCAAGAAGCTCAATCTAGTGCAGTATTTTAAATCATTGATTTAAAAGCAAATGACCAAAAAATTTCTTACATACATATCTAAAATGTAAAAGATAAATGTAAGGTATGTAAAGTATAAGTGAATTGTTGCCATTAAAGTTGTAATAGGGATCCAATCAGGAGATGTTGTTGTAATGTTTATTTGTTTTCTAGTTATCTAGTCATTAAGAATAGAGTTTGTGGCTTGGGGTAACCTAGTGCTTCCTAGTATTTTGCTGAGATGTTTTCATAATCCGGGTGTAAGAAGTTTCCTGTCTCTGACTAATTTCACTATGTGTGATTTCCAATCTTTTACAGTCCAACAGAAAAATATGCAAAATATCCAAGAAACTTAAACAAATAAAATCTTAACTACAAAAAATTAGGAACTGAAAAGTCCCGTAGATCTAGTACATAAGTATTAGTGACATAAGAATTACTGATATCAGAACTATATTCAGATACCCATGGGTTCTGTAGCACATCTCTATAATAGGTTCATGAATAATAAGGCTTCTTTATTAACAGTTTTAAAAATTAACATGTTAACATGCAGGAGGAAAAGTAATTTTCCCTCTACCCTTCTCGGTTATTGGCTGAGACACCCTGTAATAAAAGATTAAAAAGAGAAAAACAGAAGTTTAATAACATGTATACCTCCTGTATACATGGGAGAGCCCTAGGAAAACTGGGTAACTCTGAAATGGCCCAGGCCACCACCTTAAATACCATCTTTAGCTAAAGACAAAGAAGATGGTGGGGGGGGGGGAGGGGGGGGGAAACCAGTTTGGGGAGGTAACCAGGAAAAGCACAGTAAACAAGGGTAAGAGTCACCCTTTTCTTCCTGGTACAGAGAGGGAGACCCCCTTACAAATGGACATTTCCCTTATAAATGTAAATATCTCTTACAAAATGGGAACTTGTACTCAGTTTTCAGATCTTATCCTGTATCTGCTAATTTTTTTTTAAAGTAATCAAATTACCTAAAGTAATCCTCATGCCAAAAAGGCATATTTTGGAGTGATATATTTTCTTCCCCTTCATTAATAAGGAAGCTTTGTGTTATTTTAGCAGAAACTTAAAATTCGGTATAATTCTAAAAAGTAACTGTTTTTAGAAAACTATGACCCATTCTTCCGTATTTCTTAAAGTTGAGGCACAGAAACCAAGTCCGGGATCTTCAGGAAAAAAATGTTTATGATGTTAAAAACAAAATTCAGCTGAGTAAATCTGAGGATCTAATTTGCTTTATTCAACAATATGTGAATCAGGAAGCATTACATCTAGCAAGTAGATAGGTGCTCCAAGGAGCTGTACAAAATGAAGATTTTTAAAGGCAGAAAGGGAATGGAGCAAGAAAGTAAAAACAAAAGAAAGGACTATTTCAGGCAAGGTCACCTTCCTTTGGGGGAAGGGTGGGAGTCTGTCATGCAGATTACCTCACTAGTGTTGATTAGGAAATTCCAGACTGATTGGTTTAAAATTTCACTTGTGTAAAGACTAAAACTGCAATTATGTTAGGTATTAAGTTGTGGTTTGCTGACATGGGGCTTAGTACAAGTGACTCCATTTGGGCCCTGTGGTTTCTTTTTTCAAACAATGGACATCAGTGAGCTATGCAGTTTGTTCTTCTTTAATACATTCTGCTATTTTGTTTTTTAAACAAAATCCAAGCAGAACATTAAGGCTATGCCTGGAACTGAGAAAAAACATCATTGATGAATGACTCTATGCATGGATAATAAAAGTAATAGCCATCATTTATTAAACTTCTGTCACATCAGATTTTAATCACATCTCTTAAATGAACTTGGAAGAAAGCTTTAACCTGAAATGGGGACAATTTAGACTAGTTTTCAGGAGGGAGAAGGGCAGACAGAAGCCTGGGGTCTAGAACTATATTTCCTAGGGGAATAGAAGAAACTACAAGTATACTCTCTTGATAATGAGTGAGATGGGCTGATGGATTGGGAGATTTAGTCCCAGGCTAGATGCGGTTGTCCGCCCTTGACACACAATAGCACCTGCTGGTTGTGAAAGCAGTCATCACCACCTGGGGAGAAGTCATTACCTAACAGTGGTAGCACAGTGTTCCATTACTCTCTCCATTATTGAACTGAGGTTCGGCTGCTTACTGCTGGAAAGCCAATACTCAAGAGACAAGTGTTGCTTGAAAAGAATGTTTGCTTTGTTTAGGAGGTCGGCAACCAGGGAGAAGGTGGACTCGTGTCCAAAACCCAACTCTGAAGATTCTGCTTGACTGTGGACGTTTTTAAAAGGGAGAAAGGGGAAGTTAATTGCAGTTAATCATTTGGGGAGGGCGTCAGAATCTTCGTTATCTTACAGTGTGTGCAGACTTTCTTCTGATTGGTTAGTGGTGAGGTAACAGGGCAGTGCTCTAGGGATCTTGTGCTCAGCCTGAAGTTACCTTCCTCCACCTGGGTAGGGGCCTTAGTTGCTGAAGAAGAGCTCAAAGATATTGTTATGTATATTCCTTGAGGAGGAACCAGGATCCTGCTTTAATTACTGCACTATTGTTTCTTGACTGCTCTTCCCTTGTTTCTGCTTTCCCTCCGTTCCTTGATTAGCAACTGTTTGAATCTGCCCTTTGGAACTCAGGGAAGGTCAAGGAAGCTGAATGAAGCCTATTTCCTACAGACAAGAAACAGGGGACATGGAAAGGATTTGTATGTGGGAGGGCCCCACAGGGTCATGCTTGGTTTCATCTCCTCTGTGGTTATGCATGTATGCAAGCTTCTCCAGGCTCCACTGGAATCCTTGGCTCCTGTCAAATGAGGAGAAAGCCTGAGCAGGGGTGGCATTGGCCTTGAGGAAGGCAGAAATATGAACAGACAAAGGACTCTTCAGGAAGCTCACAGGGCCTCAGAGCCATGTCCATCCCCCAAAGGCAGCATGGGAAGGGGAAGAGGATGGCAAATATGAGACACCTCAAAATTCCCCTCCCTTTTAGAGCTAGAGAGAAGAAACAGAAGGAGCCCAGACTCACGAAAATAGATGTGTTATAAATATATATCCAGCCTATAATCTTAAATTCAGGTTTTACACAGATCCCTGTCACACAGACAGCTACCAGCATATTAGTTATTATTATAGTTTTTCCATTATGACGTTCAGACCTAATTGCTTAATGATAGAATTATCTAGATTTCCTTTGTGAGACAAATCTTTTTAAATACCTGCTTTTAAACTGACTTCCCAATTTACACACATTTGTTCCCTAGTACTGACAGATATGGTTTGTGTAGTCTCAGGGATTCATGAGCAGCGTTGACATTGTACTAGCAGAGTGATTTGAATAGAGACAAACATTTGAATTATACAGACTGAGGGAAAAGTAACAAGTCACTGAGCCTGTCCTATCCTAGAGCAACCCTAGCAAAATAATGTTCTGTCTTAGTCGTCTCATATGCAATAATAAATCAGGGTTTTATTTTGAAAGTACGTCAAAAATTAAAGATGTCAGCTATTGCCGATGATGGGAGAGGGTAAAAATCGAAGCAATTAGTCAAATTTGACTTTTAGAAGAAATACAGAAATGCTGGTTGCATTAGATAATGCAGTGTTGAAGCAGTAGCTTCAACTTGTTATGTATGATGTGAATGGGCCTCCTGCAGTTATAGTGAGGAAACAAAAAAATAGGGGGTTTTCTGAAATGACTTTGGTGGATGCCCTGGTCTATGCAAAATATGCTCATCCAATTAAAAAAAACAAAGCATTAAAGAAAATTGGAGAGTCATTTTAATTGAAGTTCGGGAAATGTATAACTTTTCAAGAGAAGTACAATTCCAGAGACACTCAGCAGGTATTCCTCTATCATCATTACTTCTACTTCATTACAATCAGCTAAGTTCATCTTTAACCTCACTAGAGTTATAATATGCTATAAGATTGGGTATGAAAGTGGCAAAATTCGTTTCAATCGATTTATAGAAAATGTATTCTATATTTATAGAATCATTGAGAGTTTTCAGAGATTGATTTTTTTTGTTTGTTTTGCTTACATGTTACCATAATTTATGGGGGAAATGATAAGCTGGAGTTATGGTCACAATATTGGAAATGCAAGAACTTAAGACATCCACATCTAGAATATTAAGGGCATGTATTACCTCTAGTTATTTCATTTATTGCCAAATATACTGAGTCCCTACATTTGTTACATATCCCTAATGGGGGATAGTAACAAATAGAAGTGTAACAAATAGTTCCTGTATTCAAGTAGCTTGGACTCTACTTGGGAAAACGAGCCATGTAGACAAATACCTATAAAAAAAGAACCAATTAGAATTTGAAAAGATACCATATATCAACAACTAAATAAATGCTATAGAAAATAAGGATTTTAGGAACTCACAGGAGAAAGGAATCTATGAGGTAGACTGGTCAAAGAAATAGTAGAAACTTATACTTTAAAAGAATCACTCTGGCTATTCCAAGAATAGACTAGGTAGAAAAAGAACAGTGAAGAAACTTTGCAGTAATACAGGCTGAAGATGTTGGTTGTTAGATCAAGATGGCAGTAGTAGTAGTGGTGAAAAGTACTTGGGTTTCGTTTCTATTTTGTAGCTTACGTCGACAAATTTGCTAATGGATCAGATGGGGAGTATCAAAGTTTGCTCAAAGTATCTTAGAATGCAATAATAAAATTGCCATTTACTGAGATGGGAGGACTTTTTTAAAAAATCACTTTGGGGAAAAATTCAAGAATCTGTTTTGGGGCATGTTATTGATAAAGATGAATATTAGCATACAAATAGTGATGTTGAATAGGTAATTGGTTATATGAGCCTGAAGTTCAGCGAAGAGGCCTAGACTGAAAGTAGGATTTTTTGTTTCTCCAGAGTACAGATGATAAAGTCATTAGACTGGTGAAATCACCTAGAGAGGGAATGTGGATAAAACAAAAGTCTGAAATTAAGCCATGGGGCATTACAATATTACAAAATTAGGGAAACAGGAAAGGATAACTGATGGAATCTGAGCAAGAGTGGCAGTAACAGAGGAGGAAATCCAAGAAAGTGTGATGCTTTGAGGGTGATATGAGCACAGTGGTTCAAGAAAGGAGGAGTGGTGAACGGTACCAGATGATGGACACAAGTTAAGTGAGATGAGGAGAAAGAATTGATCTTTTATTGAAAGCGTGGAGAGAGTACAACAGCCCAAGATGCAGTGGTACTTGGATGCCTCATCTCAGGGGATGTTGAAGTCATGGAGAACCATGCCAGGGATGGTTCAGGGGAGTGACATTGAACTAGGTGCTAAGAGGGAGTTATTACAGTGTCTTTAAAATGACAGTATCAAGAAAGAGTAGAGGTGGGAGACAATGTAGAGTGAAGTTACCTGCCCAACACCAGGCCCAGTGATCTTGGAGTCATGGGGATGGGAGGTTTAATACTCCTCCTCCAAGGCTTTAAATGTCTGTAATACCCAACTAAACACTCTCCCAAGAATTTTTAAGTACCCTCTAAGAGGGGTATAATGACCCCTGGTTGAAAACCACGGGACCTAGTTCCAAAGTTCATTTGCTCGCTTTTTGTTGGCACTGCCTCAGCTCTGTGACCTTTTCAAACTTGTACAGTTCTGTGCACATCTACACCAAGATTATTTTTACATAGCAGCAACAGTCTGTTTTAATTGGGGTTGGCATGGTTTCCGGGAGATTCTCCTTTTTTCACCTGGTGTTTTGCAAGACTTCTGTTTTATTGATTTACATTTTTAGTCATGGACTCCTTTGTTCAAACAAGTTATATAGAAGACAAATGAATAAAACAAATGAAATAGAGCTTTTATTTTTAAATACTAATGGTTTGTTTGTGTTTTGGTGGTGTGGGGGGTTGGTTGGGGGAGAGAATAGGGTAGCAGTTTTTTAAAATAGCAACCTTAATACAAAAGATTACACTCCGAAAGAAGAATTGCAGACACAGTATGTGATGACAAATACTTATAGAAATTATCCCTTCCTCTATGTGATATTCCTTAAATTATACTGCTCAGCAGGATACCTGTTCTGCCAACATCTGCCAAAGCTAATGCTGGAGATACCTCTAATGGAACAGGGATGCTTAATAGCTTTCTCGGTGATTTTGGTATTGAAAAGATAGCTGGCAGATCTCCTGTGTTCTTTAGTCTACTACAGATAAGAATGGTCTGAATCTGAAATTCACAGAACACTAAGCTAGAGTAGGGATGTGAATAGGGGTGTTTCTATTGAAATGGAGCTGGAGGGAGGTGACAAAGACAGTCCTTGACCAAACTTTAGACAGGTTCCTCTGTGCCCTTTTCTCAGCTAGGACTTTACCTTGGGCTTCCACATCCATCCTTGCTGAGTCCAATCCTAGAAAGAATCCTGCTAAGTTGGTTTAGAGAGAATCTTCCACCCTTGCTATCTCATCACCTTGGCCTGCCTTCAGTAAGAACCCTGTTAAGTCAATTTAGCAAAAATCCCCATACCCTTGATGTCTTCTCTTAGTAATTCTTCATCCACTGACCCTGTCACCTTGCTCTTTGTCTATCAATTCCCACTTGTATTTGTAATTGAGCTCATTTCTATACCGAATTATCTTTTTCCCTATTGCAATAGTTTCTGAATAAAATTGGTCTTTACCACTTTAACTAGTATCTAGCTCTGGTTCTCTAACAATTTCTTGGTGTTGTGACTCGGATCTGGATTGGAACCACCATTGGATCCTCAGACATGACAACCAGACCTCTCAGCATGCACCAAGGCCTTTTGTCTCCAGTCTGCTTGCTTATTTTGGTGTCCGGTGGTGAATCTGATTCCAAATCCCAGTGTTCCAGATAAATATCCATCCAAGCATGGTGAGAACAGATGGATTTTAAGAATCAAATATACTCTAGAAGTTGCATTAGAGTCTCAGGCAAATAAAAGCTAGTCCTAGGCCTCTCTGTCCATAAGCATAAAGATATCATTAGTCAAGAACATGGAATATTCTTAAATTATTAAAAACCACCCCCCCTTCTCAAACTCTTGCTGACTATATGCTTAACCACTACACTCTAATACTATCCACTTTCTTTCTCCCTGGCAAAGTTTACTAGACACTCATTTGAGCTGCAGTGGCCCCTCTGGGGTTTCTGGGATATCTCCAAATTAATCCACCTGAAAGGAGCCCTAGAGTAAAAGGTACAAAAATCTTGGACACAAAATGGTCTGCTTATTTCTCTTGGTATGAAGAAGCTGAAAAATGGCTAAATAATTCACGCCTCCCTCAAACTATTGAAATTTCTACAGAAAAAGTTTTTCTGACCCAGTAAGCTGTCTAGACTCCCTTCCCCTTGGCACCCAAATAGTTCCCTCCTACTTCTCCTCTGAATCCTTCTTTTCCCCAGAATATCCTCCATCATTCACACTCCAGCCCTTCAACTCCCTGTAACCATGAGGTTCACAAGGCCCCCATCTTTTGCACATGAAGCCTAGGGACCTTGGTTTTGCTTTGAATTACATGCCATCACCAAGGGCTTCTCTGACTTCTGAAAGGAAAGGGAAAGATTTACTGAACAATTTAGAATTGTTCTAGGAACATGTTCTCCTGGATTCCCCAATTTATATCAACTTATACACCTATTGGTTGGACCTGGAGATGCCTCCCTTTGGTTTAAAAAGCCAAAAGGCCCACCTTTAAAGACCTTCAGAGGTCTCAGACTACTCGATTCCCATTGGAAACTGAGGGAGGTAAAAGAAAAATTACTAGGGGACATTCCACAACAAAGAGATAAAACTATGGCTATCACCATTGATTGAAGAGAACATGGAAAGGCATTCAGAGCTAGAAATGACTTCCCAAACAGCCTCTCACCACAAACTTCATAAATGGTGTCAGACCAGAGCTCCATGGCACATTATAGGAAAATATTAACTGGCAAAATGCAAACACATCTGAGGTCCAGACATTAGCCCAGCATTACGAAAACAGTGTTTCTGAAAACAGAGAATAAACACAATGCAACCTTTTGGCCTTGCAATTAAAACAGTCAGAAAAACCTGAAAAATTTAATCTATGGCAAGCTGCAAAATCACAGTTTCTCGCTGATCAAGACACTTCCCAAAATTTTAAGGAAAAAAGACACTGAGTCTGCGATTGTCTAGACCTCAAGAGGAGGGGGAAGCTGGAGTCTTTTTCTCATCAGAGCATGATTGACTGTCCTCGGAGGAAGTAAGTGCCCACTGCCCTCAACTATCACTAAACTTGCAAGAGAAAAATAACCCTGCAAGTTGAAGGGCACCCTGCCAAGTTTCTCATTGATATAGGAGCAGCATGTTCCACTTTTAACATCACTTCATTTCCTGCCCCCCTTCCTCAGAGTCCAAAACTTTAACAGTGATGGGTTTGATAATTTACCTCATGATTTCTTGTGTTGCAACGTCTTAATATTTCTACAGGACCTTTTAAAGCTCAAAACAACTTCCTTCTCAGTTCTACCACCCAAGTAAATCTGTTAGGGAGGGATCATCTCATGAATTATGGTATCAAAATTTATTGTGCCTCTAAAAGACTCCTTCCTACAGGTCCTCAATTCCTCCCCTTCATGTGTATGTCCCCTAAGGGCTTTGTCCAACTTGCCTGAGTTTCTTTGCCCCCTTCAACCTAATTTATTTGAGCGAAGATTTAAATCAACTGTTAGATAAAATTCCTTCTTATTTATGGGCAACAAATTCCACTAATATTGGACACATGCAGGATGCAGAATCCCTCAAAGTGGAAATATATTCTTTCACACTCTTCCCCAGGATTCCTTAATATCATCGAAAACCAGAAGGGCTTGAGAGGCTTTGCCCAATATTCCAGACTTTATTAGACAAAAAACTTTGTCTTCACTTTTGGTCCATGCAATACTTCCATTTTGGCTATTAAGAAAACTAATGGGAAAGGTTATCAGTTAGTTCAAGGTTAACATCTGTCAATAAAATCGTCAAATTTAGATTTTCCTTGTTGCCTAATGCTAACACCATCCTCTCTGCTATCCCTTACAGCACCCAGTATTTCACAGCCGTTGATTATGTTCAGCATTTTTTGTATTCCCTTTCACAAGGAATCCTAACACTTGCTTGCCTTCACTGGGGAAACCAACAATATACCTGGCCTGTTATGCCTGAAGAATTTACTGAGGCCTCTACCTTCTCTTGCATACCCTAAATGTCAATTTGAAAGACTTGAAAAAAAATCCCAGGAGACTCCACAGTAATCCAGTACATAAATGACTCCCTTATATGTTCTGACAGTTATGACAGGTCCCTTCTGGACACTGAATACCTTCTTAAGACATTAGCAAGAATGGGTCACAAGATGTCTAGAGACAAAATTCAGTTATGCTCTCTGTATGTCTGATATCTTGGCCATGACATCTCAGCCACAGGAAAAACTATCTCCGCAGACCAAGAATTTACCATCCAACATTTTTTTTCTCCCTGAAACAAAATGACATCTGAGAGATTTTGGGGGTCTTGTGAGATATTATAAGGTATAGATACCTAATTTCCCTATGATTGCTTCACCTCTCTATGCTGTGACTAGGGAGTCATCCCCAGACCCAATAATCTCGAATCTCCTATCCGAAGATGCTTGTGAGAACCTTATGGGATCTCTGCTTTCACCTCCCACCCTTGGACTTCCCAATTGCTGTCTGCCTTTTCCCTTGTTTGTTGATGAATGAGAAGGTCATGCCATTGTAGTATTATCCCAGAGGCATAATGGATACCAGAGACCCATGGGGTATTATAGCTTGGCCTTAGACCCAGTAGCTGAGGCAGCCCTGTTGCCTGTGAGCTGTGGCCACAACTGCCAAAATTGTCCATGCTACCTCTGATTTAGTATTAGGTCATCTGCTTGACGTAAGTGTTCCTCATGGTATATAAACCCAATTTCTTAATGAATATACACAGTACTATTCCACATCTTGACTTACTATTTCTTCGTCTCTGTCATCACCGTACATTCCTATTAGAAGCTTAACCTTGCCACCCTGTTTGCTTTACCCACTGACAGAACCTCCATGATTGCTTCACTAAGACCAGATAATTATCTTATTGTAGGCTAGATTTATCAGAAAATGTCCCGCAAGTTGATCTCATTATTTATGTTCGTGGTACTTCCCTCCAGAAGGAATATGGGACCTTCCAGGTTGGGTATGCCCTCAGTGATCAACACAAATCTCTTGAATATAAAGCCCTGCTAAATGTTAAATCAGCTCGGATGGCTGAATTAATTGACATCACTCAGACTTGCATAAAAGCAGAGGGAAAGAAGGTTCACATTTATACTGACAGCCGCTATGCCTTTAGGGTAGTTTATGATTTTGGTATGTTATGGAAACAAAGGATTCAAGACAACAGCTGGTATCCCAGTCAAAAATAGACCCGAAGTAATAGAACTTTTAGAAGCCTTGTTATTACCCCAGCATATTGCTATGGTTAAAACTGAGGGACATGGTATAAAAAACTTAGACAAGGCCCAGGAAAACAAATTGTCTGATAAATATGCTAAACTAGCAGCCTCTTCCCATACCACCTGAGATATTCAAGTGGCTTCCGACTTGGGACTATGCCCCTGGAGTCTGTTTCAAGGCCCTGCCTGGTGGAATTATTCACCTTTCCTTGAGGAAAACAAATTCTTTAGAATGACTCCCAAGGAAATAATAGCAGATATCTGCATGACTCATATAACAGCTTCAGCTTCAAAAAGAACTGGATGGGAAAAGTGGGATGTTCGGTCTACTTGGATAGGCTTTGGAAACACCAAGATGGCCACTGGATGGCTCTTAAGTCTGCTGCGCAAGTTGTTGTGTATAGTTTACGTGATATGACTCACCACGGAAAGGACAAAATGCTGGATATATTAGACAAACAATAGTTTGGGCCATTTAGCTTTTATTTGAACCAAATAGTTGCCACTTGCTTCATATGACAGAAGCATAATCCTGGAAAAACTGTGTGTCCTTTGTGGAGCAAGGAAGGGAAGTAGATCTTCCCCCACCAGACCTTCCTTCATTTGCAAATAGATTACATCAAATTACGAAAAGCACAAGTCTACCCATGTATACTACTCTAATCTGCATGTTTTCTAAATAGAGGCTGCCCCCTGCCACAATACCTCAGCAACATCAGCTGCCAAAGTTTTTGTAGAATGAATCTTCCCCTCTAATATATCTAGTGACAGAAGATCCCATTTCATTGACAGAATTATACAGGAAATTGAAAAGGCAACACGCATTAGTCAAAGTCTCCGCTGCTCTTACCATTCTCGGTAATCAGGCACCACAGAAAGAGCCAACAGTACCTCGAGACCAAACTAGCTAAAATATCTGAAGAATGGAACTTACTATGGCCATGAGAGCTTCCTCTTGCTCTTATGACTCTCAGAATTTCACCCCTATCTATGCATAAGCTATCTCCTTTCGAAATTATCATGGGAAGGCCCATGAGGATGCCTTATTCATTTTGGCCTGCAGAAGATTCTATCTTGACACAGTCTGTCATCCTTAGATACTCTCAAGGGTTAATAAAATATACTCAATCCTATATCAGCAAATGAAGGCTGCCTTCCCCTTAGAATTTCCTGATTATCCTTTACATGACTTACAAATAGGTGATCTGGTATTCTTGAAATGCCACCACTGGAAAACCCACCTTGAGCCCAGATGGAAGGGATCTTATTCCAGTTTACTCTGCTAAAACTCCTGTCAAATTATCAGTTATTCAACCTTGCATTCATGTTTCACAGTTAAAGAAATACAAGAGCTATTCAGACTGGAGAAGTATTCTAACCAGAGACCTGAAACTGAGGCTATATCAGGAGTTCCAGAAGCAGACAACAGCCAGAAGCAGTCAGTCATCCCAGGAAGCTCCGAATAAGTAGACTGATATCATAAGGTAGTCAGCTTCTGCCCAAGGTCAGAGAACAAGACTCACCTGGATTCCCCTTCCGTATCCCCTGCTTCTTTTTCCTTGTCATTTGCCTAGAGATTCTCCTGCTCTTTCTAATTCTTTTATCAAGATGTGTTTCTACCCACAATAACTTTCTACCTTCAACATGACCTTTCCTCACCTTAAACTTCATTTTTCTGCCCCTAAATTTAAGATTTTCTGCTCCTCCCTCTACTCCTTCCCCTTTTCCTACCTCTCAGTAAGACTTTTTCATGCACAGAATCTTTGGCAACCCTGGGCCAAACTTCACTAAAGTGAGCATACTCCATTGTAGCAGGCCTGCATATCCTTAACTGTTTTCTCATTGAAAGGTGGGCCCTATGTTCCTTCCCTTCATTGTAACTAATAGAATGTGGCTTAAGTGATGCTGCCTAACTTCTGTGTCTAGGTCCGACAATGTCCTGTGTCTTCTACCTCGTTCTCTTGGGAAATATACTCTATGGGAAACCAGTCATCATGTAGAAAATGCATCTACCTGAAGGATGAATACATGTTAGACTATATGTAGGCATTTTTGTTGACAGTCCCAGCTGAGCTGGCAGCCAACGACCAGCATAAACTGCCATTCATGAGAGTTAGCCAGTCAAACCTTAACCTAACTGTGGACATGACCAACAAGGGATTGCAACCCTAATTATGAAAGAACCTCACTAATGAAAATGCACCCCAAGCCTACGCATTGAATGTAGTTAATGAGGAAAATCCCATTTGCTACTGAATATTTTTTAGTCTACCAGTATCAGTATGTATAAGGCTTGCATTATTACATTCTCAGAGCCAAAGTTATACAAAATTAAAGTCTTTATAAAATAATCTGCTGGCACTCTGGATTACTTGGTAATTCTAAGTAATTCACTCAGTATAAAAGGATTATCAGAGTTCAGGGCAGAAGAAACAATTTTCTTTCATATTTTGAATTCCTTTGACATATATGATTTGATATCATAGAATTCCTGATAAATGCATTCTTTCCCTAGGAAAATGTTTATTGAAAATTAATGAAGTAGGTCTATTTCATATTTCTTTTGAGAGTGTTTTTAAAATTAGCACTTGCATAAATACCCCAGAATAAAAGATAAAAGTTGCTTCTAATTTGAAACAAACACCTCACAGTATATTAGGGATATTAATTAAAAATGAACTCAGCCATTAAGTATGAAACAAAATTGTTGCTTTCTTTTTGTTTCTTCCATACAAATATTTTGTCATACTTGCTTCTTTTATTCTTTTAAAATGATACCAAGGGCATAAGGAAGCAGACGTTATTGCATCAGAAACTGAATCTTGTGTCATATATTTTCCAGTGGTACCCATAACTAAGGTACCACAAGGACATTAAAAACATGAAGATATTCAGTGAAAATATAAAATTAAACCAAATGCCAATCTGAAGAAATTAATTTTTAATTGTCTTAGTGTTCTCTTGAAAGCTTAGGGAATGTAGAAAGGTAATCTGAAAGTCAACTTAGAATTGGATTGAGAAGAAATGAATAAATGTATGAGAATAAAGAAAGCAAAAGTTGAGCTTCTAATTTATTACTCTGAAAAAACTGATCAAGACATGGATTCAAAATTATCATTTATCATAGAAAATAATATGTTCAGCATATCTGTAAAATATTAACATCAGTATTATTACTACTACAGTAGAGTCTATCAAAATTAGGATGATACCCCCCCAAATTGAAAGCAAGTCTTACTGGAATCTGAATTAAATTATATATTCAATAGGATGTGATATGCCCCCGTTCTTCCTCATCTTCTTTCTAAACCTAAATATGGGCCTGTGTTCTATGTCTCCAGTTAACTAACTCCAGGCAGAGTTCCCAGTCACATTTAAAGACAAATTAGACTAATGTATTTTTTTCAACTTAAAAATAATCACGATAGCATTCTTGCAGAAAAAAACATTTCATTTCAAATCTTTATTGAGAGTTTTCCTTTGTGTCAACCAGAATTTTGAGACTTGTGTTGATTGTGATCTCTTATCACTGATGATTGAGTTACTTAGTTTTATCTGTCAAAAGCAATCACAAGGAAGCAATAGAGGATGGAACTTGTGTTATTTTAATAGAAATTATTTGGTTGCTCTGTTTTCATCAAATTACATGCAGTATACTATTACAGGATGATTAATTAACAAGGACACAATATAATAGCTCAGTTACTCTGAACTCTATGGATTATTTTCTACAACCAGGAAAGAATAAAGAAATTTTTACTTGTTAAAGACCCATAAAAGTTATGAAATCAGTTTATTTTATTATATTTTAGGTGGAATACATCTGGTATATGTTTAGTTAATTTTCACCTACACTAGAAACTTGTGATATGGAACATCTAAAATACACTCCTACTAGCAAACTCTCTGAACAAAATCCCAAGTGTTATGTAGGCCAGATGAACATACAGAACTGAATGAAGGAAAATCGATTTCCCACCCAAGAGGCATATTTCTCAGAGTAAACAAGTATAGTACAATCTACTGACTGCCAAATAAGTAGAAATTCATTTTTGCACTCCTGATTGCAAAGGGAATATTTTCAACCTGAACAAACTTGGGAAAGTTATGCAGAACATTTCATCAATTAGTGAAGGAGCAGAGCTCTCATTCATGCCCATAGCTGTATTTCTTTGGAGCTGATTAACCCATTAAAAAATCCTGTTGTTTATGATAAACAATATACTTTGAAAAGACTTCATATATATAGATGTACTGGCTTTATCCAGTACATCTGCCTGTGCTCTGCAATGGGAGAGGCCACAACAGTGAGAGGCCCGTGTACCAAAAAAGAAAAAAATTTTCAAACTTAAAAATAAATTAATTAAATAAAAATAAAATTTTAAAAATAGGGGTAATACTGATATTTATAACTTAAGTTCTTTGTGTGTGTGTGTTTGAATTACCTATTTTCTGAAAGAGTGTGATTCACAGAGTGTTAGAACAGAAAGACATGTTAGAAATTCTGCAGTTAATCCCCTCATTCTATTAGATGAAGAAGACAAAGCCCGGCAGATGTTCCCTGGCGCACCAAAGTCAGTGGGAACACCAGGGGCAGAATTAGAGCCAATTTGTACTGTAATAGTTTATTATT
The DNA here is from genome assembly GCF_005190385.1 of Monodon monoceros. Classification (NCBI taxonomy): domain Eukaryota; kingdom Metazoa; phylum Chordata; class Mammalia; order Artiodactyla; family Monodontidae; genus Monodon; species Monodon monoceros. Next base: position 31,671,132 of record NW_021703779.1, read on the forward strand.
ATACTTTGTTGCCTTACCCTTCCTTCCTTCCTCCCTCCTTCCCTCTCTTCCTTCCTTCTTGAAGTATAGTTGAGTTACAGTGTTTCAGATGTACAGCAAAGTGATTGTTATATATATGTGTAACATTCTTTTTCAGATTCTTTTCCATTACAGGTTATTACAAGATACTGAATATAGCTCCCTATGCTATACAGTAGGTCCTTGTTGGTTATGTATTTTATATATAGTAGCGTATATGTGTTACTTCCAAATTCCCAATTTTCCCTCCTCTGTCTTTTCCCCTTTGGTAACTACAAGTTGGTTTTCTATGTCTGTGAGTCTATTTTTGTTTTGTAAATAAGTTCATTTGTATCATTTTTTTTAGATACACATATAAGTGATATCATATGATATTTGTCTTTTTCTGTCTGACTTACTTCACTTAGTATGATAATCTCTAGGCTCATCCATGTTGCTGCAAAT
>NW_021703779.1:31671993-31766238 GCF_005190385.1 Monodon monoceros
CCACATCTTCTTTATCCATTCATCTGTGGATGGACACTTAGGTTGCTTCTATGTCTTGGCTATTGTAAATAGTGCTGCTGTGAACATTGGGGTACATGTATCTTTTCGAATTGGAATTTTCATCTTTTCCAGAAATATGTCCAGGAGTGGGATTGCTGGCTCATATGGTAACTCTATTTTTAGTTTTTTAATGAACCTCCATACTGTTTTCCATAGTGGCTGCACCAGCTTACATTCCCACTAACAGTGTAGGAGGGTTCCCTTTTCTCCACACCCTCTCCAGCATTTATTATTGTAGACTTTTTAATGATGGCCATTCTGACTGGTGTGAGGTGATATCTCATGTGTTTTTGGTTTTTTTAAAAATATTATTTATTTATTTTGCTGTGTCGGGTCTTAGTTGTGGCATGCAGGCTCTTTAGTTGTGGCATGCAGACTTTTAGTTGCGGCATGTGGGATCTAGTTCCCTGACCAGGGAACGAACCCGGGCCCCCTGCATTGGGAGTGCAGGTCCAGTGGTAGTGGGAATCTCAGCCACTGGACCACCGGGTAAGTCCCCTCATTGTGGTTTTTGATTTGCATTTCTCTAATTATTAGCGATGTTGAACATCTTTTCATGTGCCTGTTGGCCATCTGTATGTCCTCTTTGGGGTAATGTATGTGTAGGTCCTCTGTCCATTGTTTGACTGGGTTGTTTGTTTTTTGATATTGAGCTGTAGGAGTTGTTTATATATTTTGGAAATTAATCCCTTGTCAGTTGCATCCTTTGCAAGTATTTTCTTCCAGTCCATAGGTTGTCTTTTCATTTTGTTTATGGTTTCCTTTGCCATAAAAAGCTTTTAAGTTTAGCCCCATTTATTTTTGCTTTTGTTTTCATATAATTTATGTTCTTCTTGAAACTTGATTTTATTGATGCTTTCTAAATATTATTCTGGTATCATTTAGTAATTAGGTATATATATTCAAGGCCATTTTAAGTACATTCATGACCACATTAATAGATACTTTATAGTCATAATTGAAAAACACAATAGATACTTTTGATGTTTTAGGGGATAGGAAAGTTCTTGCCCACCAATCCTACCACTTACTTTTCAGAAAAGATAAAATACCACATCACAAAATATATCAGGGCATTATGCTTAGTGAGATAAGTCAGACAGAGAGAGACAAATACTGCATGTTTTCACTTATATGGGGAATCTAAAAAATGAAGCAAATGAACAAATATAACAAAACAGAAACAGATCACAAATAAAGAGAACAAACTAGGGGTTACCAGAGGAGAGAGGGGTAGTAGAGACAAAATAGGTGAATGGGATTAGCAGGTACAAACTACTAGTTATAAAATAGCTGAGTTATAAGAATATAATGTACAACACAGAGAATATAGTTAATATTTTATAATAACTTTGTATAATGTGTAATCTATAAAAATATCAAATTATTTTGTACACTTGAAACTAATTTTATATTGTAAGTCAACTATACTTTAATTAGAGAAAAAAAAAAAAAGTACAGGTGAGAATGAGTTCCCTCCATTGAACAGGTCAGGACAGGTCGCATATCCCTGAGCCTGGGGGACAAAGCTACCAGAAATTCTTCTGCTCTTGGAGGAGGAGGGTTCTGAGAAGAAAGGACTTAGACATAAATGATAATTTTGCACCCAAAGAAGGCCAGATGCAGCCATGGATCTTTTCATGACACCTAAAGTGATAGAATGGCTCAGTAATGGAGGACAGCTTGCCATATCCTGTGACACTCCGTAGGAAAGGCAAAGGAAATCACATAAGTATCTTCCTTAACAGTCCCATATTCATGTTGTCTGTGGTGATTAAGTGTTCACAGTGTATCATTGGCCATATTAAATTAGGGTTCTTAATTTGAATGTTTTGGTTTGGTTGTTTTCTTTTTATTGAATTCATAAACTGATTATTTTTATAGCCGCATAAAAGCTGTAAGCTAAAGATATGCTTTTTTAATATATTTGTTTGAACAAATTTAGTAATTGGCTAGTAAAAATAATTGAAGCCCACAGAGGGAGACGAAAATAACTTTTTTCTTTTCCTTAAATTGTCTGAAAAGTGACCAAGTTTGAGAAGCGTGGCTTTCAAAAAGTGACAAATGCTATTAAGATGGTCCCTCTGACAACAGAATAATAAAAAATTGTCCTGCTAAAACAAGCTTGAAAATACAAATAACACTGAGACATTTTCCCTCACCTATCAGATTGGCAAAAAAATAATCAAAGTTTGACCATTCACCTTTCTGTGACATTATGGAGTACTAGGCACTGTCGTACATTGCTAGTGTCAGTGCAAAGTGGTGCATCCCTATGGAAGAAAATCTTTCAATATTTATCAAAACTACCATTTGATCCAGCAATCCTACTTCTAAAGGTCTACCCTAAAGATACATCTGCATATGCGCCAATTGACAGGCTTTTAGCTAGATCAATAATTCTGAAAGGAGGGGGAGGTGATTTTTGCCTTCCCCCAGGGAATATTTGGTGAAGAGTGGAGACTTTTTTGGCTGCTACAAATAGAGGAGGGGGTGCTATTCGTATCTGGTGGGCAGAGGCCAGGGCTGCTGCTAAACATCGTACAATGCATAAACTAGCCCCCCGAACAAAGAATTATCTGTCCCAAATATCAGTAGTGCCAAAGTTGAGAAATCCTGATATAGATCAATCCTTTTATTTATATGATAAACTATGCTACTTTCTATAATTCATATCTTCTGTTTTGCTTTCAGATTTTAGGGACAGCTTTTACGGTTCTAGTCAGCATTTATGGTTTAGGTTTGTTTTGCTTTGATTCCTCTGTGATAACTGTGAACTTAGATTAAAAATACCTAGTAAGGGACTTCCCTGGTGGTCCAGTGGATAAGACTTCACCTTCCAATGCAGGGGGTGCAGGTTCAATCCCTGCTCAGGGAGCTAAGATTCCACATGCCTCAGGGCCAAAAAAAACATAAAGCAGAAGAAATATCTAGTAAGTTAAAATATTTTAATAATTACAGCATCTCAAGGGGGAATAAAGTCTACGTGCCAAAACAAAAGCAATTGTAAGCATTTACTTGCTGCCTCTTACTTAGCTTTTTGTATCCCTGCACTGTAAATCTAATTTAGAGCTTTGAAATCAGCAAAGTACAATTAGATTTTCATCAGATACACAGTCTAAAGGGTACTATGTTACTATATCAGAGTTTCCTTTCTGTGAATATTTAAACATTTCTGGAGGGTTCCTTGATACAAATGCTGCCTAAACAAAGTGACAGCAGCTTGAGGCAAAGAGGTCATGTACCTTCACTGAAAATTGTGAGCTGTATGATTTGCACATGTGATCACTGTACTTGGAGCCCAAAATCTTTCCAAACGTTTATGAAAAACAGCTAACACATAAAACATCAGAAAAATATAAACTTTTTTATGAAAGTACTGTGCTATGATAACTAACGCATAAAGTTTACATCTCTGCTTCTCAAAGAATGTGTATATATTTTATACTTGAAAAAATTTTAAGATCCTTTATCTTTGTTTCTCCAAAAATGGATTGTACAAAATCCTGTTTTTAGGAGATAACTTTCTCACTCTCTATAGAAAAATATTTTGAAATTGAGAAAACCTCCACAAAAAAATCAACCACTCCCTCATTTTCTTCCTCTCTCTTACTTCTGGATCTTTCCATTTCCCTTCAGCCTAATATTTCTATTGGATATACTAATCTACTTCCAGAGACATAAGTACTTTATATAGTTGATATCTGCATGTATTTCTGTTTAATTATTGAAGCCTTTATGGGCAGTGTCAAAATGAAGCTAAGAAATGAGAAGCTAATTTTAGTTTCAGAAGTATTGAACCTCCTGTGGGGATCTGTCTCTATGGCTGTAATAATTCTGATTATAAGAATATCCACTGGCAAAAGTAGAGATGTGATTGTCAGCTGCGGGCAGAGGGTGAGGCAAGTAATAACCAAGCGAGTATATTTTCATGATACATACATCCCCCTTGTCTATAACTCAAATATATTGGATATAAACCCCTAAGAAAGAAGGACAGCATCACAATTGACAAAACTTATGATAAACTGACATTTCACATTATGTTTTAAAATTGATCATTACAGAGTTTCAGTATTTTATTTGAAAAGTCATATTCTTACTTAAGATGTATGCCATTCACTGTATTTCTAATTTGGCAGAATCTATATAGTGTGTGGATTGGATTGATAACAGTTGTCATTGAATTATCGTCTGGTTGTTAGATAAAATCAATCTTTTATGATAAACATAGCTGACAACTTTAAGAGAATAAATGTAGGTTTCTAAAATAGTACTTTTAAAATTCAATTACAGCTCAACAGTCCTTAGTACTACTGTTAACAAACCTTTTAATATTGGAGAAAATTTCTGCCCATCTTTAGCAAATCCTTAGAAAGACACTTCATGAAATATGTACTCAGAATAAGTATATATTTAACCTCAGTTGTGTTTGAACAGGGGTATAAATATTTAACAACTTCTTTGTTTTTCTATCTTACAATATAGAATGATTAGCACTGGCTTCTCTCCTCAAAGCACCTCCCATTGTCAGTTGTCTCCCATTCTCTGAAGAGCTTCAGGAACCACTGACTAAGACCTATAGATTCCACCACAGTTAAACTTTCTTATTGTAGCTAAATTCATAAATATGGGATAGATAATTCTGTTTCTACAGCCAATATCTAAACATACTTTAAAAACATATTTCTTATGATTTATATTTTCATTCCTTTATTCATTCAGCCGATAGTAATTGAGGGCTTTCATTGAAATGAGAAGTATCATTCTTGCCCTCATGGAGCTTATGATCACTAGAAAAGAAGTGACAATAAACTGCCAGTAACGCAACTTGTTTTAGAATGATTACTGTGGAAATAAATAAATAAATAAGATTACTGTGATAACTGTTACCATGAACAAGTCAAGGAGGCTATGAGAGCATAGGTCCTGGGACGCTGACTACTAAAGATCCACCATGAGAAGACCCGTACACCAAACCTGAAGGGTGAGTCAGAGTTAGCTGGATATAGAGACAGAAAAAATAGCCTTCTAGGCATCAGAGAAGCATGTGGGAATTTTTCATGGTGGAAACCAGCTTGGCCCGTTTGAGCAAGAACTTATGTGGGTGGAGCAGAGGGAATAGAAAGAACTTGTCAAGAGATAAAGTAGGCAGGGACTTCCCTGGTGGCGCAGTGGTTAAGAATCCGCCTGCCAGTGCAGTGGACATGGGTTCAAGCCCTGGTCTGGGAAGATCCCACATGCCGCGGAGCAACTAAGCCCGTGTGCCACAACTGCTGAGCCTGCACACCACAACTACTGAAGCCCATGCGCCTAGAGCCTATGCTCCACAGCAAAGAGAAGCCACCGCAATGAGAAGCCCGTGCACCGCAACGAAGAGGAGCCCCCGCTCGCCGCAACTAGAGAGAAAGCCTGCGCACAGCAACAAAGACCCAATGCAGCCATAAATAAATAAATTTATTTTTTAAAAAAAGAGAGAGATAAAGTAGGCAAAGTTGGCAAGACCACGCAGGGTATGGTAAAGATTTGGGACTTCTAATAATAGTGGGGGCCACAGAATGTTCTAAATATGAAAATAATAGGTTCTTTTAATGGTAAATTGAGTAAAGGAGATTCAAGGAGAAAAGTTAATGAGGTTTCCACAGTAGTTCAGGCCAGGTAGTGGCTTGCACAAGGGTGAGAGGAACATGTTAATTAAGATCAAGTGATGCCCTGCTATGTATGAAGCAGGTGCTACGTGAGCAGTCATGACCGGTAACTAGAATCATCAATCGTCATGAACTTATCACTTCAGTACTGAATTCACACCCTTTATATATATATATATATTTTTTTTAGTCAAACAGGTTTCAGAGAATTGCAGAGTTATATATCTACCTATCTATCTAACAAAATAGTGTCATAAAACAATAATGGTAATAATCATTTGGATGTGCCAGCCAACTCATTATACTGCACAAAAGGGGTAAGTCTCCCATCCAGATATTGTCCCTGCATAATTAGTATTCAACCTAATGTGTATATCATAGTGCCAACATATCATGCAGTAGGAGCTATATTGGCCAAGAGTGCCTGTTACTTGGGTGAATCAGGAAGTGTGATTGAGTTTTAATCAATACAGTAAAATATTAGTAATTTTAAAAAACACAGTACTTGATTAAACATGATAAATAATTTTGTTAAGTTTTATTTATTTTTAATTTATTTTTGGCTGCTTTGGGTCTTTATTGCTGTGCACAGGCTTTCTCTAGTTGTGGCGAATGGGGGCTACTCTTTGTTGTGGTGCACGGGCTTCTCATTGCTGTGGCTTCTCTTGTTGTGGAGAATGGGCTCTAGGTGTGTGGGCTTCAGTAGTTGTGGCACTTGGGCTCAGTAGTTGTGGTGCACAGGCTTAGTTGCTCCGCAGCATGTGATATCTTCCCAGACCAGGGATCAAACCCGTGTCCGCTGCATTGGCAGGCGGATTCTTAACCACTGCACCACCAGGGAAGTCCCTGTGATAAATAATTTAAATTTCTACTGAATTATAAAAAAATTATTTACAAAATCACTAAACATTTTAATCTGTAATAAATATTTTTTATAGCAAACAACAAAAATATCTCAATGATGGAGAAATAAATGTCAAGGTGTAATGGAAATTGTTATCCATGTAATTTCCCTGAATTTCTGTTGTTTTCTATGCTGTAATATAAAGCATATACATTTGTTTAACAGGAGAACTTAATAGGCATATAAGAAAAGAATGGAATCACTGAAGGCACATTTGAAATAAGATAAAGATTACAAGGTATTCAGAGAAAATAGAGGATGGTGGATGAACTACAAGAAGTTATTTTCTTTGAATATATAATTAAGTAATGCCACCTATATACTCTTATTATCTTTACAAAGTTGTGTATCTTTTTCAAGAGGTATTTCATTTACATGTTTTTACTTCACTTTCATAAGGTCATTTGAAAGACCAGACATTTTGATTAACTTAAAATAACTACATTTTCCTCTGCTATGGCTGTAAGAACAGTAAACAACACAATAAAAATTGAGAGAGAAAAGTTGCTACACATCTAATGCTCTTCTTACATGTTTTCTTCTAAAAAATGATACTAGAAATGAAAGATACGGGGACTTCTGAAACATAAATATTTTATCTGAGCTTTTAGCGATTAGCATCCAATTTCAGACTCTATCCACGACTTAGGCTTCATGTTTTGTACTTTATTTTCATAGAGTATTCTTTTGTGTAATTCTGAGAAAACTTACCAAAATTGGAAGGTGGGCACTCTACTACATCACTGTCACAGATTACCAAACTAGAGCTTAAATGATAATAATGGTAATATGTAACACTTATGGAACACTCACTGGGAACCAGGACTTTCTAAGGATTCCATATGCATTTGCACCTTGAATATCCAAAAATAATCTTTGTAACAGATTCTATCATCATCTCCCCATTACAGTTGAAGAAACTGAGTTTATAGTGAAGAAATTTTCTTAAGGTCCTATAGAGACCAAATGGAAGAACCCAAGGCGTCTGACTTCAGATGTCACAACCTAGGATACCAGGCCTGTCATATGGCACGACTGCTAAGAAGATGCCATCAGCATCATCATTAAATGTGCAGGATGTAACCTGTAACCTGTGCAATGGAGTATGGTGGCCCTCAGGATCAGAGATCAGAGGGAAGAGGTCTGAGATCAGAGGAAGAGGAATAGAAATGGAGAAGGGACAGCCAGGGTGATAATTAATAAAGCTAGTCATGAAAGCCAAGAACAGAAAGAACTTCAGCTGGTCAAACAGTAAATACTGCTGATGGGTTGAGTGAGCTCAGAACACAAATCTGACCCTTGGATTAGAGGCATAATAGACAAAGTTGGCAGTCTTGTCAAGGGCAGTCCTACTAAAATGAGGAGGACGGGAACCTTAACAAAGTGAATTGTTGAGAGGAAACAACGTGAGGGGGAGTAGAGCAAAGGGTCACAGTCTGGAGGCCAATGTGGGGTCATGGGAGGACCAATGACAGGTTTCTCAGGAGCTGTTTGTGATTACAGACCAAACCCGATGTTGGAGATTACATTCAGCTTGCAAACAAAGCACAAGAAGATGACTGGCCTTGAGTGAAATGAGACCAGCATGACTCATAAATCAGCAAATCAGACACAAAAAAAGACAACAAATTAATCAAAGAACAATGTCCTCAAGCTACAGAACACCTGGGAAATGAAAGAAGAGTCATGAATCTGACATACAGTTAAACAGTAAAACCACTCCCACAGAGAACATCCCACAGAGAAAAGTAACTGAACTAATCCCCAGGGAGGCACAAAGAACACCTGGACCAAGAGTTGCTTAGGAAGAAGAAATACAAGTATAGGGGAAATCTTGCCTGCAGAGAATGATTTGTAATCTTAAAGAAGTGACATGGCGAAACAAAGTCTAAATGTCTACCGAGAATAATATCCTGGCAAGGAAATGCCAACTGATTTAAATAGAACGGATGCATAAGTAAAACATGTTGGAAAGATGTTCATCAAACCTCTTGACAACAGAGTCTGTGTTTTGTTCATTTTAGCATCTGAGGCTGAGCATAGTATCTGGCAGCAAAGATGCACACTCAACTGTTGTTGAATGATAACAGTGTTAAAATGATCTATCCTGGTTAGTGCAAGCACATGTGTGTGAGGAGTGGGAATGGAGAGAGAGAAGAGGGGTCCTGGCATTTTCATTAAATGAGGCTTGTTAGTTTTACTGGACAGATGGAACAAAGATGATGAAGATAAAGGGAGGCTGATGGAAAAGGAGTGGTGAGGATTCTTATCTCCTGCTCACCACGTTTACATATAAGAGCCTGTTCGCTCAGGAGGGGGAAAAGTATAGGAGAAAAAAAAATCCCAGCTTCAACCTGCCTCCTCCCTCATGATTCCCCATTGGAGAAAAAGCTACATATCAGTTCAGTGAAGTTGGGTGAAGGAATGAAACATGAGCGGATGATCGGAGCCTTCTATTTCTTTCCCAGTAACTTGAATCCAGGAATCTATCTTTCCTCCTCCTCCTCCTTCATGTGCAGGTTTTTGTTTTTTTCTTCCTGCAAGAAGTCTACAACTGGCCAGTTTGGTGTGAGTACTTTCAGTTTTGGTGGAAAGTGTTAAGAAGCCAGTTGTGTCCAAAGTGCCAAACCACCATCCAATTCATCTTTATAAATAATTACCTGACATTTTAATCTTCCTCTGCCTTATTTCTACATCTACTTGTCAGTTGGTTTTACACTCAGATGAGGTAAGGGTGTCATTAGTTAGTCGTAACACCTAATCACAGTCCAAGCCACAGAGTGAAGTATTTTAATTTCTACCATAAGGCATTTAAGAAGCTATAAAAAGTACAAAATTGCATAGACAACATTACCCTTTTGGACACTAATGTGCTGAATAAACTGTAATTAAGTTATACTCAAGGGGGAATATAGCTGGTTTACCTCTGCATATACTAAAGAATAAAATCATATTTAGAGTTGTGACCAAACTTGTCCCTTCATACAAAAAATAGGTATTTTAGTTTCCACATCTAAGCAAAAATATACAGTATTTGTCTTTCTCTGTCTGACTTATTTCACTTAGCATAATACCCTCCAGGTCCATCCGTGTTGTTGCAAATGGCAAAATTTCATTCTTTTATTGTTCATGGGTTTATTCCATTGTATATATATATATATACCATATCTCCTTTGATCCATTCATCTCTTGATGCACACTGAGATTGCTTCTATATCTTAGCTATAGTAAATAATGCCGCTATGAACATTGGAGTGCATACATCTTTTCTAATTAGTGTTTATGGTTTTTTGGGGTTTTTTTTGATATATACCCAGGAGTGGAATTGCTGGGTCATATGATGGTTCTATTTTTAGTTTTTTGAGGAACCTCCATAGTGTTTTCCACAGTGGCTGCACCAATTTACATTCCCACCAATAGTGTAGGAGAGTTCTCTTTTCTCCACATCCTCGCAGTGTTTGTTATTTGTGTTCTTTTTGGCAATATCCATTATGACAGGTGTGAGGTCATATCTCACTGTGGTTTTGATTTGCATTTCCCTGATGATTAGCGATATTGAGCGTCTTTTCATGTGCCTGTTGGCCATCTGCATTTCCTCTTTGGAAAAATGTTTATTCAGTTCTTCTACCCATTTTTAAATCAGGTTGTTTGTGTTTTTTTGATGTTGAGTTGTATGAACTATTTATGTATTTTGGATGTGAACCCCTTATCAGTCATATCATCTACCAATATTTTCTCCCATTCTGTAGGTTGTCTTTTCATTTTGTTGCTGGTTTCCTTTGCTGTGCAAAGGCTTTTAAGTTTAATTAGGTCCCATTTGTTTATTTTTGCTTTTATTTCCATTACTCTAGGAGACAGATCCAAAAAAATATTGCTGCGATTTATGTCAAAGAGTGTTGTGCCTATGTTTTCCTCTATGTGTTTTATAGTGTCTGGTCTTACATTTAGGTCTTCAGTCTATTTTGAGTTTATTTTTGTGTATGGTGTTAAGGAGTGTTCTGATTTCATTCTTTTACATGTAACTGTCCAGTTTTCCCAGCATCACTTGTTGAAGAGACTGTATTTTCTCCATTGTATATTCTTGCCTTCTTTGTTGTAGGTTAATTGACCGTAAGTGTGTGGGTTTATTTCTAGGCTCTATCCTTTGCCATTGTTCTATGTCTCTGTTTTTGTGCCAGTACCATACTGTTCTGATTACTATAGCTTTGTAAAATAGTCTGAAGTCAGGGAGCGTGATTTCTCCAGCTCTGCTCTTCCTTCTCAAGATTGTTTTGGCTATTCAAGGTCTTTTGTGTTTCCATACAAATTTTTGAATTATTTTTTCTAGTTCTATGAAAAATATGATTGATATTTTGATAGGCATTTCCCTGACAACATGAATGGACCTGGAGGGTATTATACTTAGTGACATAAGGCAGACAGAGAAAGATAAATACCGTATGTTTCAACTTATATGTGGAATCTAAAAAACAAAAAATTTGACAAAATAGAAACAGACTCAAAGATACAGAGAACAAAAGAGTGGTTACCAGAGGGGAGAGCAGTGGGGGGATGGGAAAAATAGGTGAAAGGGATTATTAAGAGGTACAGACTACGAGTTACAAAATAAATAATTTACAAGATGTAATGCACAGCACAGGGAATATGGTCAGTATTTTATAATAACTTTGTATGGAGTGTAATCCATAAAAAATATCAAATTACTCTGTTGTACACCTGAAACTAATATAACATTGTAGGTCAACTAAACTTTAATTGAAAGAAAAAATAGGACTTCCCTGGTGGCGCAGTGGTTAAGAATCCACCTGCTAATACAGGGGACACGGCTTCAAGCCCTAGGCCAGGAAGATCCCTCATACCGTGGAGCAGCTAAGCCTGTGCACCACAACTACTGAGCCTGTGCTCTAGAGCCCGGGAGCCGCAGCTACTGAAGCCCGCGTGCCTAGAGCCCTGCTCCACAACAAGAGAAGCCACCACAATGAGAAGCCCGTGCACCACAACAAAGAGTAGCCCCTACTCTTTCAAAGAGAAAGCCCACGTGCAGCAACGAAGACCCAATGCAGCCAAAAGTAACTAAATAAATAAATTTATTTAAAAAAAAAAGAAGAAGAAATAAACCAGTTGGTGGGGGGTGGGGATCATAAGGGAAGGGTAGCAGGGGGACTTACTAAGAGTGCAGGCAAGTTGATCACACCCTTAGAATAAGGGTAGGGAAAGGAATCACATTATTGCCAAGTGCCTTTAAGGAACCCAGACGAGGCAGAGGTCAACTGATTTATCAAATATTCAGGTACCATAAAGACAGAGAAAAATAATAAAGTCAGGTGGGGACTGATCAAATCTACTTCCATATGGCAAGACATAATTCAGGAGAACAAAAACATTCACAAATTAAAGTGTCTTTAGCCATAAAATAATGAGCTTGTTGAATTTGGTAGCACCAGGCAGAGAAAGAAGTATTTCAGAGGGAATTATGGGTGAAGATATGCGTGTACTCTTTCCATATAGTTATTTTTAGCATTTAGTATTATTTTTCATTATGAAAAGCAATGAAGCAGTAAAATTAGGACATCAAAACATATATTTTCAAGAGCTATTTGAGAGAGATTATTTTTCTGTTTTGCCTTTCAAATTTTCAAAAATGATACTGGAATTTTCCTTATAGATCCTGTTATCTAGGAGAAAGTACAGTGTTTTTTAGGTAGTAACATAAAAAAATTTTTTTTAAGTTTTATTGAGATTGCTGGGGAGGGAAAAATTTCCCCATTTCCCCTCTTGAGTTCTTGTGGTTGGACTAATAATAAAATTGACACAAGACAGATTAACAGGAGAAAAAGAAGCAAATTTTAACACATGAGCATGGAGATCAATAAAAATTGGACCAAAGAAGTGACCAAAGCAGACAGCTTTTATACTTTTCAGACAAAAGAGTTTGTGATGAATTGACCAGACAAAGAAACTTAGGTTTTGGGTGCTTAATTAGTGAAGAATCTAAACAGAGTTTGGGTTTGGGGTAGTCAATTAAACAAGTAACAAGGTTTGTATATATAGGCTTCTCAGCCCGAATTCCCCATCTCTGGTGATAAGGATGTTCTTTTACCTGCAGATGCAGGGAGTGCATCTTTCACATGAGAGATTTTGTTTCCTGCTTTCAGGGAGACAGAAGTGTCAGAGTGTCCTTCTTGCATTGGCCGTTTCTTCAGTAACTGTAATTCAAAATAGTAAATATGACATTGAGGTACATTCGGGGGTGGCCTACCGTGGGCCCCAACAGAATATAATTGACATACAGTACTGTGTAAGTTTAAGGTGCACAGCATAATGATTTGAGTTAAATATATTTGCAAAATGATTACCACAATAAGTTTAGTTAACATCTATCATCTTATATAGTTACAGTTTTTTTTTCCTTTTGATGAGAACTTTCAGGATCCTACTACTCTCTTAGCAACTTTCAAATATTTTAGGTAGTAACTTTTAATCAATTTATCAGATTTAATATTTCTTTAGTTTACAACCTGGAAGCATACAAGGCAGTAGTGAGTTACAATGGTTCCTACATACAAACATTCATTCTACCTTCCTTTACATATAGAACTGTTTTCCTTCATCAGGATAGGTTTCCAATAGAAATAAAGCCTTGAACACTTAACCCCAGTTAAGTTTCTATAATGAAATTTAATCAACCATTAAACTGCACTTAGGTGTAGCAGGATGACACAAAACAATCTTTTCACATCTGAATGAGACTGGTCATTCCTGGGGTACTATAAATGTTGTTTGTCTGCTTATTAAAATTTGTTCAATTTTAATCATAAAATACTTAGATTTGTTTTAGCCTGTATAATTGGCAGTCAAGTGTTATACATTTGAACTAGGAGGCAATCCACTCTAATATCTGCTTCCCTGATTTGCCTATTAATCCGTTTTTGGTGTTAGTTGAAGAAAGGAAGGCTTACAGGGTTCCATTTATTAAATATTGTATTTATAAAATTTCTCTAATTATTTTACTAAAGCCAGTTCTGGATCCAGGTTATAATATTTCCAAGATAGGAGGGATTGGTTTCTATCTGTCCAATTTTAATTTGAGGAAATAATTCCATACATTAAAGAGTAAGTGAGAAAGTTGGCAATAGAATAGTCTGTACTTTCCATCTGGATATAGTCCAATTTTATTTATAAATTTAAGCCCTATGTGATTAATTTGGCCCTATTTACTCAAACAGATTAAAAGAAATAACAACTATTAAAATTTAATTGTACAACCTAACAATACTGTTTCCTTTTGCAAAATGTGTATTACTATTTAGTTGGTAAATAAAAAGAATGTAATTTGTGTGAGTTATCAAACTTTTTGTGAAATTTCTAAGAACCTATGGGTTATAATTGGGTGCATATAATAGGAGATTTTCATTTCATGATTCTCCACTTTTAAGAAAAAATAATTATCTGTTTCAGTAAAGATGGGAAGAGAATTATTCTGACAACTTTTTTCATTTATTTACTTAACGAAATTTAATAGTTCCTAAACTCTGCCATGTGTATTGTCAAGAGTATAGTTTGCAAGAGACAGCACCCACTGAAAGTTCTGTGTCCTGGGAAACGTTTTAGTCACGAGGAAACTGGGATTACTAGTCACCCTATTCCTATTCCAGTACACTGGAGCTTAGAAAAGATTTCTCATCTCAGTAAGGGATTTGACATACTGACCAGAAACTGACTGGGGCTGTATCCTAAAGAATGGGGACACCAACTTTGATGGTTGGAGCAAGGTGGGAGTTTGTGAAGGCAAAAGCTTCCCTCACCATCATGTCACCAGGCACAGAAAAATACTTCATGTATAATAGCTTCTTAATAAGTACTTTTGGATAGATATATAGATTTTTTAAATCCATAGTAAATAAAGTATGACAGATTCTGCTAACTGTTTCCCCAATATTTATTTCCTTCCTTCCCCTTTTTAAATATAGAGGGTCCCTCTATATTTATATATATGAGGGCATGCCAAGAGACAACATTTCCCAGCCTCAGTTGCAGCTAGGAGCATCCATATGACTGAGTTCAGACCAATGGGATGCAGGTAGAAATGATGTATGCTTCTTCAGGTCATAGTTTAAAGGGAACCAGCTTGCTCTTCACTGCAGATGTGACTGTACAATTGATCATGTGGATGAGGACAACTTAGTAGGTGGTGGAGCAATACGAGAAGAGGAACTAGAATCCCTGAAAATCTCAAG
Organism: Monodon monoceros; assembly: GCF_005190385.1. Taxonomy (NCBI): domain Eukaryota; kingdom Metazoa; phylum Chordata; class Mammalia; order Artiodactyla; family Monodontidae; genus Monodon; species Monodon monoceros. The sequence goes on from NW_021703779.1 coordinate 31,686,843, forward strand.
GGGCAGAGGCACTACATTCCCTAACCCATGCACAAGTCCAGGCTTTGGTGTGAAAAAGAAATAAGCCTGTCTTATTTGTCACTGGTTTTTGGTCACTTAAAATAGCTGAAGTACATTCCTAACCAACATGTACCGTGACTTATTTGTTTTCTGTTTAAAAAATGTTCCTGCCTCTCAAGTATTCATGGAAGCATGGAAGATCATGTGCCTAATTCTTTATGGTGTAACATTATCTGAGTTGGACTGGATTGAGTTGTGGGAGGAGGGAGCTATCCATATTACTTGAGCAACTTCTTGAATTGTTAAAAATGAAAATTTTAGTAGAGTAATAGAAGTAGCCATTATTATAAAATATTAAAACTACTATCTCTCATAACTCCTTCAGTTATGTCTCATTTATTTTCTTTTATCGTTGAAATACTTAGAGACAGTGTTAATAAAACTAAGGTCAAAGTAAAACAAAATAGATACAAGTGAAGCAAAGTAGGGAAGATACTTGTGTTCTTGCAAGGAATTGTATGTTCAATTTTATGGTCAGCTTGCTTTTTACATAATATATAACCATGGATTTTTTTCCCCTTGAATTTAATGAAATACTGCTATAAGAATATCCCTTTTGGTGTGGATTAGGCTCATTCCAGTGTAGTTCATCTGGAAATCAATTGAAAAATAAAGTTTGCATCATTGGGATTTGATTTTGCCAGATGATTATATTAACTTTTTGAGAAGTCTTAAGACTAAATGTCAGAGGGATTATGGGGGACCAAGTTCGCTGTCTGAAATTCAAATCAAGATGGTTTTGTCTTTCTGTACTCGTGTGTGGTTTCTGTCATTACTAATTTCACTTTTAGTCAAGTTTGGCCAAAAACCCTGAATCCTAAAGCTGAATTTGTTTAAAACAGACCTTTAACTAATTAGTAGCTTCTATCTGTAGCTTAAAAACAAATGCTGCTTGCTGAGCACTATACAGACCTCAGAAGAATGATCAGTTTAGATACCAGAGGGAGAAAGTGATTGCCTTGCTGGTATCTTAGCACTTTGACTTTTATTTACCTTTTTACTGGTATGATACTAAACACAAACATTATGGTATTAAGCTTGACTTCCTAGCAGGCATCGGGCACATCTAGCAATAATGACTTCCACAAACATAAATCACTCCACTACTCCCAGGGTCAGAACATTTCATTACCAAAATGCTTACCTGAAAAGATGAAGTGCCCCAAATCAATATCTTGATATATATTCAAAAGTACAAAACTATAAGAGCAATCAATAGCTTGTTCAAAATGCTTTGTCTTCCATGTGGTTGGTGGTATATTTTTTTATTTCAAGTGAAAAATCTCATATTTGGAAAATTCGGTAAAGTATTTCAGATTATTTAGAGTCAAAATTAGATACCAACTTTATGAGTAAAAAGCTATAATTTAAATGTAATGTATGGCTTATACTTAATTATAAAAAATGCTTGGGCGTTATATCTAATTTGTGTCCATTTTTCTATTTCGTTAAATAAGAGGCATTTTGTCCAAGCTTGTATTTCTAAAATTAAGGCTGCGACATATGGCCTCAATCATGTTCCTTAAAATCAAAAGGAAATCACAAAGAGAAAGGAAGAAATTAAAGTAGGCTGGAAGTAGAAATTGCAGTTATTAGATTTTCCTCTTTTCACTGCTGACAGAATCACAGTCTGTGTCTTATAAACCTGTTAATAATTTTAATTGCTGTCATTTGGGGGTGTGACCATGAAGTGAAGACAGCAAATGTAAGAACTGAGCACTCATTAAGCATTACTCAAATGATGTATTATATAAAAAAAGTAAATGGACAGCACTCTGCAACTCAAGCAAACTGTGTTTTTAATGGCTTAAAAGAAGATTCATGATTGTGATTCTCTTACCCTTCATTACATCTTCATTACAATTATCTGAACTCCTTTAAAAAACACTGCACAAATCTGTCAGTTCTGAGATAAAATTGTTCAAAAAAAAATTCACCAGTGTGACTTCTACAGTATTCTCCACCTGATTCCTAGGAGAGAAATTTTTCCAGTTACTTTGACTCTTAGTTTATATGATCATACTTGAGATATCAGAAAATAAACTATGTCATGAAATATAAAACTTCCTTAATATGTGTTATCTGGTCATTTCCTGTGGTATTTATACATAAGTACACAAATAACTATTATACAAGTATAATAGTGGGCCAAAAGTTTCATCCAGTGTTTTCTGTAAGATGGCTCCAGTAGTACTTAGTTGTCTTTAACTTCAGTCAAAACAATTTTGTTAGATTGTGTGTGACAGCTGTCATATCAAAATGCATTTAGAAAAAGACATCAGAATTGGTGAATCTTTGTGTAGCCATTTTAATATTGAAGTTGGAAGAAAAAAAGCAACATTTTTGGCATATTACGCTTTATTATTTCAAGAAAGGTGAAAATGCAATGGAAATGCAAAAAAAAGATTTGTGCAGTGTATGGAGAAGGTGCTGTGACTGATTGAACCTGTCAAAAGTGGTTTGCGAAGTTTCGTGCTGGAGATTTCTTGCTGGATGATGCTCCACGGTGGGGTAGACCAGTTGAAGTTGATAGCAATCAAATCAAGACATTAATTGACAACAATCAACATTATACCACGCAAGAGATAGCTGACATACTCAAAATATCCAAATCAAGTGCTGAAAATCATTTGCACCAGCTTGGTTATGTCAATCGCTTTGTTGTTTGGGTTCCACGTAAGTTAAGCGAAAAAAACCTTCGTATTTTCGCACGCGATTCTCTACTTAAACGTAATGAAAACGTTCCGTTTTTAAAACAAATTGTGACGGGCGATGAAAAGTGGATACTGTACAACCATGTGGAATAGAAGAGATGGTGGGGCAAGCGAAATGAACTACCACCAACCACACCAAAGGCCCGTCTTCATCCAAAGAAGGTGATGTTGTGTATATGGTGGGATTGGAAGGGAGTCCTCTATTATGAGCTCCTTCCAGAAAACCAGACGATTAAATCCAACAAGCACTGCTCCCAATTAGACCAACTGAAAGCAGCACTTGACAAAAAGCGTCCAGAATTAATCCACAGAAAACGCATAATCTTCCATCAGGATAACGCAAGACCACATGTTTCTTTGATGCCCAGGCAAAAACTGTTACAGCTTGGCTGTGAAGTTCTGATTCATCTGCCGTATTCATCAGATATTGCACCTTCAGATTTCCATTTACTTTGGTCTTAACAAAATTCTCTTAATGGAAAAAATTTCAATTCTCTGGAAGACTGTTTAGCACCTGGAACAGTTCTTTGCTCAAAAAGATAAAAAGTTTTGGGAAGATAGAATTATGAAGTTGCCTGAAAAATGGCCGAAGGTAGTAGAGCAAAAGGGTGAATGTGTTGTTCAATAAAGTTCTTGGTGAAAATGAAAAATGTGTCTTTTATTTTTACTTAAAAACCAAAGGCACTTTTTGGCCCACCCAATATATATATAAATATAAATTTATATATAAATATATGAACACACACACACACACATTCTGCCTGCAAAAAAAGGGATAACTGGTAACTGGTAAAGAATATACAGGATTATGGAGATGAATACTAAATAATATATTAAAAAGATGCTACTACAAAAAATATGTATGAAAGATATGGACTAGATTAAAGAAGACCAGATTAGTACATAGGAAATCTGGTCCAAAAGTATAATTATATGACTAATTCAACTGGTCACTGTGAACATATGAATTTTGTCATTGTGAAAGTAATAACCTCTATTTTTGTAATAACTTTGCATTGCTTAGTGTGACACTATAACAAATGTGCTTTGTGTTTTTATGCTTTAAATATTTTTCTTATTCAAATAATTACTCAAACTACTTATTCAAATGTACCGTATTAATGTTTATTTAAACTAATTTTGTAAAATATTTTAACTTTTTATTTTTTGAATTGCTCTTCCATTTATAAAATTAACAGACTATTATGTTTTTAATTGTGAAGAAGCAAACATAGTTGTAATTAATTATCTCAAAAGTAAGCTTACATACAAGATTACATTTTCTGTTTTTTGATTTGTCTTGTTTTTTGGCTGTACCTTGCAGCATGCGGGATCTTCCCTGACCAGGGATTGAACCCATACCCCCTGCAGTGGAGGCACGGAGTCTTAACCACTGGACCGCCAGGGAGATCCACAAGATTACAGTTTTAGGGAATGCATATATATATTTCTATGTAGATGGAGGAGAAATTGTCAGTGATCTTGTGAGAAATAAAAACATAATTTATCTGGACAGACAGTAATTACGCAAAGACGTATTAATATTTTCCTTGTGCCTTAGCTCTCAAGTATTCTGGAGCCATGTTAGAGTTCAAATAAATACGAATATGGTTCCTCACCAATATGTCAGGTATTATACTTTTATTAAGTCAGATGCACAGAAAATATAAATTCATTCTGTGGGAAAAGGGGAATTATTATACAGATAAGAGATTTTGAATTTATTATACTATGTTTTGTGGCATAAATAATCATATATCCATCTAAACTGCAAAGTTGCTAAGTGTGCTCAAATTTACGCGTATTTGCAATATGTAGCACATTTGTAATATAATATCTAAAATTTATATTCTAAAATTTACAGGTTGATATAGAACACTCTAGACCTAGATTAAATATGTGAAATAAACAATAAAGATACAGTTATATGTAATTTGGGAGGATTGGAATGGCTGAGAATATGTATAAGCTTTTCTGATTATAATTAGCTTCACTGGCTTAAAGCATTAAATTGAAAATTAGTGTGATGAAAGTTACAGTTAGTATCATGTCACTGATCTTTTCCTGTAAGTCCTTAAGAAATTAGTGCCCTGACAATGAAAGCATCCACTCAGTCATAATGAATTCATGTTTCATTGTATTTCCACTGTGACAGGGAATAGGTCCTTTTCCAATAATCTCTCCCAGTGGGCAGAAGATAAGAATGCACAAAGAGAAAAGGTGGCTCACAAAACAAAACGAAATAAAACCAAAAAGGGACCTTGGACCCCATGTTTGCAGATAACGTACGTGATAGATACATAGAAATAAATAAATAAATAAAATATCAACAGATGATCCAATTGAAAAGGAAAAGTACACAGCTAATCTCCAGTGATCTACTAAGTAAATACTGGGGACTGGGCTCTACAGAATGTCTATGATACATATCTGTACAGTTACATCAATGTGCTTCTTAAGGATATTTGTAGATTAAAAATTAATAATATATCTTTCAGTTCTTTGATAAAATGATTTAATATCTAGTACACAATCTATTTCACAACACTGCCATTAATGCTTGTTTTTGCTACTGTAATCCACCATAGCCTTGATAAAGACCTCACATTTAATTTTATAATCAAGTAATTACCAAGCCAAGTGAGTAAAGGGAACATGTCTACATTACCTATAACTTTCTGGACCTTGTGCTGAAACTTTAATGTAAAATGATGTGCAAGAAATTTATACTTTTGTGTTCTCATTGGCCTTGTTTTAGATGGAAATTTTCTCTTTTCATTTTTAATATGGGAAAAACAGTGTCTGCAGAAGACACAAGCAACATTACTGTTAAAATTCCAGTAGAGCTATAGCTAGGGTCTATTATATCACTTTGATTAGATGACTCAGTATTATAAATTTAAAACTTCTTCTCTGTGGAAACTATACAGTTATCTTCTAGAGAAAAAAATTTTGACCTGTTTCTGAAACATCTTGAAAATAATCTAGTAGTTATGAAATATTTATATATGCTATATGTTTTTTTAGCCCAAAAGTAAGAGTACTACAAGTAAAAAAAGTGATATTATTGTCAAAAGTACTGCTAGAAATGTGGATTTTCACTCCATTTGTTAAAATTAAAACTATATAAGCAATGGTTTTGGCTTCCATCCACGCTGGCTTTTAGAGAAGTTGAAAGGAGTGCTGCTTCCGGAAACCCTTACAATAAAAAAGAGCCAGAACAACTTCAAATTACAAGGCATTTCTTGAGCTACCAGAAAGCTGATGTCACTGGTCGCAAATACAAGGAAAGACCATGACTGCAGGGAAAGAGAAGAGATGAACATGCACTCACCTGGGGTAGACATAATCAGGTCCCAATAAGAAGAGTTCAGCTATAAGCAAGGACAATTGGTGAAGACCAAGTGTGGCCTGTTGGGACAGTGTGAAACTCCTGAGAGCATTGGAAATTGGAGGAGTCCATGTCCCCTTGCATGTCCTTTCTCAACAGACCCCAACAGGTGCTTGCAGAAAAGATTGGAAAGAGCCCTGAGGAATATCCACTGCAGTGCAGGCCCTAGAGGGAAGCAACAGTCATATGGGAGGGGCAAGAAACTCTACCAGTGTTCTTTTCCTGGAGCTCCTATACAGAACAATAGCCTGCCTCTGTGAGGAGAAGGGCAACAAGCACTGTTGATCTTAAAGAACTGGCAGACAGTCATGACATGTGGAATAATTGAATAGGTGTAAAAGCCCTACTCATGGAGAAGAGGAATGATTACACATTCAACTTAACAGCTGCAATTTGGAGACAGGCAGGATAACCAAGAAACCACATCCCTGGCACTCGAGTAAATTGTACATGCCTCTGACCCTTAGTCACAACAGCACCACCCCCATTGCCACGGTAAGACATTTTAAGTAACAAGTGACAGCGGACTACAGCTGGAATAGGACAGGAGAGGAATAAGTGTGCAAAGAAACTTTCTCTGAGTCACAAAGTGACACAGTATCCCCTAGTCATGGCAGTGTTTCATTAGGATTTCCATCACTTGGTGAATGCCAGCATCAGAAGTCTTATACTTTTCCCAGACATACCTGTTTGAGGTTGTTCTCTGGATACTGATTATTTATTGTCTTAGTAGACACTAATATCCCAGTTTAAAAGGAATCTTCTTGCATGTCTCTGACTATTATTTATTGGGAATGATACTGACAGTTGAACTTGTTCATCATTTCAAACTTAAAATCAGCAATGGAATATACTGTACTCAAAATAACATATTTTCCCCTTCTGAGAATATAAATCTCATCATTTAAGACATCATGAAATAAATTCATCACCACAAAATCATGAATTTTATATTGTATATGCATAGCATGTAAAAGAAACCAATCAGATCAGTGTTAGTTAAAATAATTTCACCTCGATATTCTTATTTAAATGTTGTATCTCTATATCCAGTTCATCACAATTGTAAATTTACCATTTGCACTCATCATCTGAATAACTACCAGTGTTTTGTATAATTTCATAAAGTTGGAGCTAAATAATACCAGAGTATCTGTATTCTTGGAGGTAGTACATTTACATCTGTAAAGCATTAAAAATTAATTTTAATGTGATAAATATTTGCAGAATACAAATCTAGCAGCAGTAGTAAGTAATCTACTTCCTTTAGAGATTATCAGTGTATCAAAATCACTTTTAGATTCATCTGGATATTTATCCAAAAGAATAGAAATCAGGATCTTGAAGAGATATTAGCATGACTATGTTCATTGCGGCACTATTCACCGTAGCCAAGGTATAGAAACAATCTAAATGTCCATTGATGGATGATTGGATAGAGAAATTGGGCTATATACAACAATGGAATAATATTCAGCCTTAAAAAAGTAGGAAATTATGCCATGTGCACCAACATGGAGGAACGTTGAGGACATTATGCTAAGTAAAATGAGACAGTCACAGAAAGACAAATACTGCATAATTCCACTTATATAAGGTGTCTGAAATAGATTCATAGAACCAAAGTGTGAAATGGTTGCCAGGGGCTGGGAGAAGGGGGAAATAGGGAGTTACTAATCCATGGGCATAAAATTTCACTTAAGCAAGATGAATAAACTCTAGAGATTTTCCATACAATAATGCAACTATAGTCAACAATAATAATGTGTTGTGCACTTAAAAATTGGTTAAGAGGGTAGATCTCATATTAAGTATCCTTACCATAATAAAATAATATTTTTTTAAGAAATTGGTTTTAAACAAAAATTACAGTATGATAAATTGCAGGTGTTCTGTTACCATTGTATCTCAAAAGATATCAATCAGCCCTATTAGAAAAGAGTCACCCCTTATTTCTCTGGGAAATGTCATAAGGGACAGCTGGGGTTTCTGAGATAAGGAACCGTAAAACTCATGAGTCTATCTCACTTCACAGAAAGAGAAATTTCATCCGAATGCATTAAAGAAAAAACTTTCGTTTCTGGTGTATGTATTTCCACTCTAAAACAGGTCTGGGTCTCCATTTGAAGCCTCAAAATTGCTGTCAGTATCGCTGTTCATTTCCTTGAGTGATCCAAGATGGAGATCAAAGGTTATTTGTAGGGCTTCCCTGGTGGCGCAGTGGTTGGGAGTCCGCCTGCCGATGCAGGGGACGCGGGTTCGTGCCCCGGTCTGGGAGGACCCCACGTGCCGTGGAGTCTGCGCGTCCGGAGCCTGTGCTCCGCAGCGGGAGAGGCCACAGCAGTGAGAGGCCCTGATAGCAGTTTCTTATGTCATACTAGATTAAGGTTTCTTAAACTTTACTATGTATAAAAATCACCTATGGGGCTTCCCTGGTGGCGCAGTGGTTGGGAGTCCGCCTGCCGATGCCGGGGACATGGGTTCGTGCCCCGGTCCGGGAAGATCCCACATGCCACGGAGGGGCTGGGCCCGTGAGCCATGGCCGCTGAGCCTGCGCGTCCGGAGCCTGTGCTCCGCAACGGGAGGGGCCACAACAGGGAGAGGCCCGCGTACCGCAAAAAAAAAAAAAAAAAAAAAAAAAAAAAAAAAATCACCTATGGAGCTTGCTAAAAAGAAAGCCTGATGAGTCCCACCTCCTGAGATTCTGATTCATTCAATCTGGCTGGTGTCCAGGAAGCTGACATTTAAAAAAAAATTTTCTTTACTTACTTGTTTTTGGCTGTGTTGGGTCTTGTTTTGCTGCGTGCGGGCTTTCTCTAGTTGCAGAGGGCAGGAGCTACTCTTCATTGTGGTGTGTGGGCTTCTCATTGCAGTGGCTTCTCTTGTGGAGCACGGGCTCTAGGCGTGCAGGTTTCAGTACTTGTGGCACACGGGCTCAGTAGTTGTGGCTTGTGGGCTCTAGAGCGCAGGCTCAGTAGTTGTGGTGCACGGACTTAGTAGCTCTGTGGCATGTGGGATCTTCCTGGACCAGGGCTCTAACCTGTGTCCCCTGCATTGGCAGGCGGATTCTTAACCACTGCGCCACCTGGGAAGTCCCGAAGCTGCCATTTTAAGGCGCAAATTTAATTACAAGCTAAGAGATTCAGAATCAAATGATCATGGGGGCGTACTGTGAAAAACAACATGTTTTTGACAGGTATTTAGAGGTTGCAGAAGTTAGGAGTTTTTTTACTGTCAGTAACAGTGGGAAATTAGAAAAGAATGACATCTTCCTTTATGATACTAAAGTACTGTTGACTGTATTCTTCTCTTATTCTTTCTAATAAGACATACGGTATTCAGAGACATTTCACCAAAGGTGATACCTTTTACTAAACCGTTAATAAAGTCAAAAAAAGAAAGAGAAATTTTCCCCAACTTAACACTCTTATAATCCCCCTAAGTGTTAACTTTATTCCTTAATAAATGCGAATTTATCAAGTTCACTATTACTAAATATACCACAGATAGTAATTAATAGTAACTAATTATTAAGTCCTTAATATGTGCTGGTCTCTGTTCTAGGTATTTGACTTACATCATCTCATTTAATTATCAGAAAACTTCGTATGAGTTAAGTGCTATAATTATTCCCATTTTGTAAATAGGAAATTGAGATAGTAAGATTAAAACATTTGCATAATGTCACAAGTCTTGTAAGATACAGTAATTATATAGTTTTTCCAGAGATATCAATAAAAGAGTATGAGGTTAACTAGCATATCTATATAAGGCTTTTTATCTCCCAATTTGTCTTTATAAGCTCTATATTTTTCATGAATCATTGTTTTGTGAGATACCATACAGTTAATAAAAAGGGAACATTTTTTTCTGAAAAATAAACATGGTATTAAATAATATGTTTGTCATTAAATTATACATGCACTAAAATCTTGGTATAGATCTGTAAGACCCATTTGACTCTTAAACCTTTTTTTTCCATTTTAATCAACATTTTACTTATGATTCTTGATCATTCATAGCAAAATAAGAAAGCCCTTTTGTTAATAATTTAAAGTCTATAAATTCCCTTGCAGAGTTATGAAAGAATAACGTAGTTGACTTCATATTTCAAAGGTCACAAGTACAAATCTGATGAAGTATATAGTTTGTGAAAAAATCTGCCTCTTCTTTTTTCATTATACTACAATAATAGATCGGTTCTTTTTAAAATATTTTTGGAACACAAAACAGCAAGAGCTGATTCAAGTAAACCATGCATCTCAAAATAATCAAGTTTAGAAAATATCATTTAAACTGACAAGAGCTATTTTTCACTAAAAACATACTTTGACATTTATTTAATCTAAGGAGACAAAGCATAGATAAGAAGGTTATCCATTCTTTATACCATGCTTGCTTGTAATAGTTTAATTAAAAAGCAGGATATGATGATGTCAAGACAAATAAGCTCATTTAAGTAAAAATCCAGTAACATGTTTGTGCCTATATCTATTTGCCACATCTAAAAGGAGAATCATAGTTTTCCCCTGAATTTACCATAAGACTTCTTTAGTTTTAATTATACTCTTAAAGGGTAAGAGTCAGTCTTCTTGCTAACCTGTGAAACTGTAGTTCAATGTTCATAACTTCTGAGAAATAATAGTCTTAAAACTGAAGATAACTTTGAGATTTTATCAAATTCATTTAATATCTCACTAATAAATATTCCATAACACCTGTGTATTTTCTGTTCTTCTTGGCAACATTCTGAACAGGAAAGTGGAGATGGGGATAATTTTGATGTAATAAAAATGGAAGAAGCCAGTAGGCATGCATGTGTTCTAACAGTGAATAACAAAAGCCACAGGACAACATGGAGATCCTGAAATGCTATTTGAAAGACATTGAAAATTGTAAATCAAAGAGATTGCAAACTAAAAAAGAGTTGAAAGAATTAATCTGAGACATGTTATGATTTTTTTTTCAAAGTAAAATATGCTTTTTCAAGGGAAAGCATGTCTTCTTAGCTGTTTTAAAGTCTTTCAGTTCAGAGTATGGCACATAGTATGCCCTGAAAGAATAAATGGATGAATGAATTCATGAGAGCTCTGCCTATGTGAGATCAACCTGATACTGGCAGAGTTTGGAGAAAGAAATTGGAATAGTATTTGGAAATTTCAGAATGCTTTTGAGATCTTTCATTATCTCATCTTCATCATTATGAACATCATTTAGATTGTATTCCTAAGAAGACAGATGCATAAAAACTAATTAAGACCTGGTAAAATAGCAAATAAACTTCCTAAATTATAAATATGTATTAATGTAATGTGGGAATGGAGGATGTAGATCACCACACAGTAATTACACAGGCAAAATTCTCATAATAAGTGATGTTTACATTCTACCTGGCTTGAAAGTCACACTAAAATAAATAAACTCACTGTTGAGCATGGTTATTATCTCCAGAAAACCAGGGTCACAATGAGAATTACAGGAGTGAATGAAGATCCTGAAAAGTGTCTCTTCCTCTAACTTTTACTTTAAATATGAATGTATTTAAGTTGTTTCACCTTAAGAATCTCAATAAAACTGGAAGAAAAGAAAAAAGAATCCTTGGGTGGAGAAGACAGCAACCAGAAGTAAGGGAGGCTCACCTACATTTTGGATAATGCACATTAATCTACCTACAGTAATACTGTATGCCTGGCTTTATAATTCCAGGCTTGGGAAGGAGACTTCAGGGAATTGAGGAAGTACTGTTGGATAGGAAAGTAGTCTGCATGCTGCATGCAAACTGTGGAAATTGGAATGAAGAAATTAAATGGAAAGAGATGAAATGAACAAATCAAAATGAAGATTGTCAGATGGGATTTAAAAAAACACAACCTATATACTGTTTACAAGAGATACATCTAACATATATGGATACAGAAAAGTTGAAAGTCAATGTATAGGTTAAAAAATTCTCTGTAAATATGAACCAAAAAGAGTTTGTAAAGTTAAATTTATAGAAGACAAAATAGACTTTAAGGAAAAATGATTACTGGAAATAAGTGGGACTATTTTATAGTTATTAAAGACTAAATTGATGAGGAAGATATAATTCTAATTTATTAAAAAATCAATATCTGTAAAAAACTTAAAACTATCAGGATACATAGATACATATATAATGAGGTTGGAATATATTAACAAACCTCTCTCAGCAGGCTTCCCTGGTGGCGCAGTGGATAAGAATCCGCCTGCCAATGCAGGAGACACAGGTTCAAGTCCTGGTCCAGGAAGATCCCACATGCCGTGGAGCAACTAAGCCTGTGAGCCACAACTACTGAGCCTACACTCTAGAGCCCGCAAGTCACAACTACTGAGCCCGCGTGCCACAACTACTGAAGCCCGTGCACCTAGAGCCCATGCTCCACAACAAGAGAAGCCACAGCAATAAGCCCATGCACCACAACAAAGAGTAGCACCCTCTCACCACAACTAGAGAAAAGTCCACGTGCAGCAACGAAGACCCAATGCAGCCAAAAATAAATTAAATAAATAAATAAATTTATAAAATTTTTTCAAAAAACCTCTCAGTAGCACATACAACCAGCAAGTTAAAAATTACTAAGGGTTGGGACTTCCCTGATGGCACAGTGGTTAAGAATCTGCCTTCCAATGCAGGGGACATGGGTTTGATCCCTGGTCAGGGAACTAGATCCCACATGCATGCCGCAACTAAGAGTTCACATGCCACAGCTAAGGAGCCCATGAGCCACAGCTAAGGAGCCCATGAGCCACAACTAAGGAGCCCACCAGCTGCAACTAAGAAGCACACGTGTCGCAAGTAAAGGAGCCGGTGAGCCGCAAGTAAAGGAGCCGGTGAGCCGCAACTGAAAGAGCCGGTGAGCCACAACTGAGGAGCCCACCTGCTGCAAGTAAGACCACCAGCACAACCAAAATCAATACTAAAATAAAAAAATTTTTTAAATTACTAAGTGTTTAGAAGATATAAACAATGGTATTGAGAAATATAACCTAATATATCTGTATGGAATACCATACCCAACAATTATTGAATTCATGCTTTATAAGCACATAGGTAGTATTAACAAAAATTTGTCATATATGTCTCCATATAGCAAGTCTCAAACAATTTCAAGAGACAAAACTCAGAGTAATTTTCTGATTGCAGTGCAATTGCAGTAAGAATCAGTAACAAAATTAGAGGCAAAAATCTCCAAATGGTGATTATCAGGGGCTAGAGGGAGAGCGAAAAGAGGAATTGTTTTTTATGTGAGAAAAGGAAGGCTGGATATTTTTTAAAAAATCTGTTGCCACAGGACAGGAATAAAGATGCAGACAGAGGGAATGGACTTGAGGACACAGGGAGGGGAAAGGGTAAGCTGGGATGAAGTGAGAGAGTGGCATGGACATATATACACTACCAAATGTAAAATAGATAGCTAGTGGGAAGCACCTGCACAGTACAGGGAGATCAGCTCGGTGCTTTGTGTCCACCTAGAGGGGTGGGATAGGGAGGGTAGGAGGGAGACGCAAGAGGGAGGACATATGGGGATATATGTATATGTATAGCTGATTCACTTTGTTATACAGCAGAAACTAACACACCATTGTAAAACAATTGTACTCCAATAAAGATGTTTAAAAAAAAATCTGTTGCCAAATCTAAGGTCTTGAAAATTTACCCCTATATTTTCTTATAAGACATTTGCAGGTTTAGCTAGTTCATTTGGGTCTTTGATCCATTTCGAATTAATGTTTGTACATAGTGTGAGCTAGAGGTCCCACTTTATTCTTTTTCATGCGGATATCCTGTTGTTCCGGTGCCATTTGTTGAAGAGACTATTTTTCCCCCATTGAATGGTCTTGGCAGTATTGTCAAAAATCATTGTATGTATGGATTTATTTCTGGACTCTATTCTGTAGGTCAATAGGTCTATCCTTATGACAGTATGAAGCTGTTTTTGTTACTGTAGCTTTGTAGTAAGTTTAGAAGTCTGGGAGAGTGAGCCCTCCAAATTTTTTCTTTTTCAAGACAGTTTTGGATATTTAGGATTCCTTATGAATTCCATATGAATTTTAGGATCAAGTTTTCCATTTCTGAAAAAAGATTATTAGGATTTTATGGGAATTGCAAAGAATCTGAAGATAACTGTGAGGAATATTGCTATCTTAACAATATTAAGTTTTCAGTCCGTGAACCCAGGGTGTCTTTTAGTTTAGGTCTTCTTTAATTTCTTTCCCATTTTTTTGTAGTTTTCAGTGTACAAGTCTTACATCTACTTGGCTAAGTTTATTTCTAAGTACTGTATTATTTTGGTTGCTGTTATAAATAGAACTGTTTTGTTACCTTCCTTTTCAGATAGTTCATTGACGGTATACAGAAATGCAACTGAGTTTTTGTGTGCTACTATTATATCCTGCAACTTCACTGAATTTATTTATTAGCTCTAACGGGTTTTTTTGTGTGTGTGCATTCTTTAGGATTTTCTGTATATACGGTCATATCATCTGTGAATAGAAATAGTTTTCCTACTTCCTATCCAACTTGGATGCCTTTGACTACTTTTTCTTTCCTAATTGCTCTGTCTTGAACTTCCAGTATAATACTGAATAGAAGTGATGAGGTGAAGTTCCTCATCTTGATCTTAGAGGAGAAGCTTTCACCATTAAGTATGATGTTAGCTGTACGTTTTTCATAAATGCACTTTATCATTTTGAGGAAGTTCCCTTCTATTCCCTAGTTTGTGGACTGTTTTTATCAAGAAAGAGTGTTGGAGTTAGTCAAATACGCTTTCTGCATCAATCTAGAAAACATCATGGGTTATTTTTTCCCCTTCATTTCACTAATGTAGCTCCAGAGTAAAAGAGATGATCATCTGTGAAATAAGATAAGTATGATTTAATAATTGAATTTGCCAACATGGGAATCATAGTGACCTTAACAATAGTTGGTTTGATGAAATGTAACAAATCTTGACTGAATGCAGGCTCAACAGGAAATGAGAGGTGAGAAATTAGAGCTCTCAGCTCTTGAGGTCTCTTCAACTCTTTTGAGGAACTTTGCTATAAATGAGGGGTTAGGAAATGAGGAGGTATCTTGAAGGAGATGCAGTGGGTATGAGTTCTTTTTAAAGATAGGGGTAATTATAGCATTTTATATGCAAATAAGAATGATTTAGAAGGGGGGGAAATTGATGAAGCTAATGTTAAAGGAGAATCACTGGAGCCAGTAAGGATGGTATCTAGTGGACAGGTCGAGAGAGTGACCTAAACAGAAGTTCTGAAAGTTTCTCCACTATAAAAGGAGAAAGACCATATGGTCACAGGTACATGTGTCTGAGTTACTGAGACTGTGAGCGTTTTTAGATGTTCTCATTTGATTGCCTCTGTATTCTCAGTAAGTTAGAACTCTCAACTGTTGAGACTGAGGATGTGGGAAGAGGTTTTAGCTGTATGAGGAGAGAGGAAAAGGTGTGAAATCGTCAGAGGGAGAAAGCTCAGGAAATGTGATATGATTGTAAGGTGTCATTTGACACCTGATATAGATTATACAATATATACAAATATATATTATATACTTTATAGAATTCTATGTATTATGTATATAAAAATCTGTATAAAAATTATGTATATACATATAGAGAAATATGTGTATATATAATTATATATTATGTAATTATTAATGGTTCTGTATTTTATATATATATATATATGTATGTGGAGAGTTAGCTAATGTACCCAGGAATTGAGTGCTTGGTACAAGATGAATGTCTCACCATTTGTCCTTTTCCTCCTATCAATTTTCCTTATGATAGAATTTGTGGTAAATATCAGCACATCATTTACATGTGGTAAAAAGATAAATACAACTCAATGATTACTCTGTCTACTTCTAACAAGGAGGCAGGCGTCCCAGTACCTGCCCAGTTTCTATAGGAAAGGACATCTATTTTAGCTACCATAATTAAGGAAGAATAAACAGGAACAAAAAGTCATGAGTCGTTGTGCCCATAGGAGGGAAATCTGAGAATAGATTTTTAAAAAATAAAATGTATTCACTATTTCCCTTATATGAGATGGCTAAAAAAATGTGAAACTAATCCATTTTGTAAGATTAAGTTGACTTGCTCACAGAGCTGGTGATGGTAGAATTTGTAATTTGTGTGAATTCTTAGATACGACACAAAAAGCCAAACCTCTATTATCTAAACCCCAGCTAACCCACACTTATGGGTTAGTGTAAAGTCTTGTCGTTCTAAATCACAGTTTTAAGGTGTTTTTAAAATTTTTTGTAGCACATTTGTAGCAATAACTCATGGAGCCACTGGGGGGACGTGATCTTACTATTGAGATACCTACAGTATTCCACACACAGTGCTCTTCTGTAGAGGCCTGATGACTAAACGAATGAACAATTAAAAAATTAAAGCTTAGCTTCCACATTTAACTAACACCAGTTGTGATTCCAGGAATCACATCTCTAATATAAATAATGCCCTTGAATTGTACCCCAGCTACAATGTTCCTTAATTAAATACTATTCATGTCCATTATATAAGTATCTGAGTTAGAAAATGTTACCCTTTTTTATCTGATAATTTTGTACGTATATTACTGGCTAACTTTATTTTTTGTTTTATTAAACATTTATATTGAGCTTATATATTAGATACTCTTCTAAGTAACCATAAAAATATTGATTTCCTCCTCATAGAATTGTCTGTGTTAGGTGTTGTTATCATTTTTATTCTAAAGATAATTAAACTGAGGCTCATAAGTTTAAGTAGTTTGTCTAAAGTAATCAGATATTAAGTATTGAAGCTGGGTTTGAGTACAGGCAGTCTGGCTTCAGGATCTGGGCTCTTACCCAATAAACAATACTGTTATAAATAAAATATAACAGTAAAAGTGGGTAAATAACTAATAAAATAAAAATGTAAAACATTAGTCTGTGTATCACTCAGAATTATCTTAATTAACACTGTTCCATGTCAGGGAGCATGCACTGAAAAGGAGATTAGTTTCCAAGAAGTTTATTAAGGAGCAGCACCTGTTGGGGAAGAGAATGAAACAGGATTAGGCAGAAGGTGGTCTGTGATGCAGTCACACGCAAAAAAGTCTTAGCTGACCTCACGTGAAGAAGCTCTGAATGTACAAAGACTCTTCAAAGTAGTCCTAAATTGAGGTGTTGGAATCAAGATTTTATATCCCTGCCTCAACCAGTCCTTGGATACAGTCTGCCGGCGGAAAAAAGTCCTAATCTTGTGCAAGGCTGCTCTCTTCAATCAAGGGCAATTCTCCAAAAGGGCTGACAACTGCAAGTTCTCTCTCAACAGATAGTACTTCCCACTAGCTGGGTTTCCATTTTGAAGAGTTTGCTGGGTGGTACATAATAGCCTCCACTACAACTTCCACAGGTATAGGAAACACATTTTGGGTAGCGTTGGCCTAAGCCATGATCTTTTAGAACACTATATCACGCCAGGTCAAGAGTAATCTGTATTTTGTTAACCACCCTTTTTTACACGGGGGTAGTGAGTTTGAGGGATTTCGAGGCTGACCGAAAAGGATCTGATCGATAGGTGGCAGTAGCATACAAGGAGCTGTATTCAGGCAGCATTTGGATAGGTTGGATTCAAGGGGAAGTCCCTTACTGCAGGCCACCTTCCAGAGGCAGCAGTGCAAGGGCTGCCCCCAGAAGGGGGAAAGGACATGGGAACTCCTGGGGGAGATGGGGAATCAGGAGGTTTATGTGTGTAGGTGATACTGATTGCTCAGCAGCAAGGTGGGGAGTCTTTCACTCAGAGAACTCTGAAGGGCAGCAGTGACTAGGGTCTTCTAGAGCTACAGAGCTTATCTAGATATAACAGATGTTGGGTGCAGTTTTGTGGAGGTATGCAAAACAGGAAAGCTCTCAATGGCTAACAGTCTGCTTTATTTGTGGTATTTTAAAAATAATCAGATGTATAAAAATTTAAGTTTGGTGCCGATAGGCTTTTGGCTACTGTAAGAAGCAAACAATGTAGAGCTAAGGCGCATAAGCCATCTTTGACTCATTTAAATAATACCTGCCATGGCCTTTATACAGGTACAAAAGCCTATATAACAAGACCACCATATGTACGACATTCAACTTAGTGGAATACAATTCCTGTATTTTTAAATTTAATATGAAAATACAACCAATGTAATGACATCAAAATATTTTTTAAAATGCTACAAATGAATATGCCATGTGGCTTAAGCTGTATTCTCTATTATAAAGTGTAAATTTTGCTATGTATCCGTATGATCTACATTATTGATTTGGTGTTTCATGTACTAGAGCCTTATTGAAGTATTAAAGTATCATAATATTAGTGTGTTTTTATCTTTTATTTTCTCCTCGTATCCCCTGTGGTTGCTCTGTTTTTAGTGCATAGTTATTCATAACTATTATATATACAATTTGATTGTGACTTTAGTATTAAAAAGTGCCATTCTTTCCCATGAATAATGCTTTTGACTCAAATTATACTTTATTGAATCTTTGATTGCTTATTGTTTCCTTTTGCCTAGTACATCTTAGCATATTCCTTTATTTTGGCCTTTATGAATCACTTTGTTTAATACAGAATATACTTGTATCTTAGATTGTAAGTCAGATTGGATATTATATTTAATACATGTGTTAAGCCCATAGTGTTTCTGACAGAGTTGAATTTGAACATTTTTTGACTCCTAGTCAAGTGCTCCTTGTAACTCTATCAGTGGCTTCCAGCCCTGGATCCTTAGAACCCTGGATGTCTAGGGGTACTTGAAGGAAGAAATATGGGCATTATTTCAAAAGCTCAAGTAGAAATCAGTTATCCATTTCCCCATAAAAAGGCCATGTGGGTAAATGAAAAGGTGAAGTGTGGCAGCTGGAATTACAGGAACTCAGTGAGGAACATAGCTATTCCCTTACTCTTGAGAGAAACTCTATTGAATGATTTCATATTATAATAAGAATAGGTAAATGAGGATTAATCAGTAAACACAACTTTTTTGAAAGCCAACATCTTTCAGAACACCAGGAAAAATCAAAATAAAGGTCATCTTGGTTGAAAAAGAGTTGTGAACTGTTACATTGAAATATGCAGACCATTTTATACATTTTATTTTTACTGTCATGAAATATATATATAACATGAAATTTGCCATTTTATCCATTGTTAATGTACAGTTCAGTGGCATTAATTACATTCACAATGCTGCATATTTATTATCACTGTTTTCACCTCAAACATAAATTATGTAACCATTAATCAATAATTCTGATTCCCCCTCCACCCAGCTCCTGGTAACTTCTAATCTACATTCTGATTATATTATTTTTTTTTCTTTTCCAGATATTTCATATAAATGAATCATATAATATTTATACCTTTGTGTTTGGCTTCACTTAGCATAATATTTTCAGTATTTGTCCATGTTATAGCATGTATCAGAACTTCATTTTTTTATTATTTAGGGCTGAATAATATTCCATTGTATGTACATCCCACATTTGTTTATCCTTTCATCTGTGGATGAACATTTAGGGTTTTTCTACCTTTGCCTATTATGAATGATGGTACAATGAACAATGGCACACAGTGTATGAGTGTTTTTAGTGATTTTGTGTATATAACTAAAAGTGGAATTTATGGGTAGTATAATAATACTATGTTTATGTTTTAAGTATTCAAGCCCTTTGCACATTTTTTTAGTTGAGTTGTTTGTCTTTTTGTTGAATTGTAATATTGTTTGTGTATATATATATTATAAAGCTGTATATATATATATACACATACAAACATATATGTTCTAGATATTAAAACTTTATCCAATACATGATTTATAAGAATTTTCTCTCATTTTGTGGGTATTTTCACTTCCTTAATAATGTCTTTCGAGGGACAAAAGCTTTTAATGAAGTCCAGTTATCACTTTTTTCATCTTGTGCCTCATGCAGATTTCAAAAATAGTTCAGCAGATTCAATGACAGAACTTTAGTTAGCAATATTGTTGGAATTCTGAAGTTGCACAGGACTGGTAATGCTATCTTATGCTTTTAATTGATGTTCAAATCATGACTTTTCCAGTGCCAGATTATTTCTGTGGGCCCTAAGGGCCTATGTCACTGTGAATCAGCATGCTTGGCATGCCATAATTAAGCACAAAATATGACAAATAGCTGTCATTCATTTTTACCAAAATATTTTTCTGCATACTGCTGACTTCATAAATGGGGATACAATTAAAAACCCAGGAAGGCAATTACAGAGAAACATAAAGTGATTAAGTTGTGATGGAAGTATTAACTAGTTTAAAAGTAATTTCTTGTACTCTGATTGGCACCCTGTACATTACGTCTGTTAAAATCAGACTGGCAGTTAGAATTTAAGAAAATAGGTTTGACAGCATAGCCAAACGCTCACCGATTACACAGATGACTCAATGTGTAACTTCCTGGCATTTTGATAATTGCTGAGATTAATAAAGCACATCAGTGATTACCATAAATAATATAAGAATGTACTTTGAGCACTTATAGCTAGCTAGATTATCAAAAATTATTATACAGCTATTATAAACAAAGTTCTGTGCTGTCTACCCAGCCTATTTTCGGGCCTGTAAGTAGGCACACGCTTATAACTTGATGTATACACACAAACGCACATGCACACACACACACCCCGCACTAATAACGTAAGATAAAATGAGGTTTATGCACTTAAATGATTACACCTATTGGTCATCCAAGAGCAAGAAGCTTTGCATGCATTCTGTCATGTTTCAGCACCACAACCAGCTTGGAAGCGAAATCCCCCAAATGGATAGTCCAGAAGATAAATATTTGGTTATGGCTTATTGATGCGTCCTTGAATCTCCATCCAGGCACCCCATCCCATTCATGTTTTGTAATTGGTAGGCATTAAGGCATGTGTGGACCCCTGAAACATAATCTTTTCTATACATTGCCTTGCATAATGCTCAACTGAAATTTCTTTCAAGAGCTTGCTATGTTTCTTTTGCTTTAGTTTGTACATGTCCTTGCCTGGAGTCTTCTGTTCCTAAAGTGAATAAGACAGGAAAAATCCAAAAGAAGTTGAGAGCTGCAGTCCACTCCTATTGGTTTATCATGTCATGGGTAGGATATTTCCACAGCAATCAAAAGTTTTGAAATAAACTGTGGTGGTTCTTGGCTCATATATGCATTTACTTATGCTTCATCTGTTAGAAAAACTTTTAAAGGTATCACAAAGATATAAAACACAAGAAAAAATGAATTACAAGTGATTTTTTAGAAAGTTGAAACAAGATTAGAGACATCACGTGCAGTCAGGGATGAGATATAGTATGGTCATGTCACTTGCTCTGGAGAAGCCAAAATGTTTTTCTAGCAGCCAGTGTATGGAGGAAAAATGAAGAGTGGCACAATCATGCTCCGTGGGATAAAAATCAACTAATTGCTTCAAAGAGTCAACTACTCTTCCTGACACTAACATCTGAAAGCCATTTCTCCCTAAGTTTTCATTGGAAAGACTGGAAAGCCTTTGATAACACCCTTACCTAAACATCAAGATGAATCCCTTAGAATATTTCTGTGTCATCTGAAGTTGTGGGTAGATGACATCACAACACAGTATTCACTGAATGAAATCTTAGTGTGGTTGGGAGAAGACATAGTAGATTTTAGGTGCAGGGCTTTTGGCTCAGTTGATGTAATCATTGAGTAGATTTTAGAGCACCTAGAGGAATAGATAGATTGCAAGACTTTCCTCTAATCATTTACTAGTATTACTTTTTCAGTAGAGATTTTAGGTTTTGTGTATACCTAGGTGAGCAGTTAGTGAGATAGTGTGCTGTCTGTTTACTGAGAGACCATGTGCAAAGTGATTCAGAGACCCAGCTTTGCAGTCTTGGGTTTTTATGCCAGCAACATCACTTAATACCTCTGTGATCTTGAGCCAGTTGTTAAGCCTCGCTATGCCTCAGTTTTCTTATCTGTAAAAACAGAGATATTGCCTATTGGAAAGGGTTCGTGCCCTGGGTAGGCTGAGCAGGCTTTGACATCCTGAGAAAGCTCCTAGGAAATGAGTTGTGGTTCTTGGCAGTTGGAAGATGGCCCAGATAACTTCCATGCAGGAAGCCAAAAATGTCCTAGGATGAAAATGAAGGGCTCTGTAGAGTGCCTGTCATAATTCCCATCTTAAATATCAGCTATTGTATATCACCTAAATTACAGCCGTTCAGTTACATGTAAACAATATATACCGTAACTAACAGTTGAGTTAGAGGTTGAGTTCACATCCTCCTGTGGAAATTGAGGTGCATGATAAGGATTTATGCGTGAGTGGAAGGCAACCCACCCCACTCAGGAAGTTCTTGTAAATGGGGTCAAAATTCTCCTTAGGACATAATTGTGAGCCTGCTTTAATGCACAGACCAGTGTGTGACCAAGGTCTCCAATTTCTGCTCCAAAAGCATAGCCAGGAAAATTTTTAACTTGGGATATTTTTTTTTAATTGTGGTGAAATTGACATAACATAAAATTAACAATTTTTAAAGTGTACATCTGGTTGGTATTTAGCACATTCACAATGTAGTACAGCCACCATCTCTATCTAACTCCAAAACTGTCACTTCTACAAAAGGAGATTTGTACCCATTAAGCAGTTACTCCCTAAGTTCCTCTCCTCCAGCTTCTGGCATGCACCAATATGCTTTCTGTACTATGGATTTACCTCTGCTGGACATTTCATATAAATGGAATCATACAATATCTGATCTTTTATATCTGGCTTCCTTCACTTAATGTTTGCAAGGCACGTTTATGTTGTAGCATTTATCAGTACTTCTTTTCCTTCTGTGGCTGCAAAGTAATGCCACACTTTGTTTATTTATCCATTGATGGGCATTTGGGCTGTTTCCACCTTTTGACTATTGTGAATAGTGCTACGTGAACATGTGTATCAAGTATTTTTTTGTGTATCCTTTTTTAATTGTTTTGTATTTAAACCTGGAAGTGGAATTCTTGGGTCATATGGCATTCTATGTTTAGGTTTATAAGAGCAGCTAAACTGTTTTCCCGAGTGGCTGCTCCATTTTACATTTCCACCATCTGTTTACAAGGGTTCCAATCTCTCCACATCCTCACCAATACTTGTTATATTCTATTCTTTTTAAATTACATGAAATGGCATATCATTGTGTTTTTGATTTGCATTTCCCTAATGGCAGTTGACATAAATCATCTTTTCATTTGCTTGTTGGCCATTTGTATATCTTATCACATATATGATTTGCAGATATTTTCTTCTATTCTTTAGGTTGCCTTTTCACCTTCTTGATAATATCTTGTGATACACAATTTTTAAAAATTTTTGTTAAGGTCCAATTTATCTATTTTTTTTCTTTTTTTGCTCATGTTTTAAGGTCTTATCTAATAATCCATCACTAGGATTTCTTCTAATATTTTTATATTTTTAGCTCTAATACTTAGGTTATTGGTCCATTTTGAGTTATTTTTTTGTATATACAGTACTATAAGGTAGAGTTCCAAATTCATTCTATTGCATGTGGATATCCTTTTCTCTCAGCACCATTTGTTGAAAAGACTACCTCTTCCCCATTGAATGGTAAATTCTCTCTTTCTCTCTCTTTTCCCCAAATGACCTGTGCATCTTTCTCATATACCTACTCATGCTCTTCTTCTGCCTTCAGTTCTTTTCCCCACATTTTCATCTGCCTAACTTTAGTCACCCTGTCTTCAGGTACCATCCTGTTTTCAGGTACCATCCTGTCTTAAGGTACATGACATCTCTCTCCAGATCTTCTCTGCATCTGCTAAGCCTGGAATGATTAGTCCCCTTATTGGAATCATGTGGCAGCTGATACACACCTTTATTGCAATATTTGTCACTGTTATTATAGTTAATGTTTGTCTTTCCCACCATATTGTGAGATCTTTTGAAGGCAGGGTTTGTGTATTAGGCACTTGTATAGCAGATGGGAGAGAGCAGTCCTTCAGTACTTCTCTGCTGGATGACTGGACCATGAATAAAGTATTATAAATATCTAGAACTTAGAGTTAACAAAATAGAAATAAAGTGAAAAAGATTACTTGATTTTCAAAGGGCAGTATTTCTGGGACAGGTGATAAAAGTGGAAATAGCCAAGATGTCAGGAGGAAAAAAGATGTTAGAGAAATATGGAATCTAAAAGTTTGATAATGAGTTTGCAACTCCAAAGATTGTTTTCTTGGAAAAATAGTGGTGTGTGTGTGGATGTGTGTGTGTGTGTGTGTGTGTGTGTAGAAGGGGGGCAGTCAGGCAAGATGCAGGATCTGAAGTACTGTGAGATCACTCACATCCACAAATTTCCCATTTGCTGATATATCATGAACCTTACTATCAACCTGCCACTAACAGAGATTCTGTGATTTCTGTACCATCTAAAGGCACATTCATATTGTCTGTTGAAAGACAGCAAGAGAGAACATAGTCCTCTCTTGAAATAATGTTAAGACATTTACAAGTATTTAAATGAGAAGTGATTAATTTAGTAGCTTTTGTAATGAGTACATTTGGCATATATGTTAAACATGTTTATTCTTCCTGGCATCATGTTTCCCTATAGCCCTTTGACAATGCAGGCCACATTATGAGGCTTTGTCACCAAAGAATATGAATACAACACGATATGTAGTTGGTGCCTAAAGAAAAAACAAAAGACAGAAAGTAAGTTATTAGAGAGAGGGAGATATCATTACCAAGAAAAGGTAAGGAAGTTCCTTTTCATATAGAAGAGAGAGAGAAGGTATCGGAGGTTGGTGTCTTTCTTTTCTCCCATTCCTTATAGTGAATTTAAGAGGGGGAAGGCAAATGAGAAGATTAGAAAAACAAGATAATTGTTGCAGAAAAACAGACCTCAGAGGCAATTTTTTGCCACATTGAGTTTGCGAGTCTAGGTGAGGAGCACCTCACGGTGAGCACCCTGTGAACACATGGTACCCACATCAGAGTGAAAGTAAAGTGTGAAAAGTAGAATTTCAGGCAGAAGGAAGATGAAATAGAACCGAAGGGTCTCCTGTGGCAGCTGTGTGCAATTGATCCATGAGTTCCTTATTGCCATATTGAGGTCATATTAAAATAGCTGATGGTGTAGGCTAGAGGTGCAGGGAGATCAACAGAGTGCATCAAAGAGCCCATCTGTTTGAAAGCTACTGGGCCAGTTCATGCCTGTTCAGTGGTTCCGATGGGCGTTATAGTCAACCTCATGGGATTTCTCATGCTGAGATAAAGCCTGCTCAGCCCTTAGAACTTGTCTATGACAAGGGAATAACTCAAACCTTTCACCAGCCTTGGATTTAAAGAGAGAAGACCACCAAGGACCACAAGAATAGTAAGAGGATTCAGCTATGAATCTAGAGCTACCTCTCCCATCACCAGAAAAACACTCCAGCAGTACACTGTTCATTCCTACCCACACCACTATATGAAGAAAAAGGGAGGAGAAACTCTGGGAGTCTGAGCATTTACCCTAGAGATAGTGAGTTTACTGGAAAGAAACTTTTGAACTTGAAAAACATTGGTATTCTTTTGATTGGCAAGTTTACTCTTTTTTCTAGCTATGAAGTAGAAAGCAGTTTAAACCAATTGTGACAAATTGTGACAAATTAAAAAGACAAACTATTTCCCAATTTATTTTTAATGTTAACATAGTGATCCAACTGTATTTTCATAAATTTCATATCCGTATAATGCTTTATTAAGTATTTGATCTCTTTGTTAAAAGTTTCCCCACAAAACATCTAAAACATTTAAGATAGTAAATCATATTTGGTTACTATCAGGTAGTTTAAATTATTTGTGTATATGATGCTAAGTGTGCATTTATAAAGTAACATGTATAAGTGAGATGTCCACCATCAAGAGAATAAGGAAGGAGCTGGCACACTAGGGCCCAGGGGTCAAATCCAGCCCACTGCTGGTTTTTGTAAATAAAGTTTTATTGGAATGTAGCCATGATCATCTGTTTAAATATTGTCTATGTCTGCTTTTGCACTAAAACAGCAGAGTAGTTGCAACAGAGACCATGTGGGCTGCAAAGCCAAAAATATTTACTATCTGTCCCTTTACAGGTAAAGTTTGTCGAGCCCTGGCATGAGGAATCAGTCATTGCAGATATTTGACATATTTTTATTTTATTGCAATACCAAGTCTGTCTCTGCAGCTTCTATTTGTTAAGGAGCCTTAACTCACAAATATGTTAAGATATTTTTAGAAGCACACTGAGTATCTGCATAATTATGTAAAGGCTTAGGTATAATTAGATAACAAATGGTTACTTACTTTTTGGGCATTTTATGAAATAAATCCTGTATAACAGAAATCACGTAACTTGAAACCATCACGATGACAAGCTACAAAAAGAAGAAAGTCATGTTTTCTTGTTTCCCCAAGTGTCCTGGTATAATGGAGTTTTTCTGTGCTTCTCTGCTAAGACACATTCTGCAATTGAACACAATAAGCAGTGGAACACTAATATCCACTAATGCCCTAGCCATTGCTTAAATTATCCACTTGGGTGTAGAGAAGAAAATTAAAAAGTAGCCCGGTGAGCATGTGCATTTTTAAAAAATCAAGTAACATTTTTAGCCCATCTTAATTGCAGTCTTCTAAAGGAGAGGCAGTAAAATCTTTAAAGCTTCAATTCCATTGTTTCTAAAAGCTAAAACAAGTAGAGGCAGAGAGAGCAAATCTGGCTTACACATTGAGCAGAGCTCCAGGATGTCAAAACGTGCTGAAAATCAACAGAGCTTTGCATAGACACAGGCTGTGAGGACCATAGACTCAAGCTGGGTTATCAAAACACTTTGATTGTATATCTTCTTCCCTCATTTTTGCTATTCTGACCTTTAGGTGAAGAGAGTGAAACAATCAAGTAAGAATCAAATAAATAATGCCAACTCTTTGAAAATTAAAAATGGAACAACTGAAGACCAAGAAAGAAAATATCAGAATATAGTGTTTCAGACCAAAGAGAGCCCCCAATTCCCACATTTGTTGTTTATTACTGTTCCTTTTACCCTGTTATGCAGTAATGCAGTCTAATTTAGAGACTCTGGTAGCATAATAGGAGTTCATGATATTTGCACTTGTGATATCTTAACCAAATCAATTTCAAGATTCAAAATCTACACAAAACAACTCTAGCCTAAAGATTTTGCAATGCAGACATCTTTACATGAATCCAAGCCAGAAACAAATGAAGCGAATAGTAACCCATAGCCATTTTCCCTAGTTCAGGCAAGAGGCATGATCAGAAATAGTTAAAGCTTATCCTGTAAGCATTGCCATTTGCTGATTTTAGATTAGTCAGTGATTCAGATGTACGTGTCAGTTCAGATACATTTAATCAGTGAAATCAAGAGAAGAAATACAATCTGAATGAGTTTTTTTTTATAATGGCTAAAAGTTATTTCAGACTCTTAGATCTAGAAAAATAAACCCTGAAATTTTATTTTTAAAAGCTCCATTAGATGTCTGCACTTACATGATATATACTATATTTTCAAAAGTTCATTCAGTTAACACTTTGCAATGAACTGCTTTTTGTTTGAAAAGAATGCCAACTAAATGAATTAAATAAAAGAAGAAGACCAGAATGATTCAGGGATGAAAAGGGCAGGACAGATTGCAAAGGTTAGAGCAATACATTGAAAAGGTTGAAGGAGTTTGCATACAGCAGCTGAAAGGATGAGTTATTGATTCAAGTCCAGCTTCAGATGAATTGTTGGAGATTTGTTACAACTCATGAGAAAGATACTCAGAATGAAATCAAGTACCAGTACTCAACTGGTCCACAAAAGATTTGAGTTGATTATTTACTTGTTTGATTTCTTTTGTGTTTGGTAGAGAATTTCAGCTTCCAGACTAGGATCTCCTAATGCTATTAATATTCAGAACTGATAATCACCCTGCTGATCTATTTGTATAAAAAAGTAATCTCTTCTATATTTTCCCTTCTGTATGAGGATTACTGTTTTATTGTTTTATTTTTGGACAATCAAGAATATTTCTAAAATATTTGGTTGAGGTCATGTATAAATCAGTTATCTGTTAGTCTCAAAACAATTCTTCTAAAACATAATTTGGAAAAGGCAACATTTCAATTACCCACAAGCTGTGCACTGATTTTAGGACTTCTGTATTATATTTGATTGTACTGCCTCTCAGATGGCAGAGTTATTAGAGTTCTTTGGTGTTCTCCGAGATATAAAGTACATTCCTCCATTGACTTTCTTCCCCATCAAGATTTAAAGAAAAAAATGAATAATAATACCTTTAAGTACTGTCTACATTTTTCATTGGCAGTAAGAGAGTTACAATCGCTTCGCAAACTGCAGGTACCTGTGAAAAGTAGTAGTGAAGACAAACTTAAGTCAGATATCCTGGGTTCAGGTCTTGGCTCAGACTCTTACTTGCTGCCTGATCTTAATTTCTCTGTGTCTCAGTTTCCTGATCCATAAAATGGGGTTGAAAACAATACTTCCAGTATAGGATTATAGTGAGAATGCACTGAGAAAATTCTTAGGCTGGTATGTAGCACCTTTAGAGATGCTCAAAAACTGATTAACTATTGTTGTTTTTAAAAATTATTATTCAAGCATACTGTGCAGAAGAAATGGAGTGAAAGGGCTTCCCTGGTGGCGCAGTGGTTGAGAGTCCGCCTGCCGATGCAGGGGGCACGGGTTCGTGCCCCGGTCCGGAAAGATCCCACGTGCCGCGGAGTGGCTGGGCCCGTGAGCCATGGCCGCTGAGCCTGCGTGTGCGGAGCCTGTGCTCCGCAACGGAAGGGGCTACAACAGTGAGAGGCCCGCGTACCGCAAAAAAAAAAAAAAAAAAAAAAAAGGAGTGCAAAATCACACTCTCTACATTTTTATATTTGTGTTCATAAAAAGTTGAATAGTAAAACCCAAGCCAGAAAATTAACATAAATGCCAGCAATTTTGCATTTACATTATAATACCTATCTTTTAAATCTGAGTATAGATTCTGGTTGATTCAAGCAATCTAGTGATACAAATATTTATTGATTTTAAAATTTATTTAATTGACTTGGTCTAAGAATACATTATCATATCTTAGCATAGTGGAAGTTGATTGGAGCCTGATGAATAACCTTCCTGAGTACAAAAGGATGAAACTGAACAGATACCTCTACAGTGAAGTGAAGAAGTATGAGCAACTGTGCAACTATGCAGAGAAGCAAAAGAGAACAAAAATCAATACTTTTGTTTGTGTCAGCATCTTTGTGTACTAGGTATAGGCAAGGTTGATGTTCATGTGATTAATGTCTTGCCTTGCACACATTCTTCATTCTCAGCAGGCCTGCTCAGGATATTGGTAAAGCAGCCCTTGGAAAACAGTGTTTAGTGGTGTTCGAAGCACACTGACCACCCAGAATTACTGGATATATAAAAGGAAGTCAGGATTAATTTTTTTAAGCTGATTCAGAGGCCCCAATAGAAATGTACCTTTTATTTTGAAGCCCATAGTGCACCACTGGTTCTTCATATCCATGGGTTCTATGTCTGTGGACTCAATCAACAGTGGGTTGAAACTATTAAGAAAAAAAATTCCAGAAAGTTCCAAAAAAGCAAAACTTGAGTTTACAGCTGTTTATATAGCATATACATTGTATTCACAGCTATTTAAATAGCATTTACATTTTATCAGGTATTCTAAGTTATCTAGAGATGATTTAAAGTATACAGAAAGAAAAGCATAAGCTATATGCAAATGCTACAACATATTATATAAGGGACTTGAGTATCTGCAGATTTTGGTATCCTTGGGGGTCCTGGAACCAATCCCCTGTGGATACCAAGGGATGACTGCATCATTCATCCAATGGTACATATCAAAGCACTGGGAACCAAAGGCTTGATGAAGTCAAAAGATTCTAAGCATAGATATGACTTCCTTTTTTACTATGCAATGAAGTTTTCCTTATTCTCCTATCACATACACATTCAGGGTGCAAATGTGATCAGCTGGAATAAATTGAGACTGTATGGTGTTAAATTAAGTTACTACTTTAGAAGTTGTGAAAGAAGCCAGCAACTCCATCACAACATAATGAGAGCGAGAGTATCTTCTGTCATCAAAATGCTACAGTGGGGGGCTTCCCTGGTGGCACAGTGGTTGAGAGTCTGCCTGCCGATGCAGGGGACACGGGTTCGTGCCCCGGTCCGGGAAGATCCCACATGCCGCGGAGCGGCTGGGCCCGTGAGCCATGGCCGCTGAGCCTGCACGTCCAGAGCCTGTGCTCCGCAACAGGAGAGGCCACAACAGTGAGAGGCCCGCATACCGCAAAAAAAAAAAAAAAAAATGCTACAGTGGGCATAATGTAATATTTAATATGAACATTTACAGAATGAGTGATACATGTTTGAAAAGTAAGCCAATTATTTTTCACTAATGTGTTTTGTCAGATAACGTTTCAAAAAATAAAATTACAATTTAAAAGTATAATTCAATCTTTGTAGAATATAGCACTTGATACTCAAGAAACTTTGATAATTATCATGAAATACAAAGGAAACTAAATTTTTTATTTATAGCAGTGTCATTATGTATATGAGTGGTTTATCTACAGCAAGTATTTTTACCTCATGCTGGCCTCCCTCTGACACCTCAAATATTACAGGGTTATCAGTTAGTATACACTTCAGGAATATAAATTAATTTTCATATCAGTCTTAGCCAAAAAAAGTAAATAAGAAAATAATTGCACTCCATATATTCTTGCAGCTTAGCTAATATGAAAAAGAAAGTTGTGTGTGTAGGTGTCTTTCTCTGTCTCTGTCTCTTTGTTTTTCTGTCCATATCTATCTATATTTACTTATAGGGAGCCATCTATTTCATTGCAAAGAAGATAAATTACTACATGAACCTGTATTTTATTCTAGTTCTGCCACTTGTCAACCATGCAGTTTAAGTACTTTACCCTCTATGGCCTCAAGTGCCTCCTCTATAACTGTATGTGAGAGGCCTATGGTGTAGATTACCTGAAGTAGTGTATATAACCAATCAGTAGTTCAATCAAAATCCTTTATTTTTGCTAAAAATTCATTGAAATTCACTGAAAATATATCTTCCATGGTTTCAAGGAAAGAAAGATAAATACCATTGGCAGCAAACTACTGGATTATTGAAATGGGCTATATTTAAGGTGCTAAATGTAGGAAATTTTCAAACCTTTAAAAATATTTTGTTAAAAATAAGTGTCAAGAAGTGACATCAAGAAATGGTAGAGTAAGAAGACCTGGACCCTCCTTCCTCCCACAAACATACCAATTCAAGGGCAGTTCCCTTTGGAACTTTCTCCCTTCCGGAAAAATCCAGAAACTAATTGAAAGGATCCTATGTCCCAAGTGAATGCAAAACCAGTCTTCAAAGCCAGCAGAGATATTCAGGACACCCCCTCACTGGAGTCCTTTCCCCTGGCATAGTACCATACAATCAGGAAGAGACTCCCTATCTCCCAGATTCACCAGGGGAGGAGGGGGGCTGGTTCACATGTCCAGTACCCCAACTTTTCCCAGAGGGCTCCCTAGAGGACTGGCTTATGTTTTGCCAGTCTTGGAGCTCTGATGAGTACAGCACAGTCTAGCCACTCAGGGTAGAATATAGGTGGTGGCTGGGGCTGGTAGATGTCATAGATCACCCCTTTCTCTGCTTAGCAAAGAAAGAAAAGATGAAAACTCCCATGTCTCAGCTTTTCCCTTGGGAGGGAAAGGGTTGATCTAGATGTCCTGTGTCCCAATTTCTCCAGAGCTGCCCAAAGAATTGTCTGCTGGCTTGCATCTGAACTGGCATCTTGGAACTCTGATACATATGGCAAAATCTA
This sequence comes from Monodon monoceros, assembly GCF_005190385.1. NCBI lineage: Eukaryota > Metazoa > Chordata > Mammalia > Artiodactyla > Monodontidae > Monodon > Monodon monoceros. The sequence goes on from NW_021703779.1 coordinate 31,718,931, forward strand.
GACACCTGGGGAGAACATAGATGATGGTTTAGACAGGTAGATGCCATAGGTCCCCAACCACTGGATCAGCACAGAGTGAATGCACAGAGTGATCAGCACAGAGAGACATGACCACAGCTACCTGCTTCCTCCTGGAGAGGGAAGGAGTTTGGAGGGAGTGGGCAGAATCTCTGGCTGGACTGATTGGTGAAGATCTTGTCCTGTATGAGGCCAGGACGGCTGGGAGAGGTGCCTGTTTTGTCTAATTTGCAGAGATCAATACAGAAAGTCAAGAAAATTGAAGAATCAGGCAAAAATGTTCCAAACAAAGGAACAAGATAAATCTCCAGAAGCCAATCCAATGAAAGTTATGATGTACCTGGCAGAGAATTCAGAATAACTGTCATAAAGGTGCTCACTGAGGCTAAGAGAAAAATGCATGAACATTGTAAAAAATGTCAGCAAAGATATAGAAAATATTAAAAGGTACCAAACAGAAATCATGGAGCTGAACACGATAATTGAACTGAAAAATTTACTAGAGGGGTTGAGCAGCAGACTAGATCGATGGACCTACCTTAAATGAAATGCTAAAAGTTCTTCAGGTTGAAAAGGAAAGGGCACTAAACAGCAACATGATAGTATGAATGAGTATAAAACTCACTGATAAAAGTAAGTATATAGACAGATACATAATACTGTACTAATGTAATTGTAATCAGTAAATGAGTTTTAATTCAAATTTAAAGTTAAAGCACAAAAGTATTAAACATTACTATAACTAAAAAAGTATATTAAAAGATAATATGAATAGTGTAAATGGTGCCAACAATAAGATAAAATATAGATGGGGGAGAAGTTAAATGCAGAATTTGTATACAAGATTGAACTTGAACTTGTGTTTTTCAACTAAAGTAGATTGTTATAACTGTAAAGTATTTTATGTAAGCTCCAAGGTGACCACACACACACACACACACACACACTCACACTCACTCACTCACTCACTCACTCAGTCTTATACATCTGGTAAATGAGAATATACCCACATCACCCACATCAAAATGGAGAAAAAAGCCTAAGACACTCACCATAAAACCCTTTCTCAGCATAGTGCCACACAATTGACAGAAGACTCCCAACTCCAAGTGCCTCCCCGAGGAGTGAAGAATTTTGGGCACCACATCTAGAGAGGCCCAACTTTTAAAACTCCCATCTTAGGGACAGGACCCCAAAGCACTTAGCTCTGAAAGCCCATGGGGCTTGTGTCAATGAGGCCCACAAGGCTGTAGCAAACAAAGAAACAGTTCTTAGAAGGGCTCATGAGGACTTGCTGGGGCTCTAACCTCAAGGCTCGGAGCAGTCTCCCTGAAAGAGGCCTACTTACATGCCTTAAAAGCTACTGCCTGAGGCTTAGACTTCTAATTTAATATGCATCTAGGGACTAAGTGTGATTCTCCCAAGAAACCGAGGAAGACAGCGAACTCCACCTTTGCCTTCTCCCTTGAACCTGCCCCACGTCTCCAATATCTTTCTGGAAGGAGCTTGCACACATCTGGCAGCCCAGCTTTTGTACCTGCTGCCCAAAGGATGGACCCCTAGATCACCTGGCTGATAGGCAATGGGGCTTGCATTCACCAGTCCCATAGGACTATGGCAAACAAAGAAAAGAGTTCTTAATCAGCTATCCTTACAGGGCTTGGGAGGGGGAACATTCTTTCCCTGAAAGAGGCCTATTTGCATACCTTAAAGTGAAACTTCACTCCTAAGGCGGGACTCAACCCAGCCAAAACTCAGTTTGGGGCTGGGACTTGAACCCACCCGCACCTCAGATTGGGACTTGAACCCAGGATCCTGATTTAGGAGGGGACTCAAACCCACTGTCTTTTTTTTTTTTAATATTTATTTATTTATGGCTGCATTGGGTCTTTGTTGCTGCGCCTGGGCTTTCTCTAGTTGTGATGAGCGGGGGCTACTCTTTGTTGCGGTGCTCGGGCTTCTCAGTGTGATGGCTTCTCTTGTTGTGGAGCACGGGCTCTAGGCGCACGGACTTCAGTAGTTGTGGCACACGGGCTCAGTAGTTGTGGCTCGCGGGCTCTAGAGCACAGGCTCAGTAGTTGCGGCACATGGGCTTAGTTGCTCTGCGGCATGTGAAACCCACTATCTTTTAATGGAAACTGCTCATCTGGTGTCAGGGCTTACTGAAGCTCAGGTACTTTTTGTCTAATTGCAGAAAGAATTCAGCATGAGACAAAGTGGCAGGCAAAGGGTGAGTTTATTAGCATAGCACACTAGTGAGAGATACAAACAGACAGCTCTGTGCTGAAGACTGAGAGGACTTTATTTTTTGTATCTTTTTTTTTTAGATTCCTCATATAAGCGATATCATATATTTGTCTTTCTCTGACTTACTTTGCTTAGTATGATAATCTCCAGGTTCATCCATGTTATTGCAAATGGCATTATTTCATTCTTTTTTTTAACTTTTTATTTTATATTGGAGTATAGCTGCTTAACAATGTTATAATGGTTTCAGGTGCACAGCAAGCGACTCAGCCGTACATATACATGTATCCATTCTCCCCCAAATTCCCCTCCCATCCAGGCTGCCACATAACATTGAGCAGAGTTCCCTGTGCTATACAGTAGTAGGTCCTTGTTGGTTATCCTTTTTTTTTTACATCTTTATTGGAGTATAATTGCTTTACAATCGTGTGCTAGTTTCTGCTTTATAACAAAGTGAATCAGTTATACATATACATATGTTCCCATCTCTCTTCCCTCTTGCGTCTCCCTCCCTCCCACCCTCCCTATCCCACCCCCCCTGGGGGGCACAAAGCCCCCAGCCGGTCTCCCTGTGCTATGTGGCTGCTTCCCACTAGCTATCTGTTTTACATTTGGTTGTGTATATATGTCCATGCCACTCTCTCGCTTTGTCACAGCTTACCATTTTAAATATAGCAATGTGTACATGTCAATCCCAAGCTCCCTAACTATCCCTTCCCCCCACCCTTCCCCTCTGGTAACCATAAGTTCATTATCTAAGTTTGTGAGTCTGTTTCTGTTTTGTAAATAAGTTCATTTGTTAATTTGTATCATTTCTTTTTAGTTTCCACATAAAAGGATATCATGATATTTGTCTTTCATTGTCTGACTTACTTCACTTAGTATGATAATCTCCAGTTTCATCCATGTCGCTGCAAATGGCATTATTTCATTCTTTTTAATGACTAATATTCCATTGTATATATGTATCACATCTTTTTTATCCATTCCTCTGTCAATGGACATTTAGGTTGCTTCCATATCTTAGCTATTGTAAACAGCACTGCAATGAACATTGGGGTGCATGTATGCTTTCAAACCATGTTTTTCTCTGGGTATATGCCCAGTAGTGGGATTGCTGGATCATATGGTAGCTGTATTTTTAGTTTCTTAAGGAAGCTCCATACTGTTCTTCATAGTGGCTGTACCAATTTACATTCCCACCAACAGTGTAGGAGGGTTCCCATTTCTCTACACCCTCTCCAACATTTATTGTTTGTAGGTTTTTTTGATGATGGCCGTTCTGATGGGCGTGTGGTGATATCTCATTGTAGTTTTGATTTGCATTTCTCTAATAATTAGCAATGTTGAGCATCTTTTCATGTGCTTCTTAGCCATCTGTATGTCTTCTTTGGAGAAATGTCTATTTAGATCTTCTGCCCATTTTTTGATTGCATTGTTTGTTTTTTTGATATTGAGCTGCATGAACTATTTGTAAATTTTGGAGACTAAATCCCTTGTCGGTCGCATTGTTTGCAAATATTTTCTCCCATTCTGTGGGTTGTCTTTTCATTTTGTCTATGGTTTCCTTTGCTGTGCAAAGGCTTTTGAGTTTCATTAGGTCCCATTTGCTTTATTTTTGTTTTTATTTCCATTGCTCTAGGAGGCAGCTTGAAAAAGATGTTGCTGCAATTTATGTCAAAGTGTTCTTCCTATATTTTCCTCTAAGAGTTTTATAGTGTCTGGTCTTACATTTAGGTCTTTAATCCATTTTGAGTTTATTTTTGTGTATGGTGTTAAAGATTGTTCTAATTTCATTTTTTTTACATGTAGCTGACCAGTTTTCCCAGCACCATTTATTGAAGAGACTGTCTTTCCTCCATTGTGTAGAGAGAGGACTTTATAAACAAAAAAATGGGGAGGGGGAGAAGACCACCTTCTTCCTTGTTCTTGGGTAAATGTCAAGGCTTATATCATTAGTTTCTCCTTTGACCCTATATGGTTTAGCCAGGACTGTCTTGTCGCTATTTAAATCATATGTAAATTAGCAGAAGGGTGGTAACATATACTAAAATATGGTAATTCATCTCAGGATTTGGTATAATGTCCCCTTTCACCTATTTTTTTTCCCCTTTCACCTATATTTTTGTCTTGGCTACGTGCAGAAATGCTACTCTTCAAGGACTATTAACTCCCTGACTTCATGTAACAAGAATCGGACCCCATATCTGTTGTCTTGTGTTTTAACTGTCAGGGTTTGTGGCTTGAATGTGTCTGGCACTTGGATGCACCTGGTCTTCCTTCAAGGTAGTATAGATTGTTGCTAGGTTACTGGATTCTTTTCTTGAGTGGTCATTAGCTTACAACAGTCTCCCAAACTCCCTTAAAATTCCCTTTCTGTCTTTAATCCCCTAGTGTGATTTCTAAACTGACTAATTATCCTACTCTATCCCTATCAAAACCGCTACCTGAGGGTTTGGCTTCTAATTTAGCATACATCTACTGGCTCACTGTGATGCTCCCCAGAGACTAGGGAAGCCTATGCACACCTCCCCTGCCCTCTCTATCTAGCCTGGTCCAAGTCACCAGTTTCTCCCTGAAAGGAGCTTATACATGCCTCTGGTGCCCCAGCTTTTGTGGATATATACCCAGAAGTGGAATTGCTGAATCATTATGCTAAACGAAATAAGCCAGTGACAGAAGGACAAATACTGCCTGACTCCATTTATATGAGTTATCTAAAATAGTCAAATTCAGAGATGCAGAGAGTAGAATGGTGGTTGCCAGGGGCTGAGGGAAAGGGAAAATGGGAAGTTGTTGTTCAAAGTGTATACAGTTTCAGTTATACAAGATGAGTAAATTCTAGAAATCTGCTGTAGCACATTGTGCCTGTAGTTAACAATAGTGTATTGTACCCTTAAAAATTTGTTCAGAGGGTAGACATTATTTTATTTATTTATTTATTTATTTTTTGCGGTATGCGGGCCTCTCACTGTTGTGGCCTCTCCCGCCGCGGAGCACAGGCTCCAGACGCGCAGGCTCAGCGGCCATGGCTCACGGGCCCAGCCGCTCCGCGGCATGCAGGATCCTCCCGGACCAGGGCACGAACCCGTGTCCCCTGCATTTGGCAGACGGACTCTCAACCACTGCACCACCAGGGAAGCCCAATGTAAAGTTTGTTTTTATTTTTTTTGCGGTAGGCGGGCCTCTCACTGTTGTGGCCTCTCCCGTTGCGGAGCACAGGCTCTGGACGCACAGGCTCAGCGGCCATGGCTCACGGGCCCAGCTGCTCTGCAGCATGTGGGATCCTCCCGGACCGGGGCACGAACCCGCGTGCCCTGCAACGGCAGGCAGACTCTCAATCACTGCACCACCAGGGAAGCACTTTCAGCTAACTCATAAGTCTGTGGCGTAGGGGAAGGCATGATTTCAGGGTCAGTCATGGAGGATGAGTCCTAGAAGCGACTTCAGACTTTCCACTGGAACCATGAAATAATCCCCTCTGAGATTAACAGTATAAACTTCAAAGCATCTCAATTCCTGATTGGATTTATGTGATTTGGACTGCTGGCTCACCTCTCTTAGCTGATTGCTCTGTTGCATTATTATTATTTTTTTTTATGGCATGAAAAGAAACTATTCTCCAAGGTCACAAGTTACTTCTGGTATTGTGGTTGGTTGTCGTATTTCAGGAGTCAATCTCAGTAAATATCTCAACTCTAAACCTTTATCAGGCTGAAAACAAAACTAGAGGAGATACATGTATATAATCTTCTCATTACATGTAGTTTTCATAATAATTTTGATATAAAAATGAAAAATTGTTAGAATTATATGGTTTAAGGTGCACTGTTGGTAAATGCACTGTGACACGGTGCTCACTGTGATGTATTTTTTAACATTTATTTTATGGTGAGGAGATTACTTCATCATTTCTTATTTAAGAAAAATAGTGAACTTGGCATTAACACTTGTTAAACTTAAGGAATTTTAATGTATTGTCTGAACTAACATAGGAAATGTAATTAAATCAAATTTGGTTTCTTGAATTGAATGCATGTATATGCATTTATGTGAATGTTATCAAGTGACATATATTTCTGGAGGGCTCCATTTATAGTCAACATGTGTTCAGCTCCAGTGGAGAGAGCCTGTGACACACTAAAATCTTAACTGTGCTGGTATCCCAGCTCCATCACTATTTATTTGTACAAATTTGGACAAGTAAATTAAGATCTACAAGCCTCAGTTCCATCATCTATAAAATGGGATGATGCATTCATACCTCTTATGAGTGCTGTGGGAATTTTCTGTGTGTGTATGTGTAAAATATGTGCCACAATGAAGATAACAGAATAGACAGTCGATAAGTATTAGGTAAAACTGTATCTTAATGTAGGCTGATAAAGAAAATACAAGATTTGGTCTTTGCTCACAAAGTTCATACAATCACATTGGGGAGATGCAGTTGAAAGCCCCGCCCCCCCAGCCCAATGATATATCTGTGTCACATTCCTGGAACCTGTGAATGTTACCTTATTTGGAAAAAGGATATTTACAGATGTAATTAAGGTCTTAAGATAAGGAGATCTTCTTGAATTATCCCTCTAGGCCTTTAATACTATAAGAGTCCTTATAAAAGAAAGGCAGAGGGATATTTGAGATAGTAGGGAAAACAGAGAGAAAAGAGGTTGAGGCAGTGTGACCATGAGACAGATTGGAGTGCTGGAGATGCAAGCCAAGAAATGCCTGCAGCCAACAGAAGCCAGAAGCAGTAGACTCTCCCTTAGTGCCTTCTGAGGGAGTGTGACCCTGCTGACACCTTGATTTGAGACTGTTGGCCTCCAGAACTGGGAGAAAATAATTTTTTTAATTAAAATTTTTATTTTGAGATAATTGTTGATTTCCATGCAGTTGTAAGAAATAATACAGAAAGATCCTATATACCCTTCACCCAATCCCCCCCAATGGTAACATGTTACAAAACTTTAGTATAATATCACAACCAGGAAACCGACATTGATACAGTCAAAATATAGACCATTTCATCATTCCACATTCCATCACCATGAGGACCCCTCACTGGGAGACAATAAAGTTCAGTTCTTTTGAGTCACCCAGCTTGTGGCAGCTCTAGGAAACTAATATGGGAGATGAGACAAGGCTATATTTCTAGTGGCAATTTATCAGAGTGCCCATTATAATAAGTTATATCCTTGGGGGTTTTTTTGCTTCAAATTACGAGCTAGTTTTAGCCTTTAAAACTTGGCAAATTAAGTCATTTATTCGTGCATTTAAGTGGTAATTACGTGGTTCTGATAATATGACAGATCAGTGCTAGGGGAATAGATATGAATTATTATTATTCTGAAAGAGCTTATAAACTAACAAAGGGTGTTTTCGTGGAATAAAATTAAATTCAGTGTACAAATCATACCTAAGTCACTTGTGGACTTTAAAATAGCAGTAACTAATTTAGAGATTAATTTTGAAACACATATCATAAAGTTGATTTTATTAAAGTAATTGAATTACGTGTATATACACACATATATATGTGTGTGTGTCTTTTCACAAGTAAATTTTTCACAAACAAATTATATGCTAAAAGATCACCTGCTAACATTTTTTATTTAAATTTTTTTTGTTCTCTAAACGGGCACTGTCTGATTACTGGAGAATTTAAGTGGAAATTAATTTTCATTAAGGGAATTGAATAGTCTCATCCTTCTCATATAATAATTTTCATTTGGTTCTATTTTTCATTCTCAGAAAGTGAAATGGAAAAAAGGGGGGGGCATAAATAGAAATTTAGGAATTATTTAATTCAGTATTCCATAAGGCTATTATTAGGCAGAAATCATTTTAATTTTAAGAAAGACCAGTTGTACATAAATAACATTTTAACCTAAGAAATAAAGAAGAGTGGCATTTTGGATATAAATCAGAAGTGGTAATGGATATAATTTAGAACAAAGAGATATTTTGACATTTATCAAATAACATTACAGAGGTGACAAGACAACGTTGATAATAAGGTGGTGACAGAAGAGATATTCACAAAGCACATCTTCAAAATGACCATTACAGCTTGGTCCGTAGGTATTTCAGAAGGCCCAACTCCCAGAAAATGTGCTTGGTTACTTCTGCAAATAAATAAGTGGGCGAATAATACGTTTTAGGAGATTAGAGACAAAATTTAGGGCAGTGAATAACATCTGGCGAGGATAGATGGAAATCAAGAATATACATAAGTCTACAATTCAACTTGAGCAATTATAATTTATTATAAATAAGTTTTAATTTTAAAAACAATGGAAAAGTGCTTTCTATAATAGTTATAGGTGATATTAGAATCATGGGTTCATAAGATAAATGGGCACTCAAAGAACTACAGTAAAATATTCAATGCTTATAATTGTAAAGAAGCAAAAATAAAACTATAAAAGGCAAAACACTGGGCAATGACTAATTTCCTCGTCAACATAGCATATTTTATAAAACTGGTATAGGATTAGGCCTCCAAGGAGTATTTCAATGGTCAAGCAAATCAACAACTAAAGCAAAGGAATATGCCAGAATAACAAACACCATCAACCATATATTGCCCTAGAAACTTTGCCTAGGGTTTAAGAGAGAAAATGAGAAAATTAAAATGATATATTTGTGCCTAGGCTTTTGTTCTGGTCTAATATTCAGATATTTATTAGAGAAGAGCAGTGTCAGTTCAAGAGAATGCTACAGCTTCTTCACGAAAGTGAAAATGCCAATGATTTTCAAAATGTTTTCACCCCAGAAGTATCACAAAATAATTCCTACCCTTACCACATGTGATGTTCTCTGATATTTTCTATTCTCTTTTACTGTAGTCTATTTCTTCAAAAATAATGCTACTTTTGATTCACTCATGAATTGACACCTGCATATTGTAAAATCCTCGTCGAAAGAGGAATAAAATACTGGAATATAGAATTGACTTAGGTCTTATCATCACTTTTATAAGCCTTGAACACAAAATAAAACCACTAAAATCTACTCTTTTCTCTGTGAGCTGCAACCTATTTAATAGGAGCATGCCCTCATGGTACAAAGGTGTTACAACATTCTATGGTTGGCTGAATCTTAAGAGTAGGAAATGGGGATAGCAGCTATGGGGCACTTATGTCACAGCTGTTCCTTGGCATCCTTGCCACATCCATGGCAAACATCACTAACTGATCACTCTAATCAATAGGTCTGGTTACCCCTTCAAAGTCCTTCACACAGCAGCCCTTCAGATAGCCAGTGTTGATTATTAGAGCTGCCAGCACAGCAATCTCTTGGGAATCCCTGGAATCTAATTCTCTAGGGTTTCTAAATAAGAAAGAGACTCACTAGAAAGAAAATTTTTCATTATAATTAAAAGTTGGGCTTCCCTGGTGGCGCAGTGGTTGAGAGTCCGCCTGCCGATTCAGGGGACGCGGGTTCGTGCCCCGGTCCGGGAGGATCCCACATGCCGCAGAGCAGCTGGGCCCGTGAGCCATGCCGCTGAGCCTGTGCGTCCAGAGCCTGTGCTCCGCAACGGGAGAGGCCACAACAGTGAGAGGCCCGCGTACCGCAAAAAAAAAAAAAAAAAAAAAAACTTTACATTGGGCTTCCCTGGTGGCGCAGTGGTTGAGAGTCCGCCTGCCAAATGCAGGGGACACGGGTTCGTGCCCTGGTCCGGGAAGATCCCACATGCCGCAGAGCGGCTGGACCCGTGAGCCATGGCCGCTGAGCCTGCGCGTCCGGAGCCTGTGCTCCACAATGGGAGAGGCCACAACAGTGAGAGGCCCGCGTACCACAAAAATAAATAAATAAATAACAACAAAAAAGTTTAAGCTTCTAATTACAGTGACGTCAGCATTTGGTAGAATAGGAAGCTCTCTCCCCATGGAAACAACAATTTAACAACAATTTAATAACAATGCTAATAGCCTTTAGGAGAAATCCAGTAACCGGTTAAGAAGTTCCTGCACCTCAGGTGACACATAGACAAGAAGAACCATGTTGGGTCCAGTAGGAAAAGTTGTGGCATTTACTCTCTATAGTGCCTCACCACAGGATAGCACTACATGATTGGGAAGAAATTCCCAATTCCCAGCTTCTCACTGGAGGGGGAAAGAGAAGAGTGGAACATACATCCAACATTCAACATTCTTACTTTTTGAGTGCCTGCCTAAGGGACTAGTTTCAGTCTTGCCTGAACCTAAGTGCTGACAGGAACATGCAACAGGTTGGGGGCTTCTGAGGAATAAGATCATTGCACCTTAGACTAGCACCAGAGAGCCTGCAGTACCACAGACACACACTAGCCAAAACAAGTTTGAAAGAGATGATAGTCGGAGCCCTCACACTTCCTGTTTTGAAAACATACTACAAAATAACAGTAATCAAGATGGTGTGCTACTGGCACAGATAGGCCAATGGAACAAAACAGTTCAGAAATAAACCCTTGTGTCATGTGGTTAAATGATCTGCAACAGGGGTGCTATACAATGGGGAAGGACAAATGGTGTTAGGAAAAATGGATATCCACATGCAAAAGAATGAAGATGGACCCTTATCTCAAACCATATACAAAAATTAACTCAAAATGAATTAAAAACCTAAACATAAGGCCCCAAACTGTTAAATTCATAGAAAAAAAGCACAAGGAAGAAGCTTCACAGTATTGGGTTTGGCAAGGATTTCTTGGATATGACATCAAAAGCATAGGCAACCAAAGTAAAAATAGATAAATAAGACTACATTGAACTTAAAAACGAATTAGATCAAAGGAACAATTGATAAAATGAAAAGGCTCCCTGTGGAATGGGAGAACATATTTGCAAATCATAATCTGATAAGGGGTTAATAACCAGAGTATGTAAGGAACTCCTACAACTCAACAGAAATTTAAATAACCCAATTAAAAAATTGACAAATGACTTTAATAGACATTTCTCCAAAGATGATATATAAATGACTAAAGAGCATATACAAAGATGCTCAACATGACTAATCGTATGAGAAAAGCAAATCAAAACTGCAGTGAATATCACCGCATACCCATTAGGATAGCCACTATCAAAGGAAGAGACAATAACAAGTATTGGCAAGGATGTGGAGAAATTGGAACCCGTGTGCACTGTTCCTGGGAATGTAAAATGGTGCAGCCATTATGGAAGAAATTAAGGTGTTTCCTCAAAAAATTAAAACTAGAATTACCATATGATCCAGCGATCCTACTTCTGGGTACATATCCAAAACAATTTGAAGGAGGATCTCGAAAAGATGTTTACACACCCATGTTTTCTGCAGCATTATTCACAATGGCCAAGAGGTGAAAGTAACCCAAATGTCCATCGAGGAACAAATGGATAAAGAAAATGTGGTATAAACATACAATGAAATATTATGCAGCATTTAAAAAAGATGAAAATAATGTTACATGCTACGACATGAGTGAACCATGAGGACATTATACTAAGTGAAGTAGTAAGCCAGTCATGAAAGGACATAGACTATATGATTCCACTCATGTGAAGTACCTAAAAGTCAAAATCATAGAAACAGAAAATACATAGGTGGGTGGGTGCCAAGGGCTGGGAGAAAAGGAGAATTAGTGTTTAATGGGTATAGAGCTTCAGTTTTATAAGATGAAAAATGCTAGAGATCTGTTGCACAACAATGTGAATATACTTAACACTGCTGAACTGTACACTTGAAAATGTTTAAGATGGTTGTTGTGATTTTGTCAAATTAGCACTTATTATTATGTGAAGCATAGGGTACCAGATGGTGAGCTGTAGTTCAGTAATAGACCACAAGAGGAATTGAAATAGAGAAATTCACTATTCACAATACCTGGCAACCTCTAGGGCCCACACAGGGAAGTCAAGACAGAGGGCAGACAGAGAGAGGCAGGACCTGGAGCATATGCTTTTTTTTTGAGCATATGCTTTTATTACGGTCCATGGGTGGAGTGCTCTGAGGTTTCTTGGCTAAGGCTGGACTAGTCAATTCAAACCAAAAGAGCAGGGTTTTGGTAAGACCCATAGGGCTCTTATCTTAGGGATGCGTAAGGCATATAGGTGCCAGAAGGCTGGGGAGACTGTCGATCACAGTGGTTGTTGGGGAAGTCATATCAGAAACGTATTTACTTGTGACTCTTCTGGCTGCTACATAGGGCATGTGCTTGCATGAGGGGCTAGTGCCAGCTTAAGGCCATTGTAGGCCACTTGACCAAACAAAATGGATGCTGAAGCAGCAATACCATGGCGTAGCTTAGCTAAACTCTTGACAATGGTAAATATGTAATGCGTTTTCTACAATTAGCAAAAAAAGTTTATTCCTTCTAATTAACCCTAATGAATCTCTATGAGGCTAAAAAAAAAGTCAAACTTAACTATAATATTATAAAAATAATTTCTAAATTTAATTATGGTTTGAATATTATTTTCTTCCAAGTTTGAATATGTAAACGTATCTAAATCACACTTTTAAACTATGTTATTATACTAATAACTTTTATAATAAATATCCATCTGCCAAAACATTCTCACATCAAAACTAATTTAGGCAATGTTAGTTTCCTAACGAACAATATTTTTAATTCTAAAAAAATAGACCCTTTAGTTTAATGTATTTATTAGACTCAGTAAGTAAATGAGAATGACATTTTGTTATTCATCATTTTATGAGATGGCCAAAATACATATAAATTCATTCTTGGAACGTCTCCCTTATGTTAACTATATCATTCCAGAAATGCAGAAGTATCTTGAGCAAACACCATGCAAAATAAAATTTATAAAGAAAATTCCATATGCAAAAACAGTTTATCTTGTTGTCTAAGGTATCCTGCCTCCATCCCATTTAAGAGAAATGGGTCTCACACAGGAAGTACACCAAATACAGTCTTTTGAATTTCTGTGAAAAGTTTAATACGTTTGAATATTTGGCTAGTATCTTGGCTCACTTTGATGAGTGGGCTTTTATTCTTCCATTTGATGAGTGGGCTTTTATTGTTAATTTATGTTTATGACTGTTAGACCAATTTTTTTTAATACAGGTAGAATAATAATGACTGTATGTGGTGACTTCAGAAAGTGTATTTCATCTTCATATGGACTCTTTTAGGTTCAATGATAGAGTATGTTGGGGCTCAGGGTGGGCTGCCCCAAAATATGCTGCAATGACATATTGATAATTTTGAATTAAAGTTACTTAAGAAACAACCAGTGCAGAAGGGGCACGCTGATTCTCCTTTGTCTCCCTGAAAGCAGGAAATAAATCTCCCATGTGAAAGGTGCACTCCCTGCATCTGGAGGTAGAAGGACACCCTTATTGCCAGAGATGGGGAATTCAGGCAGAGAAGCCTGTATAAACAAACCTTGCTACTTCTTTAATTGACTACCCCAAGCTCACACTCTGTTTAGATTCTTCACTAATTGAACACCCAAAACCTAAGTTTGTTTGTCCTGTCAATTCCTCATAAATTTTTTGTTTCTTTGTTTGATAAGTATAAAAGCTGTCTACTTTGGCCACTTCTTAGGTCCTATTTCTATGAGACCTCCATGAGTTTGAATTAAAATTTATTTCTTTTTCTCCTGTTAATCTGTCTTGTATCAATTTTATTATCAGTCCAGCTATGAGAACTCAAGGGGGGCAGAGGGGGAAATTTCCGGCTCCTCGTCGTGAACATTCCTTTATAAAGCGTTTTTCTCTTACATGTACTTGAAGAGTAAATTAACCAGCATAATGACTTAACATTCTGTGTGAAAGAATTTCTGCTTGTTCAAAGAAATTGCCTCCATTTCTCATAATCCTTAATTAAAGGACTATACCATGTATATTCAATCTTGTGGCATAGAAGGGCAGATTTTAAAACAAGGACATTCCAAAGATGTTGAAATTTAGAAAATTGAAAAAAATTCAAGTAATCAGAAAAGATTGGGATACTGTTTTAAAATATGAACAGACATGTATCAAACTTTGCAAGCTATAAACCTTTTCAGTAGAAATTTTAATACCTTATACATTTTTAAATAGATGTAAGGTATTTGCAGCAATTAAAATAGTATAATTTTTGTTATTATTTTCTTAAAGACCAGAAACATTTGAGAGGTAGCAGACTCTAGACACATATTGAATTAAATTACCCAGCTACAGTTCCAGGGAACACAGTTAAGGAAATCCTGTGCTAGGATTTTTTTTTTTTAAGTTGAGTTCATTTTAATAGAAGTGAATGTGACTTCTTCATCATGCAAGTTTTTTGTACCACAGCCAGATTAAAACCCAGGTTCCTATATTCCCAGGCCAGGGATCTTCCTGCTACTCCACATTGTTTAAAAGTTTTAACAAAGAATTCTAAGCTGTTAGAAGAGCAGATTGGAATTTTCATCTGTGGCAAAACTGCTTTTGGTATTTCACATTTATTTTCTGCCATTTTATCACTTTGCTAATTACATGTAATTGCTCTTTCATGCATGATGATAAATATTGTTACATAACCATGGTTATGTGGACATATAAATTATAATTGTGTTATTTTAAATATATTATCATATTTATTCATTTGTTTAGTCAGTAAATATTTATTGAATTCTGCTCTGTGCAAGGTGTTGTGATAGACACTCAGAATAGAGCAAATCAACTGGACAGTAATGACCCTGTGTTAGTGGCACTTACATACTAGCAAGGGAAACATTAAATATAATGATTAGTTTAATTATAATTGGAATTATTTAACTAGAGCAGTGATAAATTACAAAGGAAAAGTGCAGGCTGGTATGAGGGCATTCAACAGGGGATGCTGAATAAGCTGGAGAGTTAAGAACGGCCTCTTTGAGGAACGGACCTCTAAAGGATGAATAGTACACAAAAAAGTAGTAGGGAGGGCTTCCCTGGTGGCACAGTGGTTGAGAGTCCGCCTGCCAATGCAGGGGACGCGGGTTCGTGCCCCGGTCCGGGAGGATCCCACATGCCGCGGAGCGGCTGGGCCCGTGAGCCATGGCCGCTGAGCCTGCGTGTCCGGAACCTGTGCTCCGCAACGGGAGAGGCCGCAACAGTGAGAGGCCCGCGTACCGCAAAAAAAAAAAGTAGTAGGGAGCAGGGAAAATTAGAGCAGAGTTAAGAAGAACATTCATTTCTAGGAAAAGCTCCATAAAGGTGCTGTGGCTAGAGTTGGAGACAAGGGGGAATGATCACAAGATATTATGTTGGTGAGATGGGCAGGGGCTTTTAGGATATATTAAAGAGTTTGATGTTTATCCCAAGAACAATGCAAAGTCATTGCAGTGTCTTAAGGAGGAGACCCTCATCATTAGATGGATTATTTTGAAGCAGTATAATGAATGCTACATGGAAGATGAGTTGCAAGGAGGCAAGACTGATTTGATTGGATGTAGATGGTCAGGAGAAGGGTCCAATTCAAAATATTTAATGATTGGTCCATGGGTGCTACCAATCAGAACAGATATCACCAATAAACAATAATCATGGCAGCATAAGTGTGAACCTCCTGGATATAAGACCAGGCTGGTGAATTTCATTGCATAGCTGTATCTCTTGCCGAGATGGGAATAGTGGGAATAATTTTGAGGAAACAGGTAAAGGCTTAGAATAATGACTATTTTAAAAGCAAGTTAAAGAGACAAAGTAAAGGTATAACTGATTTCTCTATTCATTCTGCTATGAAAATTCCAATCAAGGAGGACACTGAAAGGCTGAATAAACCATATTCCATAATAATCTTGTTTTTAAAAGGAGACGCTTCTTCTGAAAATTTCTGCTTGCTTAATATTCACTTCAACTAATTAAGCCTCTTGAGAGGGGATACTTTTCCTAAAAAAGAACTTAATCATTTTTGCACTAAAAATATTGTGTCTATTATTTTTATAAAATTAAACAAAGCTATATGAAGCCATATTAACACTGCATTTAACAATGACTTTAGAGGTCACTGAAGAAGTCATTTCTAATTAAAAATTACAAGTTTAAAAATTACGGCATAGGATCCAAAGAAAAGTAAATTTTCAAACTACTTCGCTTTAAAAAATTAATATCCCAATATTATATCACTTATAGTTCCATGAAGTTTTTTCTCTCTTTCTAAACATTTGTTTTCCTTAAAAATTCTATTGTATGTTCAGATAAATTCATGTTATCCCTAAAATAGCCAATTTGGTACTCTATAAACATTTGACAAACAAATAAATGAAGCAAGTGTGTTTTTTACACTATTTTTTTCTCCCTCTAATAAAAACAACATAGAACTCAAAGCATAGCAATCACAGTCAGAAAGCCTCGGTAACAGTAGTTGCACAGTATATGTGAACCACAGTTTCCTCATTTGAACACAATACCTACCTTTAAGGGATATTAAGCTGTACAGATCTTTACAGAATATTAATTTTTGTTATTATCCCTCCAGATGACTGAAAGGAATTATATTTACTGGTGTTAGTACTAAGCTCTCAAAGAACCATTGTTCCCACTCCAAATTGTTACCCAGAAACTTGTATAGCCCTCAAAAAAGGTAGTTACATGTTCAAGTTGGAACAGTAGAAAAATCACTTTGATTTTTTGCATGTGGACGTTGGTAGAGAAAGTAGAGCCAATAAACTGTGACTCCTCAAAAAATAAACAAACACACACATTCAGGGATTGTTTTACCTTTTTTAAATTGTTGGTAAAGATCATAAATTCTGAGGATGTGCTATCCAATACTGTAGCCATATGCTCTGTTAAAATTGAGACAACAGGCCCAAAATGGAGTCACTTATGCTAAGCCCCATATAACCAAACCCAGACAACGTAATTACAATTTCAGCTTTCCCAGAAATGGAATCTTAAACCAGTCAATCAGGAATAGCCTGATCAGCACTAGTTAGGTAATCTGCCTCATAGACACCTGCCATCCCCTAAAGGAAAGTAACCTTGCAATAACTGACCTGCTTTTTTTCCTAGTGTAGCTTCCCTATTTTTGCTCCCTTCTGTCTATAAAAGTTTTTCATTTTGTATAGCTCCTCTGAGCTCCTTTCTGCTGTACTAGCTGCTGCCCAATTTGGACTGATTTTTGCTCAAATAAAATTTTTAATATGCTTCAGTTTATCTTTTAATTCTTAGCATTTGAAACATGACAAAATTGAGATGTATCAAGTCCAAATACACACTGAATTTCAAAGACTTAGTATGAAATAGGAATGTAAACCATCTGCTGAATAATTTTAACGTAATCAACATCATATTGGATTATATTATTAATATATATTAATATTATAGTGAAATTATAGCAGTGTTATATTGAAATTATAATATTTTGGTTATGTTGGGGTAAAGTGTTTTTTGAAATTAATTTCACTTGTTAATTTTTACTTTTTAATTGTAGCTACTAGAAAATTTAAAATTACATATTAAATTATATTTTTATTGGGTAATACTGTTCTAGAAGGCACAAAGGATAAAAAAAGAGGCCCCTACTTTTCTTCAAGCTGTGCCTTATACACCATCATGCCCAATTGTTGGTTTATACTAGTGCTCTTACAATGTTTATATACATACATGAAGCATAATAAATGCATCTACATGAATTATGTTAATACCTAGAGATATTTTTCATGAAAATGTCCTCTTCAAAATTATGTATATTTTAATTCTGATAGTAATCCCAAGAGTTTACCATTTTATCTTTAAATATCTCCTTGATTCGAGGTGAGAAGCATATGTGTGCAAACAGAATAAAATGCATATTTTAGTTAATAAATTGTTCGCACAGATATTTTAATTAGGAAACTTTATCATAGCTTTTCCAATGCTGAAGACTTTGTGTACTTTTCATTCTGACTGTTGGGTAAATACTCTAACAAAGAATGTGATAGTAGAAATTACCTCTCGTAACATAGCTGTCGCTTCGTTGCTGTGATGGTAAAGAAGACAGTCTGATCCTGACATCAGAACTCCTTTGACAGATGTATGATGTTACCAATATTAATAAAATGACCTTGGTCAACTCATCTCACAATCTGATACATGTGGATACATTAAGCTTGGTAACTTCTCTACCTTTGAGTTTATATGGCCCGCTCCTATGCAGAAGTAAGGGAGTTTTTCATGCAGGTAGTAACGTTATCTGGGGAACTCAATTTTCATAATAGAATGTCAACCCTACACCTGGCATAAAATTCTTCAATAGAAGCTCCCATCAAGAAGTACAATCTCAAATTCTCTGCTATTCAGCCCCCATCAAAAGTTTGATACAGGAAAGTAAAACTTAGACAACTTTATATAAAGCACTAGTTCTCAACTGCATATATTTTATGAAAAAAGTATAGGAATTATTATCGTTAATTGATAATAGCATACACCAATACTGCTGATAATAATATTTATTTCTAGAGTTGTTAAACATAAAATATTTTTGTTGCCAAGGAAGTTTTTTAAGAAAATCCATAGCCTGTAGTTCTGTTTTACTTAATCTACTACCCAAGGCTATTGTTAATACGCCATGAATGTACTATGATAGGGTATGTATGAGAATTGTTTGAGTTAGTAAATGTGTGAATAATTTGTACAT
The DNA here is from genome assembly GCF_005190385.1 of Monodon monoceros. Taxonomy (NCBI): domain Eukaryota; kingdom Metazoa; phylum Chordata; class Mammalia; order Artiodactyla; family Monodontidae; genus Monodon; species Monodon monoceros. The sequence goes on from NW_021703779.1 coordinate 31,737,754, forward strand.
AAGATCAAACTGTAGTAATGACAAGTATAAAAATAGTTTGTCATGGGGATTCTTGTTTTTTTGTTTGAATTCTAAGGATTTTTGCTTCAGACCAATGCTTTTAATGTCAGTCAGGTGATCCATGAGTATATAATGAGACAAGAGAGAGGGACTTGGTGAGCTGAACAGAGACAGAGGGAATTATGTCATAGTAAAATTTCTAGTTCTATTAAAATATAATCAGTTGAACCTACACAGTAACATTTAAAAAAATTTTTTTTTACATCTTTATTGGAGTATAATTGCTTTACAATGGTGTGTTAGTTTCTGCTTTATAACAAAGTGAATCAGTTATACATATACATATGTTCCCATATCTCTTGCGTCTCCCTCCCTGCCACCCTCCCTATCCCACCCCTCTAGGTGGTCACAAAGCACCGAGCTCATCTCCCTGTGCTATGCGGCTGCTTCCCACTAGCTATCTATTTTACGTTTGGTAGTGTATATATGTCCATGCCACTCTCTCGCTTTGTCACAGCTTACCCTTCCCCCTCCCCATGTCCTCAAGTCCATTCTCTAGTAGGTCTGTGTCTTTATTCCTGTCTTACCCCTAGGTTCTTCATGACATTTCTTTTTCTTAAATTCCATATATATGTGTTAGCATACAGTATTTGTCTCTTTCTGACTCACTTCACTCTGTATGACAGACTCTAGGTCCATCCACCTCATTACAAATAGCTCAGTTTCGTTTCTTTTTATGGCTGAGTAATATTCCATTGTATATATGTGCCACATCTTCTTTATATGTTTCTGCTTCCATCTGTTTCTTAGAAGTATCTCGGAATTAATACAACAGTACCTAAACCTGTATTTCATTTCCAGTTAGAATTTGATAAAGAGTGAATTGAATGATCTCCAAGATTTCTTTAATGACTATGATTCTAAGATTTTTCTCTAAAGATTTGATTCTCCATTCCCATTGCTACCCAATGCATAAAGTGTCTCCAGAGAATTCTTGCTGATGGCCCTTCCTCTGTATTTCTCCTTCCCCTTCTATTGTCCAATTTTTGACATATAATGTAGTGAGGACTTTACCTTCATATCATTTTGAGCTTTTCACTTAAAATTACTCCAGGTGTTCCTGTTGCCAGAAACTCTTCCCTTAACCAAAGGGCCTCTTATTCTACTTGATTTGGGACCATCCAGCTCTTACTGTATTTGGCAGTACTGCAAGCCAACCCCCATATAAACTGTCCTCTCTTTGGCCTCTATATCACTGAATATGCCACTTAATTTGCCTAGAATGTCATCCCCATTTTGCAGTGTCAAATCATCTGCCTCACTCATTAAAAACTTTCTCAAGGCCAATGATCCTAATTATACAATGAAACCTCTTTATCCAGCCTTTTCACCAGTCTAAACACTTAAGCACTTAATGGGAACATCTGTAATTGGCTCTATAAATGTTTTCTACATATGCATAATTTTCTTTGGTTCTTGTATCTCTCTCATTAAGCCAAACAACTGACTTCAGGAAACTTATCTTTTATTTCCCTTGAAACTCTTCACTGCATCCAGCAAAGGGTTCAGCATTCAGAAGATGCCTAACAAATATGTTGCCTAAGAAAATCAGCACTAGACCTTGATAAACTATGGCTCTCTGTGCTTCAGTTTTTTTGCAGTTTACAAAAAAGAATACTGTGAAGGTAATTTACCATTAGAAAAGTGTTTTGAAATCCTTGAACAGAGAGTACTCTTCAGCAATTGCATGAAATACTGCTGCAATTACAATGATTTCTGGATGCCACTCTGCTACAAATCTGCCACCTCAGAACAAAAGAAAATGCCGCTCGAAGAAAACTGGTTAACAAAGTGCTGTGCAAGGCCAAATGCCACCTCCTCCACCCTACATCAAAAGTAGACTTGGCTTTAGTTTCCTGATACTAGAAAGAAATAATTTTAAGAAAATTTTAGCTAAGGAAAAACTCTTTGAAAAAAACAAAAGTGTTCTCTACAAAGAACAACTTGGTTCCAGCCTGGAATGCCTATTTTCTTTTTTTCTAGATAATCTGATAGAATTTAAAAATTTCTAACAGATGGACTCTCTACTGTAAATCAGTTTAAATAAGTGGTCACTTAACACTATAAAAGTCTGTAAAATTTTTTGAATGAGTAGCTAGGAAGACATTCTACTAATCTAATGACAAGGAAATAATTAGAAGAGAAGATTTCAAGGGCTTCCGTGGTGGCGCAGTGGTTAAGAATCCACCTGCCAATGCAGGAGACATAGGTTTGAGGCCTGGTCTGGGAAGACCCACATGCTGCGGAGCAACTAAGCCCATGCGCCACAACTACTGAGCCTGCGCTCTAGAGCCCATGAGCCACAACTACTGCGCCCACTTGCTGCATCTACTGAAGCCCGCCTGCTCTAGAGCCCATGCTCCGCAACGAGAAGCCACTGCAAAGAGAAGCCCGCGCACTGCAATGAAGAGTAGCCCCTGCTCGCGGCAACTAGAGAAAGCCCGCGTGCAGCAACGAAGACCCAACACAGACTAAAATAATAAATAAATAAAAATAAATATTAAAAAAGAAGATTTCAATATTAAATGCTAACTCAAAATTGAGCAAATGATGCAATCAATTCATTACAATAAAAAAGGCCTGATTCTTGATTTTATAAAGAATACTTAAATAATTAATATGATGGTTTAATAATAAAAAAATGTTGACAGATTCTTGAAAAAACTACTGATTTCCAATATTTAAAACAGTTCTAAACTAATGCCCTGTAATGCAAAATATTTGGATAATACCTCTGAATTGCTCTTATTATCAAATTGCTTTTTTTTCTTTCTGGAAGGTTCCATATGTTTCACTCTTCCCCAGATTAACTCCTTCTCATCTTTCTGATCTCAACCTGTTGTCACTTTCTCAAATTGGCATTTTTCTTAGCCCCCAAATATAACCATTTTTTTCTGATATCCTCTTCCATTGTATATTCTTTCAAAACACTTATTGCAATTTATGATTCTGTATTTATTTTGTATTTATTTCCTTATTGAATTTCTCTCCAACTAAACCTTAACTTCCATGAAGGTAAGGTATCTGTTTCGCTTTTTTTTTTTTTTTTTTTTTGACGTTCCAGACCATCTAGCACAATGCTCGGCTCTTAGTTTGTGATCAGGAAATACTTGTTGAATGAACTGAAGAATAAAAAAGTGATAATCCCTCACCGTGTTAGCTGATATTTCCAAAACACTAATTCATTTTGAGAGAGAAAAATGTAAGTTAAAAAGAGCACTGTCAATCATACGATCCCGCAATTCCACCTCTGGGAGTATATCCAAAAGAAACAAAAACACTAACTGGAAAAGATATCTGTACCTCCATGTTCACAGCAGCATTATTTACAATATCCAAGATCGCGGGCGCCAGTGGGCGGGGTCTGGGGCGAGGCCCTGAGGGCCGCTGGGACTGGCGGCCTTCGGTGCTACGGAAGTGAGAGCACAGGCGGAGGGTGGGGGCCAGACAGCAGGGTGTGAGCTGCGGCGCAGATGTCATGTGGCCTGTGCTTTGGACTGTGGTGAGTACCTATGCTCCTTATGTCACCTTTCCCGTGGCCTTCGTGGTTGGGGCTCTGGGCTACCACCTGGAATGGTTCATCCGGGGGAAGGATCCCCAGCCTGTGGAGGAGGAGAAGAGCATCTCGGAGCGCCGGGAGGACCGCAAGCTGGATGAGCTGCTAGGCAAGGACCACACCCAGGTCGTGAGCCTTAAGGACAAGCTGGAATTTGCCCCTAAAGCTGTCCTGAACAGGAACCGCCCGGAGAAGAATTAATGGAGGACACAGGGCCCTATGGGTCCTTCTGGGGGCCAAGACTGGTCCTGCCACCATGTCGACCCAGCAACCAGAACCCACATCTGATTTGCTTTATCGCTTCTTCTGGCCCCTCCCGCCCCACACAGCCACACACATACTGGCTGCTCTGCTATGGCCAGGCAGACACACTAGTAGCTGAGGGGCCAGTGAAGAGGAAGGCCCGTGAGGGTTCTGGCCTGAAGGCTGCCTCTGCTGGATGGTGGCCACAGCTGCTCAGGCTTCTGCGCTGCTAGGTGCACCACTGGGAGGAGAGTGATGAAGTGAACATTGGCCGTCAGTCCCTGTGGGGAGGCAGTTTGGCCTCAGGTGGGAGTGGCTGGGATTGGGGTGATGCCTTTAGGAGGGGTACCTACATGCCTGGTTCTAGTTTGCACTGGGAAGAGTTCAGAAATCTACCTGGCTCCCTTAACTAGCTTGCTTTGTCCTTTGTGCTCATTCTCCCTGAAATCCTGTCCTGTCAGCTCAGGAAGGGGATTCCCCTGGGAAGGAAAGCAGTTTTCTGTTCTTGGGAGCCCAGGCTGTTCACCTTGGGGCAGGTGAATTTGCTTGAAAACAATCACCGTCTTTCACCCCCACCCCATTACTGTGTAGTGCAAAACTTGATTAAAGTGGCGTCTGAGAACCATTTTGATCTAATCCTGTCTTCTAGGTGGTGCTGGGGTCTCCTAGGAGTTATGCAAAGCAGTCATCTCCGGGTAGGATAAAATTGGCCTTTAACTAAGGACTTTGGGGCCCTGGAAGCTTTGTTTTACTAGCGTGGCTGCACTGGATCCTGGAGGCGGTGAGTCCTGGAGGTGGTGAGTCCTGGAGGCGCAGGTTCCCAAGGGCCTGTTTATCATGATAACATGAGGCTTATATACTTTCAAAGTCTACATTAAGAGTAGACCAGGGAGCTTAACAATTGCTATCAAATTTTCCAACTTCATACACACATGTACACATACTTTTCCCTATAAAAGTAGTATATGTACGTTAAATTTGGTAGGGGTTTAAAAAAGGTTACCCACACTCGGAGGGCTTTAGTACAGATAAAATGTTAACATTTTGGTATCTTTCAGCAATTCTTGGACTAGTATTTTTAGATATTTATTACTGTACATTTAATTTTATATTCTTTTTTTTACATAGTGTTTCATATCATAATCACTTTCCTATCTTATCACATGGCCTTCATAATCCTAATTGTTTTCATTAGCTGTATAATTGCCCATCAAGTGGGAATATAGCATAGTTTGTTTTTAACAGTTTCCCTATTGCTGGACATTTGGGTTGTTTCTGGTTGTTCACTAGGAGAAATATTGCAAAGAGTATCTTATATAAGGATTTTCCTGCATTTTTGGACTAAACGGTAGGAACAGTAAATGGCATTTTGGATGAAATGGGATGAACGGTTTTAAGGGCCTCAATGCATAATACTAAATGTCTTTCCTGAAGGGCAGTAGGAGCTTATACTAAATGCTGCCACTAAGGATGTTGTCGGTGAGGTTGGAAGGGGTGAGAGTAGAGAGCAGACCTGTTGCCTCACGAAGTCAGCGGACCTTTAACCTGAGTGAGCAAAGGCAAGTGATGAGTATTTGATGAAGAATGAAGCTGCCTTAAAAGGGGGAGGCTGTTTGCCCTGCCTCTTACCTCAGGATCTGAGGCCCAGTGGTGTTAACAGGTGGGTGAAGGTAGAATTCCTGAACAGGTAGAGATGCCGGCTGTGGAGTGGGAGGAGTGGGGGGACGTGGAAAGTGGTAGCTAGAGAAGGAGGGGCAAGTCGAGTCGGTGGCTTCCCCTCAGTCGCCGAGCCCTGCTGGGAATGTTGAGATGAGCTGCTGTTGCTTCTCAGGGCATATATCCAATGGGGAGTGTGGGGAAGCAGGGTCTGCTGCTGAAGTGAGGATGAGGTTTCTGGTTCTGAAAGGATGTGCTAATAAGCTTAGCTTGGTCACAGGCTCAGGCTGACGCAGGCTTCATGGGCAGACCAGTGCTGCCCCCCTGTGGCAGTCCTGAGGACGACCAAGCCTGGGATCCCTTCACTAGGCGAAACCACCAGTAGCAGACTCTCTTGCCTACAGGGATCAGTCAGGTGGCTTAAATGAGCGGCCAGGCCAGGTACTAGAAAGCACAGGCCTGCCTAAAGTGGGCAGTGGCTGTGCAGCTTCTTCCAATTTGTGCTGCTTGCCCAGAGATACCAGATTGAACTTCTGATTTTTAAATGTTGACAATTTATTTTTTAAAAAATTCTAAGCATGCTAACATACCCATAGGGTTAATTTGACCCAGTGGCAGCCAATATGCCACCTGTCAAGCTGCCCCTTGCCTTCTTATGAAATCTGAGAGATATGCTTTGTTTTTAAGCAATCTAACAACTGTGGCAAACATTAGATCCCAGGATTGGTTTCCCTCGAAACACTTTTGGGCATCCTGCACATATGTAGTTTAATATCAGGCTAAGCAAAACATTACAGGACAGAAAACCTACAGAAATAACACACAAAAAGTTTTCCCACAGACTAAGACATTTTTGGGTTTTCAGATATTTTAGAATAACCCTGCCACCACTGATGTACGTCCTCCCAGTGCCTGATGGAAGAAGCACTATCTTTGGAAGTCCAAGTTGCTCCCTTTTTCTAGTCTCACTTTGTGCCTCTTTTAAATAATTTTATTTCCTCGGGCTTGCCCTCACTGAATTTTTGCCTCCAGCAAGTCTATTACTATTCTCAGCTGGCTCTTTCTTTCCCAGGGCTGGCTGAGCTCTGCTGCTACCGTGGGGCTATGAGATAGAGCGTGCTTTCTTGCCTCTGCTCAGGTGTCATCAGGCAGCAGGGTTTCTGTGGGTGGGGCAAAGGTGGGCCAGGCTTGCTGGGACCAACAAGGCATAGACTGGTTTTCTTCCACTCTTGCTGATTCACCTTGGAGGCGCGTGACCCTCTTTTGGGTTGGCCCAGCAGTCACGATTCACTGAAACACAGTACTAAGTAGATGTGCTTGGGGCTTGGGGCTTTTACCCACCCCTCCCTGCCCCCGCCCCGGGTCTTTTCCCAGCCTGGTGATAGTAGTGGCTTTAGAACTGCGTTAACCCGTCTGAGCATGGCCGGGATCACTTCTCTGCCCTCAGTGGCCCAGGGTCTGGTGCTTTTCCACTCTCTCTCGAGCCTTTCCTGTGCCTGTTGCTGTGTTAGCTCAAGTCAGCTGGGCAGCTGCCAGGACAATCCTGCTAGGGGGCCCTTTGACTCCTGTCAGCTTCCCAGGGCCCCAGGCTGGTGAGGCCGTCGGCCGAGTGAAACACCATGGGATCAGCGTCCCCAGAGTCGCTTGGGAGCCAGGCAGTGAAAATGAAAAGGCTCGTGCCTTGCCTCACTTTTCCTTTTCCACTCTGGTGTGGGTCACTAGGCATTTGTAGAGTGGTGAGCCAGGGTGGTATGGTACAGTGAAAATAAAGTGGATTCTCGAGCCTGACAGACTTATGAGTACTGCCTCAACCACTAGCTGAATGACCTTGGGCAAGTCACATAGCCTTTCTGAGCCTCAGGTATCTGTTATCCTCATCTGTAAAACAGGGATAAGAGTACCTATTTTTGCTGGGTTGTCGCAAAGTTAAGGTAACATATGTAAAGTTCTTAGCAGAGTCCATGGCAACAAGTAGGTGCTCGATAAATGTTGGCTGCTGGAGTTTTATTGCAGGAAAAACAGTTCCATGTAGCCTTGTGATCCTAGTGAGCTAGGGATCCGGAAGGGAGAGCAGCCGTGGTTGGGAGGGTGATCACAGGGACCCACCCTCACAGGGACCCTCTCAGGCCTGGTGGTTGAGGGCTTCTTAGGAGTATTTTACAGGAAAGGCTGCCTTGTCCAAGAACCAGGCTGGCCACGGGGGTGCAGGCTTCAACCTGTGCTGCTAAGTAGTAGCCGCATCGGTGCCGTCTCAGGGTCAGAGACAAGACGGGCGGAGCAAGGTGTGGGGGAACGCCCGAGAGTAGCATGCGTCCGGATGGGTGGAGGTGAGAACCTTGGACTTGGAGGCAAGAGACGGGTGGCCTGGGACATGCCCCTTCACCTCTTCTGGCCTTGGAAGAATAGGGGTACTGATGTCCTTCCTGCTGTAGTGTAAAAGGAGTGAGAAGCCAGCTTAGAGCTTCAAAAACATGCAAGTGCTGTTCTATCCCAGTAAAATCTCCCTTTTATCGAATCAGGATGGCAGCCAGTCTGAATAATGTAATAGACCTAAATGCTCCTTTATTCTTTTTCTGAGCAGTCTCTTAAAGTATTTACTAAGTAGAAGTCTTTGGGGAATCAGCTTTAAGAGTAAAGAGGAGTAATTAGTGTGTATCATTTTGCATCCTGTTCCAGTGGTACCTTGATGTACTTAAAAACAGTCTATTCTTTTATAATTAAATTGGTTAACATTAGTTATCTGTTTATCAAATCCCTTTTACACAATGAAGAGATGAACCTTGGCTTTGTTTTTTTTGTTTAAAAATTCCAAATGGGTCCTCCAAATCTTTTTGAGATTTTTAAACATCTTTACTGGTGTCCCAGAAAGGGAAGTTCTTCTCTCTAGAAGAGTCCAAAGTCCCTTGTACCCTTATTCCCCTCTCTACTGCCCCTTTTCCTTCACTTCCAACCCCAGGTCCACTGTCCATTTCTGTTTGCTTCTGGGCCTGAACTGCCCAGTGCAGCTAGAGAATTTTGCATAACTGTGTGGCCTGACACTCTCCGTATATGGGTTCAGATGCAACCTTCAAGGTGATTTCTTATTTATTTGTCTTTTTTGACCATGCCGCATGGCATGCAGGATCTTAGTTCCCCGACCAGGGATCAAACCCGTGCCTCCTGCATTGGGAGTGTGGAGCCTTAACCACTGGACCGCCAGGGAGGTCCCTGATTTCTTTTTTCAACCAAGGTTGTCAAGCCCTCAGCCCCATCCCTGCGTTCCTCTTAGCCCTTGCTGCTTGCTCTCCGCTTCCACCACTAAAGTGGTGAAGCCAGTTTGGCTAAAAGCCTTTGTGATTGCAAATGTGGTATCCATTCCCAGTCATACTAATGCTTTGCAGTGTCTGGCACTCTTGACTGAATTCTGTCTTGACTTCACCACCACCTCTGTTTCCTTTTCCAGCTGTCTCCTCTGCCACTGGCTCCTCCTGTTCTCCTAACTGTGAGTGCTCTTCCAGTTTCATCCTTGGCTTTTTTCTTGCTGCACAGTTTTAGCCTCACCTGTGGCTTCAACCACCTGCTGATCTACCTTGAGGACTACCAGATGTCTTATCTGTAGTCGTGAGTTTCCCCCCAAGCTCCGAAACAGCTCACTATATATCTTTGTCTAGATGTGTATGACAGTTAAAGGTGTTGACCTGGGTTTGAAGCTTAACTCTGTAATCTAGTTGCGTGACCAGAAAAGTCACTTAACTTCTCTTAAGTGTCATCTGTACAATGAAGACGATTCCTGTGAAGATGGAGAGTGTTTGTAAAATACCCGGCCTGGTGTTTGGCATGGATTCCGTCTCCTCTCTCCTGTTGCTCAACTTGGTTCTGACTCCCCCTTCCCCCAACCTGTGGTGACCCACTTCTTCTTCATCTGGAATTCATCCTCTGTTCTCCATCTCACTTCCCTGCCCTCATAATCTCTTGCCTAAACTTTTGGTCTCTTCCTGAAAATTCTTCCCATTTCTGGCAGCATTTTCTCTCTAAAACACATCTTCAGTGAGGTTACTCCTTAAAGACCTCCATGGCTTCTCTCACCAAAGCCCCTTGTGTGCCATGCAGATTCTTTCATCATCTTGCCCTAGCCTCCCTCCCGTCATCCCCAGGACAGAACCTGCTTTGTATTGATACCATTTCCTGAACACGTTATGCTCGTTCAGATCCTGATGCTTCCGGGTGCACTATGCATCGGGCCTCCTTGGCTGCCTGGTGAACTCCATTACACCACAAGACAGCCTAGGTAGCTAAGCAGAGACTGCCATTCCCTCTGCCTCTCTAACCCTGTGTCTGCTCTCCTGCAGCATTTACACAAGGCACTGTGATGGTCATGTGTCTGTTTCCCTAGACTGTGAGTTCCTTGAGGGCAGGGACCAAGCCTTGCACAGAGTCATTTCTAATACATGTTAAATGAATTAAGAGAAAAAAAAAACAAAACAATAGCCAAGGTGTGCAAAAACCTGTGTCTATAGATGTGTCCACAGATGCATAAATCCTTCAAGAAATTGATATCGATATATATAATTCAGCCATAAAAAATTGAGAAAATCGTACCGTTTGTGACAACATGGATGGACCTTTAAGGTATTGTGCTAAGTGAAATAAGTCAGACAGAGAAAGACAAATATTGTATGATCTCACTAATATGTGGAATCTGAAAAAAAAACCAAACAAACTCATAGAAAAAAGACCAGACTTGTGGTTACTAGAGGTGGACGGTGGGGGGAAGGGGAATTGGAGAAAGATGATCAAATGATACAAACTTCCAGTTGTAAGATAAATAAGTACTAGGGATGCAATGTACAATATGATTACCATAGCTACCACTGCTATACAATATATAGGAAAGTTGTTGCGAGTAAATCTTGAGTTCTCAACACAAGGGGAATTTTTTTCTCTTTTTTTCTCTTCTTTTTTCTTTTTTTTTTTATTGTATCTGTGTGAGAAAATGAACGTTAGCTGCACCTATTGTGGTAATCATTTCACAATGTGTAGATCAAACTGTCATTCCTTAAACTTATAGAGAGAGGTGTGCCGATTATTTTTCAATAACACTGGGAAAAAATGTATAATTTGAACTCTGTTTCTGATTTAGGAAGGATTATTCGGGCCCTAAGATAGTCTCCAGTGAATGGTACCAATTAGATGGGCAACCTGTTCCACTTTCCCTTCTCATTCTTTTCAAGCCTGTCATAAATTGCATCATAAATTGGTTTATAGGGTGACAATTTTAGCTATGCACTTTTTATATAAACCTTTAGAAGCTGGATTTTATTTATCACAGAAATTTTCCTCTGGGAACAGGTAATGCAGTATTCTTACTGACAATTTCCTACCCTCCTCCTGGGTACTCCTGCAAAAATAGGAAAAATGGATTTCAAGGTTGAGTGAAGCCACTACAGTACTATCTAGGCATTGCATCTCGTGCTTTGCACTTTTGTAATTGGCACTATAGCAGTTGCTATGTAGATTCCAGAGTTAAGTAATCGGTGATATTCTGGGAAGCTTCAATATTATGCAACGCAGTTCTCTCAATCTAGTATATACCAGTTCAGTCCGACCTTTCATGTTTAGCCTATTTTTTTTCTCTCCTCTAATACCTGGCTCATCTAACTAGGAAGAAAAAACAAGCAGGGGAAATAAACATATATTTTCTAATTTCCTACCATCTCCTCACTTTTGCTGTTTATTTTGATAACATTTTTATTTAGAAGCCTGTGGGATCAAAACATTTGCAAAAATGGCTAGGATTTACCATATATAAATACACACATTGACATTTAGCATGTAGAAGATAGTTTTTTAAAAAAATCATCAGGATTATAACATACATATATATAGAGAGAGAGAGAGAGAGAAGAAGGAGCTATTATTCGATATTATGTTACGTTGGGTAATGGGAAGCCCTTTCACTTAATACAGTTGGTAATCATCAACAACGTTTTCTAGATTGCTAACAAAAATTCTATACACCATGAAGATTAGGAAATATAATTTAAGTTTTAAAACATAATTTTAGTTGACAGAGATCCCCATGATTAATATAACAAATGATTGAAAAGTAATATAAGAAGTAATGAATGCTATCTTTTCAAAATAAAGGAGTACCAAAACTAGACATTTATAGTACTTAACCTTAAGGCAGTTTCAATTAATGAAACATATAGTTTGATATCTGTAAGGATTTCACTCAGTTGTTTACAAACACATGTTCTAACTTGCTCACTTTTTTTTCTTCAAATTAATCAGTACATTTATAAGACAAAATTCTAGTCTCCCTATATGTACTATAGAGCTGTACTGTCTAATACTGGAGCCCCTAGCCACATATAACAATATACATTTAAATTAATAAAAATAAGTAAAATTTAAAATTCAGTTATTCTGTTGCCTTAGCCACATTTCAGGTGCTCAATAGTGATAAGTAGCTAGGGCAACCATTTTGGTGATACTGTATTTTTGTTGTTGTTTTATATTTTTTATACAATTTTAAAGGTTACTTTCAATTTACAGTTATTACAAAATATTGGCTATATTCCCCGTGTTGTATAATACATCCTTGTAGCCCATCTTACACCCAAGAGTTTGTGCCTCCCATTCCCCCACCCTATCTTCCACCTCCCTCCCCTCCCCACTGATAACCACTAGTTTGTTCTCTATATCTGTGAGTCTGCTTGTTTTTTGTTATATTCACTAGTTTGTTGTACTTTTTAGATTCCACATATAAGTGAGATCACACAGTACTTGTCTTTCTCTGTCTGACTTATTTCACTTAGCATAATGCCCTCCAAGTCCATCCATGGTGCTGCAGATGGCAAAATTTTGTTCTTTTTTTTGCGGTACACGGGCCTCTCACTGCTGTGGCCTCTCCCGTTGCGGAGCACAGGCTCCGGACGCACAGGCTCAGTGGCCATGGCTCACGGGCCTAGCCGCTCCGCGGTATGTGGGATCTTCCCGGACCGGGGCACGAACCCATGTCCCCGACATCGGCAGGCGGGCTCTCAACCACTGTGCCACCAGAGAAGCCCAAATTTTGTTCTTTTTATGACTAATATTCCATTGTGTATATATACCACTTCTTTATCCATTCATCTGTCGATGTACACTTAGGTTGCTTCCATATCTTGGCAATTGTAAATAATGCTGCTATGAACATCGTGGTGCATGTATCTTTTCAAATCAGTGTTTTTGGTTTTTTTCGGATATATGCCCAGGAGTGGAATTGCTGGGTCATATAACGGTTCTCTTTTTAGTTTTTTGAGAAACCTCCATACTGTTTTCCACAGTGGCTGTACCAGTTTATATTCCCACCAACAGTATACAAGGGGTTCCCTTTTCTCCACATCCTCACCAGCATTTGCTATTTGTGTTCTTTTTGATGATAGCCATTCTGACAGGTGTGAGGTGATATCTCATTGTGGTTTTGATTTGCATTTCCCTGATGATTAGTGATGTTGAGTATCTTTTCATGTGCCTGTTGGCCATCTGCATTTCCTCTTTGGAAAAATGTCTATTCAGTTTTTCTACCCATTTTTTAATCAGGTTGTTTGGTTTTTTGATGTTGAGTTGTATGAGCTGTTTATATATTTTGGATATTAATCCCTTATCTGTCATATTATTTGCAAATATTTCCTCCCATTCTGTGGGTTGTCTTTTCATTTTGACAATGGTTTCTTTCCTGTGCAGAAGCTTTTAAGTCCCATTTGTTTATTTTTGCTTTCATTTCCTTTACTTTAGGAGATGGATCCAAAAAGTTATTGCTGCGATTTATGTCAGAGAGAATTCTGCGTATGTTTTCCTCTAGCAGTTTTATAGTATTTGGTCTTACATTTAGGTCTTTAATCCATTTTGAGTTTAGTTTTGTATATGGTGTTAAAGAATGTTGTAATTTCATTCTTTTACATGTAGCTGTCTAGTTTTCCCAGCACCACTTAACAAAGAGACTGTCTTTTCTCCATTGTATATTTTTGCCTCCTTTGTCAAAGATAAGGTGACCATATGTGTGTGGGCTTATACCTGGGCTCTCTGTCCTGTTCCATTGATCTGTGTGTCTGTTTTTGTGCCAGTACCATACTGTTTTGATGACTGTAGTTTTATAGTATAGTCTGACATCAGGGAGCCTGATTCCTCAAGCTGCGTTCTTCTTTCTCAAGATTGTTTTGGTTATTCAGGGTCTTTTGTGTTTCCATATAAATTTTAAAATTATTTCTTCCAGTTCTTTGAAAAATGCCATTGGTATTTTGATAGGAATTGCATTGAATCTGTTGATTGCGTTAGATAGTATGGTGATTTTAACAGTTTTGATCCCTCCAATCCAAGAACACCATATATCTTTCCATCTGTTTGTGTCATCTTTGGTTTCTTTCATCAGCATCTTATACTTTTTGGAGTACAGGTCTTTTGCCTCTGTAGGTGGGTTTATTCCTAGGTATTTTATTCTTTTTGATGTGAAGGTAAATGGGATTGTTTCCTTAATTTTTCCTTACAATACTTTGTTGTTGGTGATAGAAATGCAACAGATTTCTGTATATTAATTTTGTGTCCTGCGACTGTACCGAATTCATTAAAGAGCCCTAGTAGTTCGCTGGTAGCATCCTTAGGTGATACAATGTTTTATGTGAACATTTTCATCATCACAGAAACTTCTGTTAGAAAGTGATGCTATAGAGTTGATTTAGTGATAATCTAGGCATATGAACAATACGTTTTAATGCATGTTTATAGCTATTAATAACAATGTAAGATTTTTCTGATGTATTGCTGTTTGGATCAGTACTCAATTCTGATGTGTGTGGGGGGTGCCCTCACACCACCAAACAACTCAGTTCTGACACTATTTACCCAGAGATAGCATCAGATTCCACAGGTTAAGTGCTCAGTCCCAGCAGACTGCCCACCCCCCTGCGCATTTGTGTGCATACACACACACACATACACACACACACACACACACACACACACTTCTGACACCACTTGCAAATCCAGGTTGTTATCTGTACTTCTGACTGGCTATAAAGCTGAGGTTCCCACAGCCCCCTCCTTGGGTTTGATTAATTTGTTAGAGTGGCTCACAGAACTCAGAGAAACCTTGTACTCACTAAATCACTGATTTATTATGGTTTATTATAAAAAGATATAACTCAGAAACAGCCAGGGTGAAGAGAGGAGTATAGCAAGGTAAGGTAAAGAGCACGAAGCTTCCATGCTCTCTTTGAGTGCCACTCTCCTCAAATCTCCACGTGTTCACTAACTGGAAGCTCTGGGCTCAGTCCTTTTGGGTTTTTGTGGAGGCTTCATTATAGAGGCATGAATGATTAAATCATTGGCTATTGGTAATTGATTCAACCTCCTGCCCCTCTCCCCTCCCCAAAAATCAGGGGGTGGGACTGAAAGTTCCACCCCTCTATTTGTGGTTGGTTCCCCTGGCAACCAGCCTCCATCCATCCTTAGGTGCTTTCCAAAAGTCATTTTTCTAACATAAACCCAGTTGTGGTAGAAAGGGACTTGTTATGAATGATAACACACCTATTTCACTTTTATGGCTCTGAAGGGATTTTAGGAACTGAGGGCAAGAGACCAAATATTATAACAAAAGATATTCCATTGCTATTTTCTCAGGAAATTCCAAGGATTTTGAGAGTTGTGAGGCAGGAACTGTGGATGAAGACCAAATGTATATGAGAAATAGAATTTGGTCATCTGAATGACCAAATATATATTTCTTATAAGTCACAATATTACAGTTGCAGAGTATAGAATTCACAAATTTCCATTACTTGGGAACATAATTTAATTTTACAGGTAAAGTTTTATACGAGCTCTTAATTGGACATCAGATTTTATTATAAATAATACGAGAGTCTTGACAAAATATATTCACTCTTATAAATACATTGATTCTTTCCTCCAAAGGAAGTTTAAGAAACTAGTTGTGATCCATCAAGAAAAAAGAAAAAAGGTATTATATCCATCTTTAGGTCCTGTGTCTACCTACCAAGGACAACATCTCAGGTAACCAGAACCTTCAAGATACTAGTAAATCTCAAACTTGGAAGTTTGCCAACAGTCTAAAGCTTTCAGCTATAAGTAACATAGTGTCAAACATTAATTTGGATGATTTTACACAACTGTAGGCATAGAACCATAGTGATAAATATAGTGGTGGTGTACTTATGAATTAATAATATAGATCTGAAAAACAAAAGCATACTTAAAAGTAGAATAAGTATCTATTCTGGAAACCTGAAAGTAAAACAGTTGAAAAACTTTCTTTGCCCATGAAGAAAGGTAGATGTCCAGTTTCCAAAATGCCTCATGATATATCTTTATCTTGGTGAATTAACTACAGTATTACCTATGCCCCTTGGTTTTACAACATATAAATATTTAGACTCACTATAGAAATATTTAAAATCACAGAGACTAAATTTGCTAGGTCAACTCACAAGACTCTGATGGCAATGAAGGGGAACAGAATTTTTCCACTCCAAAATATGCCACATCCCACATCGGCATGAGATTTGTTAATGCAAGTTCGTGTGCCCGATGCACAGTGAGGCCAAACAAACTAAAACGTCGGAGTTTGGAGCAAAGAAAGGTTTATTTCAGGGCCATGCGAGGAGATGGATGGCTCATGCCCTGAAAAGCCTCAAGCTCCCCTAAGCGTTTCAGCAAAACATTTTTAAAGGCCAGGAGAAGGAGGGTCGCAGGGTGTATGATCAGCTTGTGCACAATTCTCTGATTGGTTGATGGTGAGGCAGCAGGGTGGCCTCACAGGGGTTAACATTACCAGTCCTTAGGCTCCAGGAGGCCTGGGGCTATGTACTCATGGTCATCAAGTAGTTAACATCTTCCATTTGGTGGTGGGGTTTTCACATCTGCAAAACAACTCAGGAAATGTGCATCAAATACTATTATCTAGGTACTTCAGAGAGGAGCTAAAGCAGAGGATATGGTGGAAGGCCTGTCCCAGGAAGGCCCCATAGGGTCCTGCTCAGTTACAGATTATTTTGAGCTAAAGACAATGAAAACCCAGCACATTCAGGAAAAATCCTTTACCTCCCCATCCTCAACTGCCAAAATTTGCATTGGAAAGGGGGCCTATACCAGGGAGAGAATTATTAGAAATACCTTTTTACTTAAGAAACTTATCTGCATAACAGGGCAACCTTTGTTTTCCAGACACCTCCTCTGCCTTCCTGTGAATGGCCTTCTTTTCTTTGTATCCCCAGACCCCACTCCTTTCCTTATTAGCTAAGGATGTTATATAAGCTTCAATCACCTGGCTGCCTTTTGGGTCTCTTATTTTTATGGGAATCCCATGTGTATGAAATTACATTTGTTTTCTTCCTGTTAATAACATTTTAATTGTTTGACCTTCCACAGAACCTGGAAAGGTAAAATGAAAAATTTTCCTCCCCAGCAACATATTATGAGGAAAAAAAAACTGTCCAGTGAAACAGAGATTTGCACTGAATGATAAGATTAGCACATCCCCTTTCTTTAGATGGAAGGCAAATTGTCTGAAGGTTGCTTGATCAATACAAGATCAAGTTCAAGAGGAGATAGTGGCTTGATACAGGCATTTGATGACATCAGTCTCTGATAGATTAATATGCACATCTAGTCAGGCCAGTTGGGATTCTGTATCCACTTGCTGGAGGGGGCGGGGGGAGAGGGGCATCACCTTGTGCTTTGATAGACACTGTGGTCATCTGATTCTTGTCAGAGTTCTCTGCCTTTTGAATGGAATAGTCTTTCTCTGTGCAAGCAACTTTGTTATTTTGGTTTTCACCACAAACACATTTTCTTTCTTTCGTAGAACTTTTTCTATCTCTAATTTGTTTTATGTTGCCTTTATGCTACCTCTCAGAACAAATGCGTGGTTGCTTATAAAACTCCTCCACTTCTGCTCTGCATACACATATATCCAAATAACTTCTCCAGTGGAAAGTATAATAAAAGTGTCAGTGCTGCCCAAAAGAGGGATGTATTTATAAAATCAGTATCAAATTATAAAATAGACACTTCTGAAAATTTTCCTTGAGATCTGGTATTTCAACTAAGATCAACAGTCTGTGTTTATTAATTGTAAGATTGGATCTTAACAAACGGCACCGCGAAACAGGAAAGCTTCAAGGAGCTTTATTAGGGAGCGCTCCCGGGCGAGGTTCAGTGCTCCGAGAGAAAGGGGCCAGAGAAGTCACGCCCGGGCGAGGGTTTGGGCAGAATTTATAGGGGAAGAAGGGGAAAAAGGGAAAGGGGTGTGGTGAATCCGGGAGGGCGCAGGTTATTCCTTATTTGGTGGTCTCTTCGGGTATCCTGGCAATATCCGGTGCCGCTTGCATCAGTCTTGGGACTGTTAGTCCCGCCCCTCGAAAGGCGGGAAGGCTGGGCCGGGTGGAAAGTCCCCAGGTCAGTTTCTGGAACTGGGTGGTCTGGAAAGTCTCCAAGTCAGTTTCTGGAACTGGGTGGTCCGGAAAGTTTCGGTCTGATGCAACCTGTGAGTCTGATTGCGTTCCCCTGCCTCGGGCCAGTTGGCCTTACATTAATAAGTCAAATATAAAACTACTGATGTTTATTCCATCAACACCATAATTAATTAACATTTGTGAATATTTTATATGTGCATATATTTTTGAAACACACCCTTCTCTCACCAAGGAGTTTATGTCTGAAGATAAACATGTCATGATTAATGGGAGATGTTTACTGGACAGAGCACTGGATTGGAAGCAAGGGCTTTTGTTTCATTAGATGTAAAATGAGGAAGCTGGGCTTCATTATTCTTGTCACAGCTTCTAACATTATGATGTTATAACCTTAATAAGAAAAAGAGACAATCACAAGACACAGGGTTAGAAAATCAAAGTCAAATCAATAAAATGAGTGTTATTGTACCATCACATAATTCTGTTCCATCTTGAGGATTTTAGTCTTTGTAGTATCTTCTAAGTAAATCCTAATGAGTAAATAATCAGACTCCCTTGTGAGCTAAGGTGTTCTGCTCAGTGTGTTAATCTTCTTTCAGAACTCTAGGGAATCATTTATTCAGGAAAATAATGTTCTAGGAGGGTAAATGATATTCTAGTGGCCTTAATTTGTACAATCAAATTTCTTTAAGTGTGGAGAAATGTCATTGAGGCTTATGAAAACAGTCAGCAAGAACATTTAAGGAGGAAAGCAATTTTTTTTTCTTAAAATAATGTATAGAAAAACTGTTGATAAAACAATAAAGCTGGATAATTTATTTTAGAAAATCTAAGCCTTTTAATAAGAACTTTTGCAAATAAGAACACTGACATATGAAGGGAAACAGAAAACAGCACCCACAAAATATGCCACTTTGGCATGGGGATTATTTTGAGCTGAAAGCAATCAAGACACTGCAGGTTCAGGAAGAGGTTTTTAGCTCTCCTTTAACATCCTAAAAGCATTTAAATAGGTGGCCTGTACCAGAAAGAGAACTATTACCAGAGATTTTTTTTTTTTTTTTAGAAATACTTACCTGCATGGCATGGCAAACATTTGTATACCAAACATTTACTCCTCTCATCTTCTTGTGAATTGTCTTCCTCTCCTTTGAAGTTCTAAAACCCTACCCCCCTTCTCCATAGCTCAGGATGGTATGTAGGCTTCAATTACCAGACTTCCTGGGGGTCTTATATCTTTGTGGGGCTCCCATAGGTACATAGTTAAGTTTATTTTTCTCCTGTTTAACCTTTCTTATGTCAATTTCATTATTAGACCAGCCAGTGAACCTAGAAGGGAGGAAGGGAAAATATTTCCTCCCCAACACATGTTATAAAATCCACAAAAGCATTTTGGGGCAAGGGGAGTTAGTCTGGAAAATAACTCCTTTCAGTTTGACAGTTCTTCTAGCTCAGCTCTAGAAACAACTGCAAAATTCTTCTCTCTCTGACTGGCTCTACCAAATCCTTATACTGGTGGAAATTTTGACTAACCTATGAAGGCCTAATATTTACACATGATTTGAATGGGCATATGACTATTGAATCTGCTGGCTTTCCCTTCTTTGTCATTCATTTTTCAGATGATACACTCCAAAACCTCGTAGTAGTTCTTATCCATTCTCTTTGTTGTTACAAAAGCCTTTCTTGGTCACAGTGTTTCCTCATCAAAGGGCTGTGACATGGACTTAAAAAGTCTTAAAAGGCACATGAAGGCATCTACAAGCAACTGGTACCTAAATAACTTAATCACTTCTGTGGAATTAGGACTCAAGAGCATCCCTGAAAAGTGTACTTTAAAACCCTCCTCTTCAGCTTTTCCTTACAAAGGACTGCTTATTGTGGAATGTGGGTTGTCATGGTGACTGAATGAGGTAGGATTTAAAGATTTTCAAGGCATTGTTAGTAGCTAAGAGCACTGACTTCTGACTTCAGAGCCAAGTTCCCTGAGTTTGAATCCAGGCTTAGCCATTTACTAGTTGTGTGACACTGATCAAATCACTTAATTTCCCTGTGCCCCAGTTTTCTCATCTGTAAAATGAGGATAAGGGTATTACCTCAAAGGGTTATTGGAAGAATTAAATGAGTTACTATTTGTAGAACATTTAGAATAGTGTTTGGCATATAGTTAGTGCTGTATAAATACATATTAAATATTGATAAAAACTAAAAATTGGAAAAAATATACAAATATACAAAATAAATTGGAAAAAATATACCAAACTAAAAATTGGAGAAAATATACAAAGTTATATTCCTTCTCTGAATGTAACTTGAAATGGGGCAGAGCTTGATTTCATGGTCCTGGAGAGCATTGAGAGCAATAAAGCATCCTAAAATTCAGTGTGCCTAATGTCCGTTGTTTTTTTTATTGGATATCATAGAACATTAAATGATGATGGCAAGGTGGGGATTGAGGAAATGATTTGGTCTTATTAAAAATTTATACCTTAGATTAGATAATAATATTTTTACAGAGAATATAAATTTCACTCCTACATTTACGAGTTATCACAAAGCATAAATTAATGGAGTCCAAGTTAATGAGGTTTAGCTGAAATATGTTAAGCTAGCAAGATCTGACACATTAAATTGAAATTATACATAAAATTAAAGCACACAGAACTCCTTTGGGAAATGATTCATTCTTTTTTTGTGTGTTGCCAAGGTTCTATTTAGCACATCAAAGAAGACTTTGCCAATTATTAGACTTCAGGAGAATTAATCAGATTATCTA
Source organism: Monodon monoceros (assembly GCF_005190385.1). Taxonomy (NCBI): domain Eukaryota; kingdom Metazoa; phylum Chordata; class Mammalia; order Artiodactyla; family Monodontidae; genus Monodon; species Monodon monoceros. Next base: position 31,758,500 of record NW_021703779.1, read on the forward strand.
AAGTCTTTTCTTCATCAGTAAAATGGAGTTGACAACAACTCCAGAGCTTGTCCCTCAATCCCCACCACACCCTACATCTCTCAGAGGGCAATTAGGAGCATAAAACAGTAGAACTATATGCATTAAATTGAGTGTGTATCTTAGTTTGGATCTTCCTAACAGCAGAGCATGCAGCAATTTGAGGGAATAGGATATTTATTTGTCAGGTTATCCATGGAAGGATAAAGGAGAGAGCAGGGAATGTAATGTCAGGCTGGAAAACCAATAAGGAGCCGGTTTTCCCCATGAACAAATATGCTGTCTCCCTGTGTACCTTATGAGGAATTATACAGAATTCCCTATGGAATTGGTTTCCTGCATAGGAGTGGAGGCTGGAGCATTTCACTACAGACTCCCATCCTACGCTGGTTGATGTGTTTCCCTGAGAGCACTAAAACCCTGATTGGACTTATCATCAGTCAGGAGGAAACCTTGAGGCAGAAAAGCAGAGACAATGGTGCCCTTAAATTGGCATCCTGGGAGTTTGTAAAGTGTAGTCCACTATAGCTTTAGATGAGGTGAGAGGTGAGCGGAGGAGATGTGGTCCAGACAGTAACAGTATCTGCCACAGTGTGTATTACTATGCCCTTGTGAGTAGAATTAAATTTGAGGTATGGCATAGGGGGTAATAAGTCACTCTGGTCCATCAGTGTCTTTTTGTTTGCTGGGTTGTGTTGCAACAAAGTGCTTACCCACTCTAGTCTTCAGAGCAAGGCCAGGCTTCTCTCATCAGTTCTATGATCCTTTAATTCCTCTAACTTCTCAAGACAGATTCTTCCACCCTAACATGCAGGACACCGAATTTAACAAGTCCACGTCCGCTAGCATCTGCCTTGCCCTGGCCACCATTATTAAAATTGGGATTTGGCATTATGTATTTACCTAGCTTTCCTTTGTTTTCATGATATTTTTCATATTCTACTGTAGAAAGATATTTGAATTTCTACTTTTTCTTTCCCAACCTCGATCCATATTAGACTGTGAACTATTAGAAAGCAGTATCAATTAATTTTAAATGCAACCAACTAAATTTTCTACAATCTTCAGAATATTTTAAAAATCTCTATGTGGTGGTTAATTTTAGCTGTCAACTTAACTGAGCCACAAGGTGCCCAGATAGTAGATTAAACATTATTTCTGTGTGTGTGTGTGAGGGGGTTTCTGGATGGGATTAACGTTTAAATCAGTAGGCTAAGCAAAGCAGATTGCCCTCCCCAATGTGGGTGGGACCCATCCAATCAGTTTAAGGCCTGAATAGAATAAAAGGCTAAGTAAGGAAGAATTCTCTCCCTCTGCCTGTTTCTGAGCTGTAATATCAGTCTTCTCTTGCCTTGGGACTCAGTCTTGAACTCAGCTTGGAATTTGCACTATCAGCTCTCCTGGGTCTGGACTTCTCTGCTTCCATAATCAAGTTAGCCAATTGCTTTAAAAAAAAAAAATTATACACCCACACACATTCTATAGGTACTGTTCCTCTGGAGAACCCTGACACATGCAGTCTACTTTAATTTCCAATAAGATTGAGTAAGTTCCTCACTGACCTATAATCTTCTATAGTCCTGGTTTTATTTTGTGAAAAATACCTATGGGACTCTCATTCTGCTTTATACCAAAAGGAAATATATCTATATCTCCTAAATACTCCTTGATTTTATGTTCTTTTTTACCCTCAAAATAGCCCATTCAGGGCTTCCCTGGTGGCGCAATGGTTGAGAGTCTGCCTGCTGATGTATGGGACATGGGTTCGTGCCCCGGTCCGGGAGGATCCCACATGCCGCAGAGCGGCTAGGCCCGTGAGCCATGGCCGCTGAGCCTGCGCGTCCGGAGCCTGTGCTCCGCAACGGGAGAGGCCACAACAGTGAGAGGCCCGCGTACAGAAAAGAAAAAAAAAAAAAAAAAAAGCCCATTCAAAATAAATGGGGAGTGTTAGAGCTGCTTTTATATATTGGCTAAAATTCCCAGCCAACAACTTCATTTCTTTGAATAAACAAATACCTCTGGGACCTTTAGCAGGAAGATGGAGAATGTATTTCTTCTTTTAATATTTTTATAGCACAATATTCTGTTAAAAAAGCATGATAAATATTCAAACAAATATTCTGAAGTTATAAACTCATGATGTAAGTGTAGAAAGAATTAAAATTTGGAAAATTACTAAATAAAATACAGTCATTAGTTGAAATTATTAGTGGACATCTACATAAAAGCAGGGATGCTATTTCATGTTTCATAAAAAACAAGAGATGTCTGGCTGGTGACTAAATAAATTGAAGGTGAGTTATAGATGACCAGCGTCTTCTTTGTCTAATTTCATATTCATGTTGTATATTTCAAAGTATTACAGGGAAGTGAAACACTTTGGGATCAAAATTGTAAATACTTACCTGGAAATCAAATATTAATTAAAAAAAAACAAATGTCATATTTTAAAAGTATCTTCAAGACATATGGTAATGATTAAGATCACAATGTTAGCTGCATCCAGTCAAGAATTTTTGAAAGATTACCAAATATTTCATCATTAAAATATGTTTAAAGGTAGAGCATCTATCTTTTTGTATGCTATATTACCCTCCAACAGATATGCAAAGTTTATAAACACTATAAAGTTTAGATTTATTACTCTTATCTTAACCATAAACTCTGATAATTTTAAGCATATAAACATGAGTGAAAAGATGGATTACAAAACCATTCAAATACTATTATCCTGGATGGTGTGGCAAGTGGAGTAATATTCCCCCAAAGATGCCTATGACTTAATCTCCCAAACCTGTGAATATGTTCCTTTATATGGCATATCTTTCAGATATGATTAAGTAGAGGATTCTGAGATGGGAAGATTATCCTGAATTATCTGACTGGACCCAATGTGATCACAAGTTTCCTTATAAGAGAGAAGCAGAAGAATCAGAGTTAGGGAAGGAGATGTGATGATGGAAGTAGAGATTGAAATGATGCTGCCCATGCCAAGGAATGCAGGCAGCCTCTTGAAACTGGGGGAGGCAAGGGATGGATTCTCCAGAAGGAATGCAGCCCTGCTGACACCTTAATCTTAGTGCTATGAGACCTGTTGTGATTTCTGACCTCCTGAATTGTAAAATAATAAATTTCTGTTGTTTTAAGTAACAAATTTGTGATGATTTGTTACAGCAGCAATAGCAAACTACTATAGATAGAGGAATTAAACCTTCCATATTACAGTAGCAGTTTTTTATATTTCTAAAGATATCTTGCTTAGCTTGATTCAGACCCTGTACAGATATGAAATATATAATTGTTAGAATTCTAATTAGCAATCACATGGTTATAAAAAACACTCAAACTACTTAAAATATATAGGGAATTTATTTTACTCTCTAGTAGGAGGAGAATCTTACAGGGCCCAATATTTGGAAGTGTAGCGGAATTTTACAGAAACTAAAAAATCATCAAGCATATAGTCTTACACTTACTCTTTCACTCTCTGGCTCTTTTTCTTGCTCACACTCCCTTATCATGTTCCCTCTTTCTCATCCACAGTGTGCCATACCTTTGTTTTTATTCTGCAAGCCTACCCCAGCCTCCTTTCTGAACACTGACTTGCCCTGAAGATACTTAGGATTTGCTACCCCATTACTTAGGTTTGTATAGAGCTTTAAACTTCTATACTGCCAAATCTAGTCTTGATTCATTATGGCAGGTCTGATATCTGCAGACACAGCCTAAAATGTTCTTATTCCAGATTCCCCAGAGAGGTATTCCGGTTGTCAAGTGTCCACTCTTGATCCGATCAGCTGTAGCCACAGAGATAGAATCATTTACCCCAAATATGGCTAAGACAGAATCTTTTATAAGAAGGGATGACAGCTGAGCCAATGGTATAAGTTTGACCTACAGATATTTTATAAGCGTATTTACACGGTGAGTATATTTTTATAGGTACAATGTGTATTGTGTTACTCAGCTACAGCTAATTCATTGAACCTTAATTATGTGAATTGATGCTAAGCTATTGTGAATAGCACCAAGCACTGGCCTGCCAAGAATAGGACAGTAGTACATACCATAAATCTTTTAGTATAGAAGCTAGGCATCAAAACAATGGTGCAACTTTAATTGCTTATCATATTACAAGTTATTCTAGTTAGATGATCCTCTCACAATGTCTTCTTCACTGGTAACAACATAAAACTATTTTCCAGGACAAAGGTAAAAGAATTATTTGGCAGCCTACAGTAAGCAAACCTTTGCTTCTGCCTGTAAAGTAGGGACATCCCCTGCAGATACAAAGTAATAATAAAATGACTTACTAATTCCATGATGGAAAGAATCTTTGATAATAGTAACACCCAGAACGTATACATCAGTGCCTATCATGGGTCACAACCAAGCAATGGAATCATTTATAAAATCTCTTTTAACATTCTCAACCATTCTTTAAGATAGCTATTTTTTAGTTCCCATTTTATAGAGGATAAAACAAAGCCTTGGGAATAAAACAACTTGCTCAAAGCAAAATGAGTAAGAGGTATAACCCAGTTCTGAACAAGATCTGCCTGATTCAAAGCTAATATTCTATCCCGTATATTAAAATACTCAATGTTTGTCACTGTACTGATGAGAACATAATAGATTCTCCTTGTTGGTTATAAAAAATAACATACACAGCTTAAAATGTACAGATTGTCATTCAATGCTATTATAAACGTATTACAAAATGGACTAAAAGAAAAAGTAAAATCAAGATCGACATTTTTACAAGATTTACTATGGTATAGTTACGCTACTCTCAAGTCACTTACTTAAATTATAGACTTAACTACACCATCTCTCTTTGCTTTCAGCCTAGTTCCATCCTTGTCCCAGCAGTGGCAATGAAATGGCTACGAGATGAAAAGCACAGTATGTATCTGGAAAATTGGCAGTTCTGTTTAGGAGCTTAACTATGCAGTGGATGTTATAACAAAGGTAAGTAAGGCTGTTCTCACACTTGTAATTAGGTGCACTCGGGGAGAAATTCAGGTTTTGTGGCGCTTGAAACTTGTATGATTTGCACAGCTTCTTTAAGAGAAGAGAATATAAAATTGAAACTAAAAAATTAGGTATTAAAAGGACTATGAAAATGGGAAAAGAAATCACGACGAATTATAAATTTTGAAAGGTGATAAATACTGCAAGCACCACAAAGTTCAGAAAAATAATATAACTTGATCAACTACTTGAGATACCTGTGAAATGCTTTTATATTTGTTATTTCTTATCTATGTACTTTTTGATTCCCATGGCAATGGTTTTGTGGTATCATTTTCTAAACATATTCCACTTGTGCTGGTTAATTTTATATGTCAACCTGAATGGACTAAGAGATGCCCAGATAGCTGTGTCTGTGAGGGTGTTTCTAGAAGAGATTAGCATTTGAATTGGTAGCCTGAGTGAAAGAGATTGCTTTCACCTTTCTATGTGGGCATCATCCAATCCACTGAGGGCCTGAATAAAACTAAAATTTGGAGGAAGGGTGACTTTGGTCTCTGCTTGAGCTGGAACGCCCGTCTTTCCTGCACTCAGAAATTGGTGCTCCTTGTTCTCTGGCATTCCTGGGACTGAGGCATACACCACTGGCTCCTCTGGTTCTCAGGTCTTTGGGTTTGGACTGGAACTACACCGCCAGCCTTCCTGAGTCTCCATTTTGCAGATGGCAGATTGTGGGACTTCTCAGCCTTCATAACTGCATGAGCCAATCCCTCATAATAAATTTCTTTCTGCATATCTATCTACCTATCTATCTACCTATCTATCTATCTATGTATATCCTATTTGTCCTGTTTCTCTAGAGGATCCTGTCTAATACACCAGTCATTCCACTAGCATGACTAACTTGTCAAATATGTTTTAGTCAGGTATATTTCATGAGTATTGAATGCAATAGTGCTCATCTGTTTGGAGCCCCACTGCACTGTGGTGATGGCTTCCTAAGCTTCCATGTAAAGTTTTAAAGTTTCAAAGTTGTTGAAGAATCTTCCAACCTTACTGATTCCAATAGGCTATGTTTAATTTCTCATGTATTAGGAAAGCATTTTTGAAGAGTGCTTTGAATTTGAAAGAGTATCTAAAAACAGGATGATGTATGAATAAAATAGTTTATAATAAACCCCTATATCTGAGATTCTTAAGTAAATGCTTTACATCAGAAAAGTTTATCAAATCAGATTTTCATTTAACTGTAAATAACTGGTCACAACATAAAAAATTCTTTTTTTTTTTTTCAGATAGTTTTCTTTTACAGGTTATTACAAGATATTGAATATAGTTCCTTGGGCTACACAGTAAATAGTTGATGCTTATCTATTTTATGTACAGTAGTTTGTATCTGTTAATCCCATACTCCTGATTTTTCCTCCCCCCTTCCTCGTTGATAACCATAAGTTTGTTTTCTATGTCTGTGAGTCTGTTTCTGTTTTGTATAGAGATTCATTTGTATTATTTATTAGATTCCACACATAACTGCTTTCATATAATATTTGTCTTTCTCTGACTTCCTTCACTTAGTATAATATAATCTAAATCTAGCCATATTGCTGCAAATGATAATATTTCATATTTTTATGGCTGAATAATATTCCATTGTGTGTGTGTGTGTGTGTGTGTGTGTGTGTGTGTGTGTGTGTGTATATATATTTTTTTTTTCCGTAAACCAATCACCTGTTGATTGGCACTAGGGTTGTTTTCATGTCTTGGCTATTGTAAACAGTGCTGCTATGAACACTGGGGGTGCATGTATCTTTTCAAATTAGAGGTTTTGTTTTTTCTAGGTACATACCCAGGAGTGGGATTGCTGGATCATATGGTATCCCTATTTTTAGTTTTTTAAGGAACCTCCATACTGTTTTACATACTGGCTGCACCAATTTACACTGCTACCAACAGTGTAGAAATGTAACAGAGGGTTTCCTTTTCTCCACACCCTCTCCAGCATTTATTATTTGTAAAGTTTCTGATGATGGCCACCAGTGTGAGGTGATACTTCATTGCAGTTTTGATTTGCATTTCTCTAACAATTAGCGATGTTGAGCATCTTTTCATGAGCCTGTTGGCCATCTGTATGCCTTATTTAGAGAAATGTCTATTTAGGTCTTCTGCCCATTTTTTGATTGGGTTGTTTGTTTTTGTGATATTGAGTTGTATGAGCTGATTATATATTTTGGAAATTAACGCCTAGTTGGTTGTATCGTTTGCGGATATTTTCTCCCGGTACGTAGGTTGTCTTTTTGTTTTGTTGACAGTTTCCTTTGCTGTGCAAAAGCTTGTAAGTTTAATTAGGTCCCATTTGTTTATTTTTTGCTTTTATTTCCATTGCCTTGGGAGACTGACCTAAGAAAATGTTGCTATGATTTATGTCAGAAAATGTTTGGCCTATTTTCTCTTCTAGGAGTTTTATGGCATATTGTCTTATATTTAAGTTTTCAAACCATTTTGAGTTTATTTTTGTATACGATATGAGGGAGTGTTCTAACTTCATTTGTTTCTATGAGGCTGTCCAGCTTTCCTAACACCACTTGCTGAAGAGACTGCCTTTTCTCCATTGTATATTCTTGCCTCCATTGTCGTAGATTGATTGACTGTAGGTGTATGGGTTTATTTCTGGGCTCTCTATTCTGTTCCATTGATCTGTATGTCTGCTTTTGTGCCAATGTCATGCTGTTTTTTTTTTTTTTTTTTTG
>NW_021703779.1:31766638-31992162 GCF_005190385.1 Monodon monoceros
GATCTCCCTGTGCTATGCGGCTGCTTCCCACTAGCTATCTATTTTACATTTGGTAGTGTATGTACGTCCATGCCACTCTCTCACTTTGTCCCAGCTTACACTTCCCCCTCCCCATGTCCTCAAGTCCCTTCTCTATGTCTGTGTCTTTATTCCTGTCCTGCCCATAGGTTCTTCAGAACCTTTTTTTTTTTTTTTTAGATTCCATATATATGTGTTAGCATACAGTATTTGTTTTCCTCTTTCTGACTTACTTCACTCTGTATGTCATGCTGTTTTGATTACTGTAGCTTTGTAGCATCGTCTGAAGTCTGAGAGGGTTGTGTCTCCACCTTTGTTCTTTTTCCTCGAGATTGCTTTGGCAATTCTGTGTCTTTTGTGGTTCCATGTAAATTTTAGTATTATTTGTTTTAGTTCTGTGAAGAATGTCATGGGCGTTTTGATAGGGATTGTATTAAATTTGTAGATTGCTTTAGGTAGTATGGTCATTTTAACAATATTAATTCTTCTGATCCAAGGACATGGGATATCTTTTCATTTCTTTGAATCATCTTCAGTTTCCTTTATCAATGTTTTATAGTTTTCAGTGTATAGGTCTTTATCTCCTTGGTTAAGTTTATTCCTAGGTATTTTAATTTTTTTTGACATGATTTTAAACAGGATTCTTTTTTACTTTCTCTTTTTGATATTTCATTGTTAGTTTAAGAAATGAAACAGATTTTTGTATATTAATCTTGTATACTGCTACGTTGCTGAATTCATTTATTAGTTCTAATAGTTTTTCTGTGGAATTTTTTGGGTCTTCTATATAGAGTATCATGCCATCTGCAAATATAGTGACAGTTTTACCTTTTACCTTCCATTTTGGATACCTTTTATTTCTTTTTCTTGTCTGATTGATGTTGCTAAACTTCCAATACTGTGTTGAATAGAAGTGATGAGAGTGGGCATCCTTATCTTATTCCAGAGTTTAGCAGGAAGGCTTATAGCTTTTCACCATTGAGTATTATGTTGGCTGTGGATTTGTCATAACTGATTTTATTATGTTGAGATATGTTCCCTCTATACTCACTTTGATGAGAGTTTTTATCATGAATGGATGTTGACTTTTATCAAATGCTTTTTCTGCATCTGTTGAGATGATCATGTGGTTTTTGTCTTTTCTTTTATTAATGCGGTATATCACATTGATTAATTTGCGTATGTTGAACCATGCTTGCAACCCTGGGATGAGTCTAACTTGATCACGGTGTATGATTCTTTTTATATATTGTTGGATTTCGTTTGCTAATATTTTGTGGAGGATTTTCACATCTACATTCATCAAAGATATTGGCTTGTAATTTTCTGTTTTAGTAGTGTCTTTGTCTGGTTTTGGTACCAGGGTGATGTTGGCTTCGTAGAATGACTTTGGGCGTGTTCCCTACTCTTCAGTCTTTTGGAAGAGTTTGAGAAGGACAGGTATAAGTTCTTCTTTGTATGTTTGGTAGGATTGCCCAGTGAAGCCATCCAGTTTTGGACTTTTGTTTGCAGGGAGTTGTTTTTTGGTTTTTTGGGTTTTTTTCAATTACAGATTCTATTTCACTTCTAGTGACCTGTTTGTTCAAATTATCTGTTTCATCTTAACTCAATTTTGACAGGCTGTTTTTAGAAACTCGTTCATTTTCTGTAGGTTGTCCATTTTGTTGGCATATAACTGTTCATAGTATTCTCTTATGATTTTTTGTATTTCTGTGGTATTAGTTATTATTTCTCCTCTTTCATTTCTTATTTTGTTTATCTGGGTCCTCTCTCTTTTCTTCTTGGTAAGCCTGACTAGAAGTTTGTAGATTTTGTTTATATTTCAAAAAAACCAGCACTTGGTTTTATTGATCTTTAGTATTGTTTTCTTGATCTCTATTTTATTTATATCCTCTCTGATATGTATTATTTCCTTCCTTCTGCTGATTGGGTTTTATTTGTTCTTCTTTTTCTAATTCTTTTAGGTGGTGGGTTAGGTTGTTTAGTTTAGATTTTTCTTGTTTTTTTGAGGAAGGCCTGTATCGCTATAAACTTCCCTCTTAGAACTGCTTTTGCTGCATCCCATAGATTTTGTAAGGTTGTGTTTTCAGTGTTGTTTGTCTCAAGATATTTTCTCATTTCCTCTTTGGTTTCTTTGTTGGTTTCTTTGTTGACCCATTGATTTTTTAGTAGCATGGTGTTAGTGTCCATGTGTTCATTTGGTTTTCTGTTTTTCTTTGTGGTTGATTTCTAGTTTCGTACCATTGTGGTCAGAAAAGATGCTTGAAATAAGTCACAATTTTTTTTTGGATTGGCTGTGCAGGACACACACACATACACATATACACACACATGCATGCATGCACACACACACAAACAGTTTTATCTACTCAATATAATTGCAAAACATATATTGGCAGTTCAACATTCCGATATAAAGACTTTAAGCAGAATGTCTAGGATTGAGTCATCAGCCACTAGAACCTTCTTCCTAAAGCAACCTGAATTTATATTCAGTAGAGCATCTACAGCCTGCCTTGCACTCCCAAGAAGAGCTATGTCCCTAACACATGATCAAGAATTACAAATTAATAGTGTGCCAGTTAAATGTGGGTTTCACAGTAAACACTAGAATTGCAGGACTGTCTTTCCCTTCAGCTGGACAGAGTAGATGCAGTTGTCAAATTTATGCTTTTCTCCAAGTTTACAAATCTTCCTTGATCGTGTTCTTGTATTTTATTGCCCTCCCATTACTGCACTACTGAATACATCTTTTAATATTTAGAAACAATTTTATTTTTGAACTGTATTTTTTCTTTCACTTAATATTGACTGGATACCTGCTGCTGTATGCCAGGTGTTGGTCTAGAGGCCAATGCTGGACTAGTAGATAAAGGACAGATCATCTTATGTAAAAACAGAAACTGCAGGATACATCATCACTCACTGATTAATTAACATGAATGAATTTATCTCTAGCTGGTCATCTGAGTTGAAGTTGGGTTACAGTTGGTATACATCTTGATTTGACGGACAAGGGCAGGAGGAAAAGTTCTAGTGCTCACAAACTCTGGAGGATAACACCATCATGAAGGTGGCTAGAGCTATCATAAGACATCAGAGCCACCTGAGAAAGAAGAGATGGTAAAAGCAAAGAGGAGGGTCCAGAGGACCATGGCAGGATCCAAGCATACCTATTCTAGTCTCTCTGAAGTTCTTCAAAGCCCTGCTTTTGCAAACCATTCTTGTCCTCTACAAAAGCATGAAATGGTTTGTACCAACCGATACTTCAAAGAGTAGTGGCACCTGATTGGTTTTTATGCTCCTACATCTATGTGACAGACCACACTGGTAATAGGGACAATACAGCAAAATACAAATTTGATTTCAGCCAAATCTTGACATTATGCTTCCTGGCTTTCTTATTGAGACAAGCTAGGAGAGGGTGGAAGACAAACGGAGTCCAAAATCTACCATATACTTATATCATGTTAGAGAGTTTTCATAAAAAGGATGTATAGCCATCTGGCCATACCTTTTAGGTGTTTGTTTGCCAAACTAAGAAGAGAATAGTGAGGAGAAGAAGATAGAAAAAACAGAAGTTTACATTAGATAATACCTTATCATTTTCTGTGGTCTGTGGTCACAGCTTTCTTTCAACATTAAAGAGAGACAATATGGCACATAGATGCAGAGCAAAGACTGTGGAGACAAACTGCCATGGTTCAAATCTTATTTCTCCCACTGATGAGTTATGTGAATGTCAACAACTCACTTAAGTTCTTTTGTGCCTCAGTTTCATCCTCTTTAAAACAGTGGAAATAATCTTACCTATATCAAATGTTTGTGGGGATTAGTAAGGTAGATAAGATACAGATATAGTGTTAGTAGTTATTGTTAATAAAGGAGCCATGTGTTGTTCAAATAGTTATTAGAACACATGAAAAAGTGAAACTGATCATCATAAGCAGATTTCTCATGAGCTTCAAATGATACACAGAGTTTTTTTCAGCGGTACAAGTAAGTGGTAGTTTTACATTTGTACCATGCATCTTCTAAGCCAGTTTCCAAATAGATTTTCTCTAGGGCTTACTTTATTTAAAAATTAAAGAGTAAATTTCAGTTAACCCAGTGTTAGCATGCAAAGGATGCCCCCTACATGATTTTTTTTTCCATGTTGAAAAAGACTGTGTTACCAAATGTGAGGGCCAGAGATGGGGTGGAGATGGGAGTTAGCATGTTAAATAAGAGTGATAAACATTAATTGAGCCCTAGTAGTTGTGTGCATTTCACTTATTCTCATTTACTGCCCATACCCATCCTGAAAGGTTAAATATTATCTGTATTTGACAAATAAGAAACCTGACATTTAGTGAGGTTAATTAGTAACCCAAGGTCACACAACCAGAGAATGACATAATTGGGAACTGAAGTCATGTTTATTTGATGGTGTAAAATAATGAGGAGACCTAGCATTTATTTAGTACCTTCTGCATGTTCTGTGTTAGGGGCTTCATAGCACTATCATCCATTGATGGTATAACAGCTGATGACGTAGGGAGTATTTATGTTATCATTTATGTTATCAGGTCCCAGAGACAGGAAGTAGTAGGTAGGAGATTCAGAGTCTGTTCTTCATGTAACATGGAATTATAAAAAGTGATCATATTTTGATGATGTCTTTTGATTTTTCAAAAGCTACATCTTTGAGACAATACTATATATTCTTATGATACATAAAACAAACTAAAACTAGATTTTATGTAAAGTGATTTTTTGTTGTTACAATATTGTTGGAAACCTTGAAATAGCTGTATGTCAATTTAAATGACAGAAATCAAAGGATGGCTTGCTCAAGATATAAAAATTAGTGTGGCTTATATTCAAGAGAGAAATCTCTCATTAAAAAGAAAGTTTACTGATTTATTGATATTTTATAAAATATTTAAAATATATTTTATAAAAGTAAAAATGGAATAAGCCTATTATATATGCTTTATGTTTTTTAAAAAAGCCTTTCTCAGGCCAACTATTTTGGTTATGGAATATTGTCTTAAGAAAAAGAATAAGGCTAAAAATCGATTGGAATATATAACCTTGGCTTTACCTTGAAATGTTTTCAAAGGGATATTTTAAGGCATTGAAAATGAATTATTTGACTTCTGAATAAGTTCTTTTTGCAATAACAGTTAAATAGGAAATTGTGAAATACAAGATGTGCAATTTTCCTGTTACAATGTGGTGGATAGAATAAATATTCCTTCCCAAAGTTAAATGAAAATGCAAAATTAAATGGTAATACTTTTGTTGGCATTGCTTTCTAAAAAAGTACAGGGCAAGTAGTACTTCATATCACACATAATACTAGAAATCAAATTTTGAACTGAATTTGTCATTTTAAAGATGGCAACTGGTAATAACTGTGTTTCTGGAAAGTGTATTATTTCAGAGAGTGGCAGAATGTTGACTATAAAAACTATTTCTGTCTTGCTTTAATATAGGCCTAACATAAGAACAACTTTTTTGTGCTCACATTAAACATTTTATTTAGACATTAAACAGAAGTTTTCTGATATCGAGGCTTTACCAAAGCTGAATAAAAGCTTGTTTGCAGTGGTTTGGATGAGGCTTTCTTGTGCTACTGTCATAAAAGATTTCTTTCCAGTGTGCTAATTTCTGAATTGCAAATTTTTAGAAATGTGTCTTAGCTATAAGTCACACTTGTAAGAAGTAAATGAATACAATCACTTTCCAGCAAGTAAAAAAGCACTTATAGCTGCTATTGAGCAGAAATACAGTGTATTTGTTGACGATGTTAAAACATCATTGTTACTTATTTTCAGGAGCTACAAGCTTAATTGACTATTTGTTACTGTCAAAGGTCATGAATAATAGGATTGAACTTCAGACTAGTATATTAAGAATGTTCAGGGTAGAGATTAAATTTACTAATACGACTAGAAACCACCTTAATTGTAAATTCTCAGTATTTAGTTTTCTAATGAGGAGTAAACAGTTAAAGCACCTTGATGACTGCATTGAACTATGTCCATGTAATGTTCTGTAACATCTAAAGATTTGCCCCTGTAAGTAAGTGCTATATAAAAATATTCTTGTTGTTCAATGTTTGGAAATTATTTTAGGCCACCAGCCAATATCAACATATTAAATTCTTAGAGTCTGTCCTTTTCCAAAATAATCTACAGGTTCAGTATAATCCCAATCAAACCTAAGCAAGTTATTTTTTGGATATCGACAAACTGATTCTAAAATTTATATGGAGAGGCAAAAAATCCAGAATAGCTAACACAATATTGAAGCAGAGCAAAGCTGAAAGACTGACACTGTGTAACCTCAAGACTTACTATAAAACTACAGTAATTAAGACAGTATGATATTGGCGAAAGAAAAACAAATAGTTCGATGGAACAGAATACAGAGCCTAGAAATAGACTCATGTGAATATTGTCAACTGATCTCTTATGAAGGAGTAAAGGTAATGCAGTGGAGCAAAGACAGTCTTTTCAAAAAATGGTATGGGAACCACTAGACAGTCACACACACAAAAAAGAATCTAGACACAGACCACACACCCTTCAAAAAAATGAACTCAAAATAGATCACAGACCAAAATGTAAAACACAAAACTGTAAATCTAGAAAATAACATTGACAGAAACCTAAATGACCTTAGGTATGGCAATGACTTTTTAGATAAACACCAAATGTATGATAAACTGGACTTCATTAAAATTAAAAACTTCTGCTCTGTGAAAACAAGTCAAGAGAATAAGACAAGCCACCGACTGGGAGAAAATATTTGCAAAAGTCACATTAGATGAAGGACTGTTACCAAAAATATAAAAAGAACTCTTAAAACTATACAGTAAGAAAACAACTGAATTGAAAAATGGACCAACGATCATAATAGACACCCCACCAAAACAGAAATACAGGTGGCAAATAAGCATACGAAAAGATACTCCACATCAATTGTCATCTGGGAATGCATATTAAAACAATGAGATATCACTATGCACCTACTAGAATGGCCAAAATTCAGAACACTGACAACACCAAAATACTGGCAAGATTGTGGAGCAACAGGAACTCTCATTCATTGCTGGTGGGAATGCAAAATGGTATGGTCACTTTGGAAGACAATTTGGCAAATTCTTTGTCTTTTTTCCCAGCTTTATTGAGATATAATTGACATATAACATTGTGTCAACGTAAGGTGTACAGTGTGATGATTTGATATACGTATATATTGCAAAATTATTGCCACAATAAGGTTAGTTAACACATCTATCACCTCACGTAGTTACCATTATTTATTTTCATGGTGAGAACTTTTAAGATTTACTCTCGGGTAATTTTCATGTGTACAATACAGTACTATTAATTATAGTCACCATATTATACATTAGACCCTAGAATTTACTCATCTTATAACTGCTTACCTTATGTGAAACTATACTATTACTTTGTCTCTTGTGTTTTGGGATTTTCTTTCACTACTTCTCTGCTCCTTCTCCATGTAGCACTCCCCCAAAGTTTTGTTTTTACCTCTCTGCTCTTCTCTCACTCTGCACATTGTCCTTCAGACGTCTTACCACACTCACTCACAAATCCAAATATCATCTTGTTCCATATAATTCCCAGCCTCCCACCCAGAACTTCAGTTCAAGACTAACAAGTACCTGTTGGACATTTCCTCAGCCATGATAGCAAATAGTGAACATTTAAAATAAAAGACATAATGTGTCCTCCCCAAATATATTTTGACTGACTTCTCTGCTTCTGTTTACATTGAAATAATTTTCATATTGCCTGACTAGAAAACATTATTAATGAGAACTTTGATTCTTTATCCAAATTCCACATTCATCAAGTCTTGGTAATACATCACACTACCTGGTAATTTACCCCTCCTTCTTAAGGGGGGACAGTGACAGTGATAACTCAACCCATACTTCCTTCTCACGCTTTACTCAACCCCCGCCTCAGTTTCAAGCCATCTTGTTCACCACTAACAGGGTTATAAAGCTAAACCACTGCTCGGATCATACTAGCATGCTCTCAGAAAAGTATCAAAGGCTGGAAAATGTCTATGGATTGAAGTCTAAGCTTCTTGTTCTCGAATTTACATTCCTTCACCATCTGGCCTCACTTACATCAAAGAAATGCCCTCAGGGGAAGGATTTCATCAAAGTAGACTGTGCAAAAGAACCACTGGACTGACTTGTCAACACCAAACTCACCACACATGTGGCTCTGGCAGAGGGCAATAGAGCAGGGTGTGCCATGGGTTTCTCACCTAGCAGCCATGGTCCCCCAGAGGTTCCCATGTATAAAATTCAGGGGATGGGGAGGATGAAGAGCTGGATGGAAAAAAATGACTTTTATATTTTCATGAATGCCTTACTGAAATGTGTCATTCCCTTCAAGTATGAATATGGGCAACCAACCTAATAGGTAAGAAGTACCTATGACCAGGTCACCAGTAAACATCCCAGGTATTTTTAAACCATGCAACAGTCATATCACACATATTGAGATTATGAAAATTATGAAATCACCCACTATATCTTGTTGCTCAGTGCATTAAGGAGCATATATGCTCCTACATCACAGATGCATTTCATAGTTATTTTGACAGCACTATTTTAAAATTACTGGTTTCCTTTGCTATCTTTTTAAAAAATTTTATTTTATATTGCAGTATAGTTGATTTACAAAGTTGTGTTAGTTTCAGGTGTACAGCAAAGTGAATCAGTTGTACATGTATATATATTAATTCTTTTTCAGATTCTTTTCCCATATAGGTTATTACAGAGTACTGAGTAGAGTGGGAACTGTTATACAGTAGGTCCTACTGCTATACAGTAGGTCCTTATTGATCATCTACCTTATATATAGTAGTGTGTATATTGTTAATCTCAGCCTCCTAATTTACCCCTCCCCTACCACCTTTCCCCTTTGATAACCATAAGTTTGTTTTTAAAGTCTGTGAGTCTGTTCCTGTTTTGTAAATAAGTTCATTTGTATTATTTTTTTAGATTCAACATACAAGTGATATCATATGATATTTGTCTTTCTCTGACTTACTTCACTTAGTATGATAATCTCTAGATCAATCCATATTGCTGCAAATGGCATTATTTCATTCATTTTTATGACTGAGTAATATTCCATTGTATATATGTACCATATCTTCTTTATCCATTCATCCACTGATGGACATTTAGGTTGTTTCCATGTCTTGGATATTGTAAATAGTGCTACAATGAACATTGGGGTGCATGTATCTTTTTTTTTTAATAAATTTATTTTTATTTATTTATTTTTGGCTGCATTGGGTCTTCGTTGCTGCACACAGCCTTTCTCTAGTTGCAGTGAGTGGGGGCTACTCTTCGTTGTGGTGCACAGGCTTTCTCATTGTGGTGGCTTCTCTCATTGTGGAGCACGGACTCTAGGCGTGCAGGCTTCAGTAGTTGTAGCACGCGGGCTTAGCTGTTCCATGGCATGTGGGATCTCCCCGGACCAGGGCTCGAACCCATGTCCCCTGCATTGGCAGGTGGATTCTTAACCACTGTGCCACCAGGGAAGGCCACATGTTTCTTTCTGAAGTATGGTTTTCTGTGGATATATGCCCAGGAGTGGGATTGCCGTATCATATGATAGCTCTATTTTTAGGGTTTTTTAAGATTTTTTTTTTTTTTGCTATCTTATATATTATTATTTATATACAAACAGTATTCTGAGTATATTTTTTTAGACTTCCAAAGGTGTCTGTGTCAGAAAATAGGTTCAAAACTGCTACACTCTATACGGCATGGTCCAGAAGTAGGTAACTGATAACACACAAGAGTGGTTCTGGAGGTGGTTCTATAAATTTAAACCCATTAAATTTATCTGATTGTTGTTATTAAAATTTTATTTTTAAGGATATATTATGGACCTGATATTCACAAGCTGGAGGGCCTTGAGCAGATTGGAGTGACATCCTCCTAAGAAATTTAGAACCGTCATGCCAGAGCTACACCTCAGACATATGGCTTTTATATATATTATTAAAGAGCAGCTAGAAAAAATTATTAGAAAAATGATGTGCAAGTTATACCACATTATACAATCTTTAATTGGTACAAGTTAATTTTCATAATACTGCATTAGGAGTGAGTTATCTCTATCTTATGAACATGCGTGTTTTATAGCTATCTCTAAATTCTATTTATGAATCGTATTATTGCAATCAAAATAAATTTAAGAATTGCTGTTACTAAAATATAAGTTAACCACTTAGGACAAATTATCTTCATCTAAATTTCAGTCTGTGCAAAACAAACTTCTTCCTGAAGAAAAGTAGAAATGTACTTGCATATTTCACTACTTCATCTAAACAACTGGCCACAGCATTGCATTTCTACACTTTGTTACATATCAATCCTGTAATAATGTATGGTAAAATGAGCTTTTCAAATTATAATTTTTATCCAGACCAGAGAGCTATCTGTGTGGTTATGCAGGAAAGAATCTTAACTTTCATCATGTCTCAAAGCATGATATCATTAACATTATTTCTATTATGACCTTAAGAAAAATAGACTTCACACATAGTGTATTTGTTTGCTTGCTTTTGCTTCTTTTTCTCATGGAGATAATGTTAGGTTTATAAAATTAGTTTCCATATTCTCATGTCTAGATCAACTTACTTAATTTTTTTTCTGAAATGTGTTGGCAAGAAAAGGTAATTTTGATCTCAATATTTAACTGGGTTTTTAATCCCTTTTTCCCTCTTTATATTGTGTCACCTTCCGAGGGTTTCTCAATATCATTATCATATTTACCTCTTTTTTCTTCCTCATCTCCCTATATCCAATTATCACCAAATGTACCTGTGGTGGATACTCTCAGCCATCAACCAGGAATTATCTCCTCAGCTGGTGGGGTCCTGTGGAAAGATAGCTTTTGGCTGTCAGTCTTCTCTCAGGGTTTCCTTAGCTGAAGAAAACTGCTTCACCCAAAATCATGCTTCCTTCCAAAGCTAACCAGCTTCCAATGACCAAACAACAGAGGGGTATAAAGACCTGACCCCCTTGCCCCAGCTCAGGATAATCCTGAAGGGTCAGCTCAGCTATAGCATTCCCCATGAGGTTGGCTGAGCCCTTTATTGGGGCTGCATCACAGCTCAACATTCACTTTCTCCAGTTCTATGTTACACCCTCTTCCCCCAACACACGTACTTGTTGATACCAGTAGCACTTCCTAATAAACATCCTGAGTGCTAAATTCCCATGGAACCCAACCTGTGACAGAACCATTTTACCTTTTTATTTCTCTTGAAATTCTCTTCCTTTTTCTCACTGATCTAGTTCAGTCTACCATTAACTTTCATTTTGAATGGTCATTCTTTAATTTTATTCCTTGCCAAGTGGGCTTTAAAATAAATATTGGTCCCACAGACACATGAATTTTGACTGGAGCTCAATGAAGGCATACATTTCAACTTCACGCTTTTCTTAAAACATTTCCCTACTCACCTATATGGCATTACACCCACTGAAGCATATACAGTTGGTTCTCTCTATCCATGGGTTCTACATCTGTGGGTTCTGCATCTGCGGATTCAACTGACCGTAAATCAAAAATAAATTTTTTAATCCAGAAAGTTCCAAAAACCAAAACTTTTTGCCACAGGCCACAACTATTTATATAGCATTTACATTGTATTTACAACTATTTACATAGCATTTACATTGTATTAGGTATTATAAGTAATCTGGAGGTGATTTAAAGTATATGGGAAGATGTGCGTAGGTTGATGCAAGTACTATGCCATTTTATATAAGGCACTTGAGCATCCAAGGATTTTGATTTCCATGGGGGTCCTGGAACCAATCCCTTGCAGATACCGAGGGGCAACTGTACTGTTCTTAGCCCATATATCCTCCATAATGGTTCCCATACACACTCATGTCTTCCTGCATCTCTGCTTGAAGGCATTGTTTGTCATGGGAACATACTTAGTCTGTTTATGTCAGAAACATCTGGGAGATAATATCTCAAGAGTGTTTCTCAAATAATGAGGCATGGATATAGTGAATACATACCCAGCTTCCTCACCCTACGATGTGACAGTTCTGCATAGGGATATTCTACATAGTCTCTAACAAGGTCCTCAGTGAGGTACCCCATGTTTCAGTAGCAATCTGTTTGTAATTCTATCCTTTATTGTCTTTCACTCTTCACTGTCTTAATTTCCCACTTCAAAGGGTTTCCTAAGATTACCTTCCAGATAAACAGATCCTTGTTTCAGAGTTTGCTTTCTGGGGAAACCAAATAAGTTACTTATGTTGATAAATGATGACCTAGGACAGGAGTCAACAGGCCTGTGTGCCAAATCTGACCTGCCACTTATTTTTGTAAGTATTGGAACACAGCCACTCACATTCATTTAGGTACTCTCTGTGGCTGCTTTCACAGTGTAACAGCAGAGTTCAGTAGTTGCATTAGAGACCAGATGACCCACAAGCACAAAATATTTACTATCTGGGCCTTTACAGAAAAAAAAAAAAAAAATTGTTACCTGATCTGAATTATTGCCAAAGGGCCCTAAATGATCACCCAGATCTAGCTGCCTTACTTCTCCCAGCCCATTTGTTTTATATATTACCTATAGATTTCTCTTTCAGAAACTATTGACTCATGCCTTTTGCCTCCTCCAAAATCTTCAATGGTTCCCAGTGCAATAAGAAGTAAAACAAAACTTCCCTACAAATTCTGCCTGTATTCCTAACTGATGTCACTCTGCATTCGCTACCACACACACACTCCAGATGCACCCTTCTAGTCATTATCTATAGAAATTGTCTTCTCTGTAATTGTAATAGAAATTGTCTTATTCTACAATAAGGTTGTTTCATCTGCTGAAATGCTCTCCTCCACCCATATTGGCTCATCATTCAAGGTCCAGATAAAACCCACTATCTCCTAAGAAGCCCTCTCAGACCCCCACTGTTGCGATTAATCTCTTTCCACCATGCTCCACAGCATCATGTTGAAATTTTCAGTCTGTCGGAGTGTACTTTGTATTCAGAAGATATATGGATGTCTGTTTCCACCACCAGATATGAATTCCTGGGAGGCAGGAGCCATATCATATCTATTTTTGTATCCATTGCAAATATTTGAAATAATTAACAAACACAGATTAGAGTTCTTACCAATCTGAAAGGGTGCCTGATCAAAGTCCTGAGACTCCCTGATATACTATGTGTTAACTCCTTAGCTGTCACTGAATTATTGGGAGATGCAGGGGGCTCTGGGGGAGGGGACAAAGTAGTTAGAGGGCCAAGGGTTATACTGTAGTAAAAGCCACTGTTACGTTATTTTAACAAGCAGAGCATAATGCTTGAATGCCAGCCTTGTTTATAACTGCTATGCTTATCAAGGATTTCCTAATTATAGGCCCTCAGTAAATAACTGTTGTATACTTAAGAACAGAACTGAAAATGAGCACTTTTTTTTAAAAACTGCTCCCCCCCACACACACACACAAGCTGATGCATATCTTTGACTAGCATGAATAGGGAAAATTTCACATATGTGTGAAAAATTTATAGTGTAATTTTCCTTATATTATTTCAGATTAGTTAACAGCTGTTCAAAAACAATTACACTTACGGTGTTTAAAAACTTGTACAAGTCTTCCAATGGTAACATCAATAAAAATGGAATTAGCCCTTCCTTGACTAGCTCTCTTTTTCCAGAGCATAATGGCAACATTAATTCAACTCTGAGGGAAAACTCTGGGCACAGCTATCGTAAACATGTTTTGCAAATGTTTTTCAAAATGATGAAGCCTGTAAAACCTCTTATGTAACCACCAGCATTTACCCTAATCCATCCTCACTTTGCGTTGGGCCCTGATTCGCCTTTAGTTCCCTAAATTCCTTGTAAAATCTTTCATACAATTATGTTAAAAGAGCACATATTTGCTTACTGTAAATATATCTTGAAATGTATAGCCTCACAATTGCTGGTAAGACCAATACAAACAAGGTTATACAAAGGAAAAGCATATCAAATCCACTTATTTAATTCCTCTATTTATTTCAATAACTCCTAGCCCAGGAGTTTCTTTCAAGGTTGTCATAAACATTCCTAATTCAATAATGTTGCACAGTTCACGATGCCTCTTATGTTTCTTCTCCTAAGTAGCAGACCTTGCTGCCTTATATACAGTAGGATACTGAAGTTCATTCACTATGTTTTGTCTAAAAATAATCATGCCAATTCTGAGGGACATGTTGTTCATTACAAAAGAATAGTTAAATTGCACAGCTGTCATTTGATGATCAAGATTAAAATTGAAATATAGGTTAATTTTTTTGTTTCTTCTTATAAAATATTCCTTCATTTTATTTTATTTTATTTTTAATTAAAACATTGGATAAAATATTTCTTTGTAATTAAAAAATACATTGTACTATTTACTAAGTGAAAAATCTTCTGAGGCAGAAAACCAAGTGAAAGAGCAGTTTCCCTGGAGTCACTTGATGAATTTTTTTTTTTTTAATATACAGAAAAATTTGTTGCGTAGTGAACCCTGAGTTTTGAGTTTTGCTTTTTAAAAAATTTTTTTTATTGAAGTATAGTTGATTTACAATGTTGTGTTAGTTTCAGGTGTACAGCACAGCAATTCAGTTTTATATATATATTGTTTTTAATTTTTATTTATTTATTTTGGCCACACCTTGCGGCATGTGGGGTCTTAGTTCCCCAACCAGGGATTGAACCCATGTCACCTGCATTGGAAGCACAGAGTCTTAACAACTGGACTGCCAGGGAATTCCCCTATATTGTTTTTTAGATTCTTTTCCATTATAGGTTATTACCAGATATTGTAATAATTGCATCTATATTCATCAAAGGTATTGGCCTGTAATTTTCTCTTTTGGTAGTGTCTTTGTCTGATTTTTGTATCAGGGTGATGGTGGCTTCATGGAATGACTTTGGGAGTGTTCCCTACTCTTCAGTCTTTTGGAAGAGTTTAAGAAGGGTAGGTATAAGTTCTTCTTTGTATGTTTGGTAGGATTCCACAGTGAAGCCATCTAGTCCTGGACTTTTGCTTGCAGGGAGGTTCCCCCCCCCCCCACAGATTTTATTTCACTTCTAGTGACCTGTCTGTTCAAATTATCTGTTTCTTCTTGACTAAGTTTTGGCAGGTTGTATGTTCCTAGAAACTCGTTCATTTCCTGTAGGTTGTCCATTTTGTTGGCATATAATTGTTCATAGTATTCTCTTATGATTTTTTGTATTTCTGTGGTATCGGTTGTTCTTTCTCCTTCTTTCATTTCTTATTTTGTTTATTTGGGTCCTCTCTTCTTTTTGGTGAGCCTGGCCAGAGGTGTGTTGATTTTGTTTATTCTTTCAAAAAACCAGCTCTTAGTTTTATTGATTTTTTTTTCTATTTTTTAATTGCTATTTTATTTATATCCTCTTTGATCTTTATTATCTCCTTCCTTCTGCTGATTTTAGGTTTAGGTTGTTCTTCTTTTTCTAATTCTTTTAGGTGGTAGGTTAGGTTGCTTACTTGAGATTTTTCTTGTTTTTTGAGGAAGGCCTGTATTGCTATGAACTTCCATCTTAGGACTGCTTATGCTGCATCCCATAGATTTTGTTTTGTTGTGTTTTCATTGTCATTTGTCTTGAGGTGATTTTTGATTTCCTCTTTGACCAATTGGGTTTTTTTTGGTAGCATGTTGTTTAGTCTCCATGTAATTGTTTTCTTCTTGTTTCTCTTTCTGTGGTCAATTTCTAGTTTAATACTGCTGTGGTCAGAAAAGTTGCCTGAAATAATTCCTATCCCCTTAAATTTGTTGAGGCTTGTTTTGTGTCCTGGTATGTGGTTTTCTTCTTGTTTCTCTTTCTGTGGTCAATTTCTAGTTTAATACTTCTGTGGTCAGAAAAGTTGCCTGAAATAATTTCTATCCTCTTAAATTTGTTGAGGCTTGTTTTGTGTCCTGGTATGTGGTGTCTCCCAGAGAATGCTCCATATGCACTTGAAAAGAATGTGTATTCTGTTTTGGGGGGAATATCGTGTCCTGTAGATGTCAATTAAGTCTACCTGTTCTGTTGTGTCATTTAGGATCTCTGTTGCCTCAATGATTTTCTGTCTTGAAGTTCTGTCCATTGATGTCACTGGGGTCTTAAAGTCTCCTACTATTACTGTATTCTGGTAAATTTCTCCCTTTATGTCTGTTAGTATTTGTTTTATATATTTAGGTGCTCCTATATTGGATGCATATATGTTAATCAGTGTAATATCCTTTGTTTGTATTGATACTTTTATCATTATATAGTGTCCTTCTTTGTCTTTCTTTATGGCCTTTATTTTGAAGTCTGTTTTGTCAGATATTAGTATTGCTACCCCTGCTTTCTTGTCATTCCCACTTGCATTAAATATCTTTCTTCATCCTCTCACTTTCAATCTATGTGTGTCTTTCACAGTAAAGTGGATCTTTTGTAGGCAGCCTATTGTAGGTTCTTGTCTTATTATCCAATCTGCCACCCTGTGTCTTTTGATTGGAGCATTTAGTTCATTGACATTTAAAGTTATTATTGATAAGTATGTATTTACTGCCATTTTAAATTTTGTTTTCCAGTTGATTTTGTATTTCTTCTTTGTTCCTTTCTTCTTTTTGTTTTTCCTTTTGTGGTTTTATGGTTTTCTTTTGTACTATTCTTGAATTCCTTTCTTTTTGATTTTTGCCTCTTTGTTGTATGCTTTTGATTTGAGGTTACCCTGGTTTCCAAGTATGTTGACCCATTACTATGTCTACTTGTTTTAGACTGGTAGTCATATAACCTCAAGCACATTCTAAAAGGTCTACATTTTCTTACTCTCCTCCTCTGCATTTTGTGATTTTGATGTCCTATTTTACATCTTCATGTTTATCTTTTTGCTGTTCATTGTAGGTATAATCACTTTCACTGAATTGTTTTTATTGTTTTGTTAATATATGTGCTGGCTTATTTAAGTGATCTTCAATCCTTTTATATATTTGCCTTTACTATTGTGATTTTCCCTTTCCTATAGATTCTTGCTTCTTTTCCATTTAGAGAAGACCTTTCAATATTCTTTTAGGATAGGTTCAGTATTGCTGTATTCTGTTAGTTTTTGCTTATCTGAGAAATTCTTAGTTTCTCCTTCTATTCTAAATGATAATCTTGCTGGGGAGAATATTCTGGGTTGCAGTTTTTTGTCTTTCAGGAATTTGAATATGTCCTGCCACTCCCTTCCGGCCTGCAGAGTTTCTGTAGAGAAATCAGCTGATAGCTGTAAGGGGTTCCCTCGTAACTGACTCTTTGTTTTTCTCTTGCCATCTTCAGAATCCTCTCTTTATCTTTAACTTTTGCCGTTTTAATTATGATATGTCTTGGTGTGGGTCTGTTTGGGTTCATATTGTTTGGGACCCTCTGTGCTTCTCATACCTGGATATCTGTTTCCTTTTTAGGTTTGGGAAGTTTTCAGCCATAATTTCTTCAAGTGCGTTTTTGATCCCCTTTTCTCTTTCTACTCCTTCTGGGATCCCTATTATGTGTAGATTGGCACACTTAATATTATTCCGTAGGTGTTGTATATTGCTTTCTTTTTTTGTTGTTTTTTTTTTAAGTCTTTCTCTCTGCTCTTCTGATTGGGTGATTTTCATTATTCTGTCTTCCAGATGAGTTATCCATTCTTCTTCATTATTTAGTTTGCTATTCGTTGCCTTTAGCTAGGATTTATTTCAGCAATTGAGTTGTCTAATTTTGATTGGCTCCTCTTTATAGCTTCTAGTTCCTTGTTCCAGTGATCTGCATTTCCATTGAGAATCTTCTCTAATTCTTTAGCATTTTTATTACCTCCGTTTTGAACTCAGCATGTGGTAGACTGGAGAAGTCTATTTGATTGTTTGTTCTTTCAGGGTATTTCTCTTAGTCTTTTAATTGGGAATAGTTACTCTGCTTTTTAATTTAACTTATATTTCTTTGACTCTATGAATTGAGGAAAAACATTTATCTACTGTGGTCTTTTTTTTTTTTTTTTTGCCACACCACACGCAGCTTACGGGATCTCAGTTCCCCGACCAGGGATTGAACCTGGGCCACAGCAGAGAAAGTGTTGAATCCTAACCACTAGACCACCAGGGAACTCCCTACTGTGGTCTTGAAGGGCTGTTTTTATGTGGGAGCATCCCTATGTAGACTGTGTGAGTCTGAAATACTTGGTGTGAGAACTGTTTTTGGTATGGATGCCTCCCATGTCTTTCCTTATCATGTGCTGGCCATTGTCCCCTTGATAGGGGGTGTGTTTATTGTTGTGGTTATCAGAACCTGTACTGGATATTTGGTGGAGCCTCCTCTTTGCTCTGTGGTTGTCACAGCCCTGTTGGGGACAGGATCTGCTTCCCAGTTCTTGAAGTAGAAGCCCCAGATCCAGTTCTAAGCTACAGTTGAGGTAAGCAGGACTGGAGCACTCCCACTGAGAAAGGAGCTGCTGCATATTCCTCTGCAGGAGCTGTCGACAGGGACATGTGACTCTGTGATATCACCTGCCACCTGGTGTGTGCACCCACAAAGTCCACTGTTGCTGTGGGAGTGCTGGTAATTGGCTCAGGTATGTGTACACTCCCAAAGTCTGCTGGTGGGAAAGCCCACTGAAACCACGCCCCTGAACCCACCAGGGGAGCTCTTGTAGTCGGCTCGTATTTCAGCCCCACTTCCACACATGCACTTCCAAAACCCGCTGCTGTCAGAGCCATGCCCTGATGTGAGAATGCTGGCAGTGAGACTGCTGTGGTGGATCCATGCCCCTCCCTTCACACGTTGATAATTGGGCTTCTGTGACAGACCCATGCTGTGTCCTCTTGTACCGTCAGTTTCAGCCCAGACCACACTCCCAGCCCTTCAGTCTGTCTCCATGCAGCCAAACTGAGTCCTCTCCCCAGGTTTGTCCAGTGAGGCCTGAGTTTCAGCACCCAGCTGTTTTGAACACGAACAGGCTTCCAGTGAAGCCTGAGTTTCAGCACCCAGGCATGTGTTTTGGTCTGGGAAGTGTGGCAATGTGGCAAGGACTGTCTGTACTGGTCTCTTTGTACACTGCCTGGCCAGAAGCCACCTCTCATACTGTCCTCTTAAGCCTCTGAAGGTCCCTATCTATCCCTGCAGACCTCCCAGCCAGTGAAGGAGGTTCCCAGGGTGAGGGGACCTTTCCTCTTTCACAGCTCCTTCCCAGGGGCACAGGTCCCATCCCAATTCTTTCTTTTTTTCTTTTATCCTACCCAGTTACATGGGGATCTTTCTTGCAGCTTTGGTTGTATGAAATCCTCTGCCAGCTTTCAGTAAGTATTCTGTAAGAATTGTTCAACGCGTCAATATATTTTTGATGTATTTGTGGGAGGAGGTGAGATTCATGCCCTTCTACTTCACCATCTTGATCTCCTCCCAAAACTTGGGTTAATTTAATTAATTTTATATCCCAGATTATATGCAAAATGGTGAAATATACTACTTCATTGAAATATTTGGAATAGGTTTACTATAATCTATGATGAATTCTTAATGGACTTTGTAAAGCAAAATTCTTAAAAGTGATGGGAAGATTTCAGAAGATACTAATGACTATTGCTGTAGTGATATTTGACGTCAAGCACACTAGAAGCTGAGGAATGAGCCAGTGGACTCTTCCATCACAGTATGTTTTGTTGCAGTGGCAGTGAATCATGGAGTCAAGCAGAGCTCCAACTTTATGCCAAGTTTATGCCTTTTAAGAATTTCCTTTCTACTTGCTAATAGTATTTAGATTCAGTCTGCTATCTTTGCACTTCTTTCTTTGCTCTGGTTCTCTACACCTTTTATACCAGGTGTGGACTGTGCCCTCAAACAATCTTTGGTTCTCCCATTCTTACCTAGTTCAGTTCCTCAGTTCTCTGGTATCTTCCTGCTCATCCTGCTCAATACGCCATGTAACTTTGTTCCGAGTCACCCATATCTTCCCACTTAAGCTTGAACTGCTATTTCCTCAAACATTTCCTCAGTCCTTTCCAAAATATAATCTGTTTTCTACCCTTCCAGACTCAAAAGAAGGCAAACAGGATATGCATGGACCTTCATAGATAATTTCAGACCATTATTCTTCCACTGTCATTCATCAAAGACTTTAGAAATTCATAACCTGAGATTATCCCTTTCTTTATCATGTATTTACTTCTCTACCACTCATTTTTTTAAAAAACACAAAATCCAAGCCCAGAATCAAGGTTTTCCTTGACTTGTCTCCTGCCATCATCCTTGGAAATTCAAGATAATGTAGTAATAAAAATTTCTGACAGTCGCCTTGATAATTAACATGGATCTCATGGCCAGCTATTCTAAAACTGCCCTTAAATCTCCTACTTATTTGATCTGTTTCGTTGATGCCATGGAACTTATCTAGTCTAGGCTGACCTTACCCTCCCATTGATTTTTTCATAATTCCTACAAAATGGTAAGGAAGTCACAAATAGGGGTTAGCCCTAAAATTTGGGGTGCTCTAACTACCCTTTTTACTCCTGCTTAGCTGTATTTTATCAATCTCATATTGCCCTAACATGGCATTTTCCAAAGGGCTCTTCACATCTTTCCCTAAGGCCCTTTAGTTCCCAAGTGTCATCTCTTCTTATCACGTTGAAGAAATGGTTTTGCTACCTATTTTCTGTAGTAATTACAGATATGCAAGATTTTGTACGTGAATGTTTACCTGGCCTTAACTCTGGACAGTTGGTTTAAAGAATAAGAAGTTCCCTTCATACACACACACGTTTCCACAGACTAGACCTGATCTCTCTCAGCATGGGTTGCATTAACCCCCAAGCTGGTGGACCTCTGAGAAACTCTGAAAACCTTGAGGAAATATTTATACTCATATTTGTATCCTCAATCCAGTTTATGTCCTTTGAATTATTTAACTTATGTGAAAGTAAAACAAACTTGGTTTAAGTAATCATTTTGAGAGTCTTTATAACTGGATTAGTGTTTGTAGGCTGGCCTGGCAAATATACTCCTACCAAATATACTTTTATTTATTTATTTGTTTGTTTGTTTGTTTGCCTCTGCCCCTATTTGTCCATATCTGTCCTCACCACTCTTGTCCATGACTTTGTGACTTCATGGCTAGACTACTAAAAACATCTACCACATCGATTCCATAAACTCAAAATAGTTTCTCTCTAATGTTAGACTGCTATATTAACTTCTGGAAAAATATTTTTATGTTATACTTCCACATAAAAATTTCCCATGACTCCTCACTACTCGTTGAATGATGCAAAAAATCACTGACACAAGCCTACCTTTACAGCCCCAACTCCCCAAGTTTCCCAAAGGGTCAGTGTCCCGGTTAATTGGGAAAACTCCATATTCTGAGAATTTGCTTTGTCGTCTACCTTCCCTGAATTTGTAACCACATCCAACTTCACGTATAAATGTACTACTCGTTCTCTAAGTCTCAGTTACGATGGTAGCTTTTTTAGATAGTCTTTCCCTAATAGTCTAACTAAAAGAGATTCATCATCTTATGGATTCTTAACATTTATCACTTCTATGGTACTTGCCTTTTTCTAGGGAGCTTCAACAGAACAGTACTCTAAAGGACTCTTGGCCACTTATTCTGGTGCATAAAAACAATATTTGGACTTTAACAAATATTCAGGCGAGTGGGGATGAAGAGACAGCACTCACCCGGAATTGCTGCTAGATGTGTGTTTCTCACATTACAAGTTTGCCTCTATTAACTTTGACCAGCCTTTGATCTCAGTCCCTAAGGCTCTTTCAAGGTTATATGTTTTATTGCATTACTCACCTAACCAACTTGCTTTCCTCTGAAGCCATCAGTGCTTTAATCCAAAGGAAACATGGACATTTTAAGATCTCTTGAAGCTTGTTGGAGAAGTAGATTTATACAAAGATGTTTTGGTAACACTGATATACCTACTTAAGACAGGCTGTAATATTGGCTGGCCGGAAGAAACTCGGTAGTTTGGCACTTGAACTCTCTATTTAGAAATATAGTAATATAGTTTACTGGAGCATGAGCATCCCTGAGAAGCATTTGTTATATTTCTTTAGTTAGCATAAGATTAAAAAATTGCATTACTATTGGAATATTCGAAGTCAGCTCAACCATTGATGCCTGGGGGAAAAGTAACCTGTGAAACTGAGGCTGAGAGAGGGCAAGTAAATTGTTTCAAATTATATAACTAGTATTTGGCTCCAAGGTCAGTGCTTTGAAATCTTTGTGATAAATCAAATACAGCATAGTATCCTTCCTTATATGCTTAGGTGTTTTCTTTTTACTCTGATGAATTAGTAATAATAACAGCAGCAACAACAATAATAACATTGAATTAGCATTTATCATGGTCCAGACGCTGGCTTAAGTGCATTAAGTATATCATCACATGTTCTTCATTGAACAATCCCTGTCCCCATATGAGAAAACGGACTTGTCCCAGGGATAGTAAGTGCTGGTGCTCAGGTTTGAACCTTTTCCTGCTTCTGTTCTGCTTTACTGTCTGCCAAGCAAAAGGAAACATCCTGCTGTTAGCTTTTATGAAGTTAATATTCTCCTTGTTTGCTCTCTCATTACATTATAAACTTGACCCAAATTTAAAAGGAGAAGTTACATTACTAATATTTCAACTTTATTAGGTTTCACATATTAGGTTTAACTAACTTCGAAATAAGTTGCTTTGTTCTCTCATAAGGTCAAGATTAATGATCTGTTAATTTGAAAATTATTATTTTATCTGCTTTTGTTGAGCAAAATGTTATACGTATTGTGGAATGTTATTTTAAGTATGTCGTTTTTTGCACATAATTACTCTTAATTAAAAAAATTTACCTTTAACCAAAATTCATGAGTATATTTTTCTGTATGCAGTTTCATCCAATTAGAGTAGTACAGGAAACACTAAACATGAGCACCATACTCAAATTTTGCTTCAGTGTGTGCATTTCATTTTAAAGAAAAAATTTACGGTGTTATGAAATTCACCATGCGATGATATTGCCCTGTGTTTAAAATTAAGCATATAGTTAAATGTAGTCAGATAAGATAAAGAAAACATGTTTCTCTCGAAGAGGAAGAATAGAAAATGTTATTAAATAGGTACACTAAAAGGGGTGTTTGAAAACTCCAAACAACATTTCCTTCCTCACCAAATATGATCTTTTTTCATCGTCACACTCTTGAGTTTCTTCGTATTCTTCTTCCTAATTGCAGGATGTGCATCACTCAGTTTGCCATCTTCAGTTCTTAGTTCCTTCTTTCCCTAGAGAGAATATGGAGAATTATTGCCTACCTTTATTGCCCCTGGATTAACCTATCATAATTATACAGTTTAGTTTCTTGAAAGTGCTTAAAGTTCAATATGTCTGACTTTTTTTAAATCTCCCATCTGTGCAGCAAAATCTTGGCAATTGCTGTTTTCTCAGACACAATTTCTGATTCCCACCATTTGTCCTCATTGTACATTTTGGCATGTCTAGTGCCAAACACAGACTCTGGCACATATAAGGACTCACCAACATTAATTGAATGAAAGAATAAATAATAAATGAATGCATGAATAGTTGATTTTCAGCATTTTAGCACTGCATTCAGAAATTTCTGCCCCCTGGTCTGATCTTTGTTATACAATTTTCTAATTGGACTGTGGCCCCAAAGGATCCTCCAGCACCTATAAGATAAACCCTTTCTACAATTTCCCAGTGACTTTGGCATTGATCTCCCCCACCCCGCCACTGTCCTACTTTATCTTCACCATAATATCTTAGGAGATTTTACTTTTCCTCCACTCCAGATTCTTGTTTTCCCTCTTATATCTATGCAAACTATACTTTTGAGGATAGCACATAAATAATTTAAAATGCTGGTTTAATCCAACTGAGAGCAGGAGACAAGAACAATTTAATGATCTATTTTTATTAATGTGTGCTATTATTTATTTTAAGGAGAAACTCTGTCTTCAAGTCTCACTTCTAGACCACTCACAGGATGTCCAGTCTCTGCAGACATGAGTGTATGTATTCTTTCCTGCAAATATATCTTAACTAATACATAATTTATATCCAGTATGTATCCAGAGATACTCAAATGAAGTTCTTCCTCCTTGATAGTTTTTTATATTTTGTATTATCTAATTCCATACTAAGCAAGGAAACTGTCAAAGAATTTATGGCAAGAAGCCAGTAAGCCTCCTCCATTTAAGTAACTGTTATTCACCATCCTGAAGCACTCAGAGACATGCATACTTGTTAAGCCCAGCTAAGCTGCTGAGCTGAAATATGTTAAATCTTGGATGATAGAGAATGAAGCATATAAATTTGGTCATAAAAAGTGCTTTGTTCACTTTCCAGTTTTCTTCAAGTCTAAGTCTACAACAGACTATCTGAATGTCTCAGATTACTGAATAATGATCCCTTTCCTTTAACGAACATGGAATTTGCCAGAGGGAGCGGAGCATGTTGCTAAAAAGGGTAGAAGGTGTAACAGCTGGACAACATAACTATAAAAAGTTATCTTGCTCTACTGAAGACTTTTTTGTTACCCTGCTGTTTATCCATGGAGAGCGTTCCTGTTTCTTTAAGGCCCTGGAGCTGGTTAGGCAGGCTATCCTTTGTTTCATTTATCTATGCTGGTCTTTTCCTTTCAAGCAATGTCACTTTTCTCTGAAGGTTTCCATTTTTCTAATCTTAATGAAATCAGAGCATAGTTATAAAAACCTTCTCAACCCTAAGGTAGGATGCAGTATAAAAGCATAATACAAACTTCACTATTGCACTTATCTTTCCATTTGTTGCCAATACACGTAAGTAATCAATACATAACAACAAATAAGAAAAAAGTGTCCTAAGGCTTAATTCCATGTAAGGAAATTCTCCAGAAAACTAGAAAAACAAGTCAAGCGTATCAACCAGACAAGTATCATGACAATGAAACTAAATGGATATGATTTTAATTGACTACTGTGAGAAGCATTTAACAAATCAAATTTTAAAGATGGCACCTTTGTTTTCAAATGCACTGAAGTCTATGTGTCAAGAAAATAGGTCACTCCTGCAAGAATATTAAGTATGTTAAATCCTTTGTAAGACAAATTGAGGGTTTCTGTGTGTTTATGTTTTATATATGTACTATATTTTATCACAAATTAATTACATTATACACATTAATTATACATTATATAGCACATATTATATATGATGTGCTGCTATATACATATTCCATATTATAATTTTATATTATATACTAAAACACATTGGCAGTGGACCATAGTTGAAATTCATACTGTGTCTAATCAAAACCCCAAGACTCTCAGCTGGCTATGGGGCAAAGAAAGAGTTACTCTCAAAGATTGTCAGAATATTGCTATTTTTATTCCATCCTACTCAAGTATAAATATAATTTTAGGATATAATTTTCTCTTGGCAAAAAAGGACTCCAGGTACATTTTGTCATCTTTGTTCACTGATTACTTTCATTCTCAGAGAAGTATTTGGGTTGTGGCAATCTCATTAGAGCAAATCAGGAGAAAGAATTGTTTGATCAAAATGTGTTGTTTTATTAGTAGAAATCTAGGGAAAAAATGCCTGATTTTTCTTGTGCTTGAACAGATTGAAAAAAAACATTCAGAATAGGAAATTTAAATAAAATGAAATGTTTAGAATAGGAAATTTAAACAACTCAACAGTAATTATAATTATTAATGTTATCAAAGACAAAGAATCACTATCTTTTTCATAGTATACAAAAATAGAAATGTACAAGCTCAAGTATAAAGTCTCTGTCAAAAGCTTTATGTTATACACTATTTCCTTTTCCCTGAAAATATTCATTTCCTAATGATATGGAATCTGAAAGTGAAAGCCAACGACCTTCTTAAGTGTACATTTTCCAACTCATGAAATGTTCGTGAGCAAAGACCCAAAGGAATGCACAATACCAGCCCCCTCCCTTACAAGTCCATAAAGAAATCCATCATAATAGTGGATTTCATGGAAAAGATGGTTCTGTCTTTGAAGATGTATTGATAAAACAATATTTCTTTTCTTAAAATCCAAAATAATTTGATTCATATAAAAAACATAAATAGGAAGATTTTCATATGTTATAAATCAGAAGCCACTTCTGGGTTAAGAGATTCATCAGCCAGTATCCACATCCCCTCAGATGTAAAATAGCAAAGGTAGAAACTATTTTGATCCTTCGAAGCTTGGAAATTTTTCCTGGCCACATTGTGCCACCATACCATCATCTCTTTTAGGGACATGTTTTCTCAAAGTCCTTTCCAATTCTGATCTGTAGCAGATGTCATCCATGCCCTGCCATGTCCCTTCACATTTAAATCTTCCCTGTAGGTCAGTGGCTTCATGAAAAACTGCTCCTTTCTCCTTGAGGGCTTTCTCTGTTCTCAGGAGGGTGCTCAGTCCTCACAGGCCTCAGGCCAGAAGTTGCAGTTAAAGCCCCTAGGAGCAGTCCTCAACCCATGATGGATGGAAATTGGTGGAAAAGTAACCCATCTTCCTTGCCCTTTGGTTGGAATAACTCTGAGGTGAATTATTCCAGAGGTCCACAATGGGAATAAGCCCCAGCTGCCCACGGTGGTAACCTGCTCATTAACACCCATTGAATTAGTCTCTTCTCTTCACTCTTAGTACAGAATGTCTACCAGTTCACATGGCGGAATAAACTTTTATTGTATTAAGCTCTTTATATTTCAAATTTTGTCTATTATATCATTTAGCAGTCACTTTTTCTGGCTAAAACACAGCTACTCTTTCTGGTGTTAGGCTTATTTAATATTTTAATTACTAAGGTAACTGTAAATACATTCTTGTTGCAAGAAATTCTAACAATTGTCTCCCTTCACAACTCAAAAATTCTGTTCCTTCCTCAAAGGTAAACACATTTAACATCTGAAATATATTAATTTAAAGCTCATTCTAGTTATTTGGTTTTTCATACATAGATATACCATAAAAATATGTTGTGCTGTTTTTCACATACATGGGTTCACTGATCCTTTTTATTGTTTCAGTATCCAAACCAATGTATACTTTTATCTCAGACACAGTAGCTTTACCTCTTCACATTCATTCTGAATCTTCTCGTATCTTCTGTGTCTCCAACCCACTTAATTTTTATGTTGTTTATTGGGCATATGAAATATAGTTACGATAACTGTTTCAATGTCCTTGTCTATGCATTTTATCACGTGTATCATTTCCAGGTCAGTTTTGATTGCTTAATTTTTTCCTAATTATTGGTTATATATTCCTGCTTCTTTGCATGCCTGGCGATATGTGATTGGATGCCAGACCTTGTGCAATTGTGATTTTGCCTTGTTTACACTTGTCCAGAACAAATGCACAGGTTTTTTTTTTTAATTTCAATATATCAGTATTCTTAAGCTCTGTTTTGTAGTGAATATTAAGTTACTTAGAAACAAAATAATCTTGTCAGTTCTTGCTTTCCAGCTTTGTTAGTTGGGACTAGAACAGCATGAACCATGGCTTACCTCACCTCACTTCTGAGTACTCTCCCTGATGCCCCATGAATGATAAGGGTTTATCACTTTGACAGGAAGTACTCCCTGCCCTGTGTGGGCTCCACAGTTCTTTCTCTGGGCAGCTCTCTCCTCTCTGGTACTCTTTCTTAGGAGCTCTAGCTGCATCGTCCTCTCACCACTCTCAGCTTCATCTTACCAACTCAGAGATACCACAGGCTCCACCTGAGCTCCAGGCAGCAAGCTGGGGTAATTACAGGCTCAGATCCATTCTTTCCCATGTCTCAGGGATCACTGTTTTCATGGTCTGAAGTCCAGTATATTGAATAATGTTGTCGTGTATTTTATCTATTTTTTAAAATTGTTTCAGACAAGTGGGAAAATCCAGTCCCAGTTACTCCATCTTCAGCATACTAGAAGTTGTAAAAGTCATAAGTAAGATCTAAATTGTTGCAGCACACAAATGTCATGAAAAAGTAAACCAGCATTCCAAACACATTAAAATTAAAATTGGAATATGAAAGACTGGCAAACACACAAACACATATACCTATATAATTTTAGCCTTTTGAGAATTTTATGTAAATGAAATTATAGAGTAGATAAGGTTGACCTTTAAGATTGGCTTTTTTCATTCAGCATTATTTCTGAAGATCGATTCCCATTGTAATATGTATGTTTGTCCCCTTCTTTTTTGTTGTGGTATAATATGAATCACAGTCTTTTATCAGTTCCTCATCATAGGTTGTTTGGCTTGCTTCTGCTTTTTGGCTATTACAAACAAAGCCTTTATAAAATTCAGATGCTGTTTTTTTTGTGTGAGTGTAAGTTTTCATTTCTCCATGAAAATATCCAGAAGGGGCCTTTTCAGACTTAAGTAATAAGTTAGTTTTATCAGAAACATCCAAATGGTTTTCCAAAGAGCCTAGCTCATTTTGCATTCCCAGATCAATGTATGAGAGATCTGATAGCTCCACAACCTCACCAGGACTTGGTATTTTTAGTATTGTCTTTTTTAGCCATTCTAATAGATACGTAGTGGCATCTCATAGCAGTTTAAATTTACATTTTCTTTAGGTGTAATGATGTTTAATGTATTCTCATCTCCTTATTTGGCAGCCATAAATCCTCTTTGGTCAGCATGTATTCAAGTTTTATGCCAATTTTCTAACTGAACTCTGTCTATTACTGTTGAGTTTAGAGAGTTCTTTCTATTTAGGGAACAAGCCCTTTTTCAGATATGTGATTTGCAAATATTTCTCGCAGTCTTTGTATGGTAATTTCTTTTTCTTATCATTGCCGTTCACAGAGCAAAAAATGTTTTAAATTTGATTAAGTCTAATATAGTGGGATGAATTGGGAGATTGGGATTGACATATATACACTAATAGATAACTAATAAGAACCTGCTGCATAAAAAAATAAATAAAATTCAAAAGTTCAAAAAAAATAAGTCTAATATAGATAGGTTTGATTTTATGGATTAAAGTCAGGTGTGAGAACTTTTCACAATGGATGGACCAGGCATGCTATGCAATTGTGGTGAGTCTGTAATCTACAATAGAAGAGAGAAGACAAGATAGATTAGAGGGAACATTTTAAAGTTCTCCCTTAGTTATTCCAAGTGTGACTTGGTTCAGTGGATTTCTATTGCTTCACTGCAGGAAACCACAGCTGCCATTAACCATCAGTAAGGTCATTTCAGTAAAGCATAAAAGTTTGAGTTGCTTGAGGCGGTATGACTCCGGAGTGTACAATAACCACCTAAAGCCTCTTTAATAGGTGAGAACTGGCCATTATTTTTATTTTAATAAAATGTAAAGAATAGACTAGGAATAGAATTGAGGATATCAGAGTAAATCGCACACAATAAGGGTAGGGTTTTTTTTATGAAACTCAGATAATATATGTATACATACACACACAGACAAACTCTTGTTAGACATTGCTTAATAGTTTATATATATTCTCATTATGAAGGATGGTAAAAAAAAAAAAAAAGTCACTACACTAGACAATGCAATGTAAGATAATGCCCAAAATTTAGGGGCTCACAAAATCCTGACTATCAGATTCTTCCGTATAGTAAGTACATCTTTAAGAACTGAAGGTCCTCAAGAGGCTAATTCTACAGGGTAAATGGAAGGAATAGATCAGCCTGTTTTTTCTCTGACAGCCCATCCTCCATTCTAAGGCTCCTACCCTGTGCTGCAGCTCCTCCATTGTGCTTAGATCCTGATCCATTTTGTGTAAGAGTTGGGCAAAAGTCTCAGAGCAGGCAGGAAGGTAATATTATCAACAGAATAAACTAATTAAGGAGCCGGAATTCCAAATACAGATATAGACCACCATGAGAAAGATCTGAAAGGACCACGTGCTCCAGAACTTGGGTAGCAAGGAGCAGAGATCTGTTCCTGCTTTCAGCCTGGAGAGGCTGTGGGCTGCTCCAGAAGCTGTAGGCTTCCTAGATATAGCTGAAGTGACATGTAGAGTTTGGGGGGCGGGGGCGGGTTTCAGACTACCACTGTAGCTGAAGAAGAGTCCCACTCTTCTGGCTCTTATCTTTTCAAGGGTATTCCCCAGACTTACCTGTTTTGGGGACACCTGTGATTCTCCAGGGCCCTCCGAGAGCCCCCATCCACCATCACTACTGCTGTAGCTGTATCATGCACAAGAAGCAATAAAGGAGCTAACAGAGTCAAGAAAAGGAAAATTCTAGCACCTCATAGGCCCTGCCTGACAATAAGTGCTTGTGTGCAGACCCTGTATCTAACAAGGTGACTTTTTTAGTGTCATTTCTGTTGCTCATTGATAAAATGAAAGCGCCCATCACAAAGACACATATGCTAACGAATGTCAACAACAGGACCACTTCCCTGAAATCAGGATAGCTTCTGAGTAGATGGAACTGGGTTTTATCACTGATTTGAAGAAAGTTGTCTCCATGGAGTGCTTCCATGCCCTTATTAGCAAAATGGACCTCACCTTTGATAGGAAACTGAGTAATGACAAGGACGTGCCCAAGGCCGGCCACTAGATTACTAAGGACAACTGAGTCACTGAGGAGGAAATCTGGGAAGAGATTAATGTAATGAAGGTATGTGTTGAGAGGAATCACTTCTCTACTAAGAGCCCATGAATCTCATCTGATTCATGGATGGAAGAAAATACCTGATGCGCTGGAAGATTCTCAGCAGTGATCTGCATGCTGTTGAATACGTGTGGATTCCAACAGTCCATGCCGAAATCAACACATGAAAGTCTTGGTATTTTCCACCAGGGCCCATGTTATAGTCCCCACTGCACTCCCTTCCTGATATGAAGAGGCTCTATGAGATGAGGAGGGGAAATCCCAAGGCAAAATTGCAGCCAGGGTTGGCTCTACTGCCATATAGTCAGTGTACATTACAGGGCAAAGTTCAACAGCTTCTCCTGAGGCAGTCTTTTCATTTAGTGTTTAAATACTAAGGTCAATACTCTAAGTAGCTGAGGTCCAGCATAGGGCTGGAGGGAAAATTTTATGTCATTTTTGTATTCCTGATTTATGTGGTAACTTGGAGTTTTTCCTTCCTTCCTTCCTTTCTTTTCACACTTCCTCCCTTTCTTCCTTTTCTCCTCTCTCTCTCCATCCCTACTTCCCATGTAGCCTTGCTTTCTTCTT
Organism: Monodon monoceros; assembly: GCF_005190385.1. Lineage (NCBI taxonomy): Eukaryota > Metazoa > Chordata > Mammalia > Artiodactyla > Monodontidae > Monodon > Monodon monoceros. The sequence continues at coordinate 31,797,892 of NW_021703779.1, forward strand.
TCATTTATTTTTCAAGTGCTGTTCTTTTTATACATGTTTAAATAGCTTTAGAACCTATGTTTATGTATAATTTTGGTTGAATATTTACTGCTTTGTATCAAGATTGAGTAGGACTTTTGTGACTGTAAAACAATGTTTGCAATCCAGAACAGGGTAACCTAGTATTGCAGTCCATGTTTCTTAGGAAATCTGAAAGAACTCAGTGGTAAAATCATTTACCCCAAGAAATTGATGCAAATAAATTAAATGTTGGTCAATTCTTGTCTTTCCTAATGCTTTTTACTGTCATTTTGTAAAACCAAAGGTATCTATTTGTATTTAGTTATAAAGAATATTGGAGAAATTAAATATTAATAATTAGATACCAAGCTCATTCATTCATTTATCTCCAAAACATTGAACATCTGCTCTTTGGGAGACACTGTACCATTGCTTGAGTTGCTCAGATTTTTGTGTGTAGAAGTTGGAAGAAGTGAGGTAGCACGGTAAACCAGAGGGACAATTTTTAAAAAGGAGTTAGGAGGCATGAGTTCAAGTTAGAATAGTCATCTATAAATGTCCCATTGCATGGCCTTTTGCACATTCAGTAAGCTGCATGTTCTTCGTGAGAGTGAAGTTTAAATTTAGCTTTGGAGTGGGCAAATCAAAGGTGTTGGATTGTTCAACAGATAACAGGTCCCTCAGATGGTATCTCACAGTTGAGAGACTAAAGCCTGGAATGCAAAATGGGTCTCAGCAATTAGTCTTGAATCCTGGATACACTAGAGGGGTAGGAGTTTGGCCTCTGTCTCAGTACATTTGAGGACAGTTTGCAAAGTAATTGCATTGGATAATCAGTTATAAACACATATTCCCTACCATAACAAATGAAGGATGACTTCAAGGAGAAACCTAGAACCCAGAGAGTGGCATTTGGAAATTTATCTGAAGGCCTTAAAATCTAATCAAGGAATTCACAATATATGCCCAACAGGCTTTCACAATGCTATGGGCCAGGGAATGTTTATACCTTCCACTTTTCCTGTTTTAAATAAGAATGTCTATAGTTGCTGTCCTTTCCCTGTCCCACTATTATATATAGGGTGTGTTGGGGCCTGATAATTTGTTTCTTTTATTTCACAGGTCCACAGAGAGAGAAGTATTGTGCCCCAGTTGGTATACTTAACTGTATGTTCCCCAAGAGCCTCATCTGCATAGGAGCCTATTTTAGGTGATGAGATTTAGATTTTAAATTGCTGTTGTAGTAGATTCAGATTTGGGGGAATCTTGGGAGAATATTCATGTATTTTGGATGGGGAAGAGACTTGGTTCATGGAGTTCAGAAATAAATTGTGGTAGACAGAGTCTAAAGTAGTTACCATGATCTTGACCTTTTGGTATTCACGCATCTGTATACTACTCCTCTTGAGTATGGGCAAGGCCTGGGACTTGACTGTAACCAACAGAATATGGAAAACTGATATGTCACACCCATGATTACATTACATTTGATGCCAAAAAAGATGGGACATCATTCATTTGATTACAGATACCATATATGACTGTGTTTTGCTAAAGACTTGCTCTCACTTTCCTGGTGGCACTGAAGAAGAAATCTGCTGTGTTGAGAACTTCCTGTGGAGAGGGTCACCGGCCTGGAACTACAGGCTACTTTTAACCATTTAAACTGATTTTGCAAGAGTTTTTTTTTTTTTTTTTTAAATTAAGCTGTTAGTTCTTCAGACAAGAGGAAATGAATTCTGCCAACAAACTGAGTGAGCTTGATACTGGATTTTTCTCTAGTCAAGCCTTCAGATTAGAGCAGAGCTCAGTAAATACGTTAATGTCAACTAGGAGAAACCCTGAATCACAGAAGGCAGTTGAGCTATTCTTGGACTCCTGATACACAAAAACCATGAGAGAATTAAATTGTGTGTGTTTTTTTAACTGGTATGTTTGTGGTAATTTGTTACGCAGCAAAACAGAACCAATGCATGAAGAATAGTGTATGATATTCTTCTGGATATAAACTCTTTTCTCTTTCTTCATTCCTATATTTCATGTTTCAAACCTAAAGTGGTTATCTCGTGACGAGCAGAAATAGATTCATATAATGTTTGAGTAAGTAAGGATTGTTCCTTGATCTCAAGGGTGAAGGGAGCTGGAATGAAGTGTGTGGAGTAGAGATGGGTGTGTGCCTTGCTCTGGGCTAGTAATTATCATGATTGACGATGATCTAGATGGTGTCCCTCCTCTTCAAGTTCCCCTCAGCTTAGGACTCTGTGGAATTATTTCTTGGAGTCCCCTTTGACATTTCAGCATTGACTGTCAGACTAAACTCTCAAACCAGGAACCCAGAATACCATTTAGATGGTGGAAGTTTCTCATTTAGGCACTTTCAGGACCTGGCCTGTCAGGAGTGGTGATAATTTACTTTATGGATGAAGAGTCCCTCCCTCTGGGTTCACTAAGAGCTGCCTGCCCATTTTGGAATTAGCTCAGGGTTCCTGAGTCCTGCCCTCTCTTAAATCAGACTCTCCTTAACGTCAGCAAGTAGAGAGACCTGTGCCTTTCACATTAAAATACTCCATAGCCCAGTCAGGGGCCTCTATAAGGAGGTCTCTGTGCTAAACAGCAGAATCTTCAGGACACTTTCACTTGGAAAATAGAGAGGCCCAGTCCCCCAAATTCCTAACTTCCAGAAGGAACACTCATCCTGGTGGAACAACAGGTGGGATTCTATTCCCATCATATCTGGACACCCTGGCGTGGCACTGCATCTAGGTCAGTAGTGACCTCTTGGTTCTCAGTGTGTCTGTAATCAACAGGCTATTCCCTGGTGTCTCTTCTCTGGAACAGTACAGTTCAGAGCATATAATTCTTGGAGGTGCAGAGCAACACAAGTCAGCATGGGGGATGATGTAGTGGGAGGTGAAATGAACATATCATTGGCTCAGATAGCATTCTCCCAGTGCAGCATTCTCCCAAGTCCCAGTTGTCACATTTTGAAAGTAAAGGCCCAAGAAGAAAAACTACGTGTGGCACATGAGGAAGAAGAGCTGGCATTTCTTCTTCTGTCCAACTCATGTCATCTCACGTGCTTACGTTACTGACCTGATAGATGTTCCCAGACTTTTCATTCTTTCTCCTCCAGATTTATTGATGTGCTCGATGACCAATGTTGCCGGCTCTTTACTTGATAGAACATGTGAAGATTTTGTATGTTGTTTCTTCTGTTATGTAAGATCTATATGACCAATAATTTATAAGTATTACCAATTACAAAAGAAACAGAAATAAGTAATAATAGTTAAAAACAGTGTATGAAATATAGGTGCAGAGAGTTAAGTATTTTAAGAGAACACTAACAGTATTTTAAAACAATACCTCAGCAAAAAGTGGCAACAAGGAAAGGTTTATGCCTATAGAAAATTTCTGTTAATAATTTAAAGATATGGTAGAATGAGAAAATTACCATGCTAGCCCATAGTGGAGAATGGAGAATGGTCATAATTATCAGAGTGTGAAGATCACAAAAAAGGAAGACACATAGACATTATATATCTCCTAATGGAAGTATGAAGTATCACCTGTGGAGTGCTCTTGCCAAAAAAACAAACACATTGACCAAAAAAGTACTGATATGATCAGACTTATAACTATTGATGATGGTTATGATGAGTGTCAGGGAAACAGGGTTCATAGTACTGTTTTGTGTAGTACACTAAATGTCAGAGAATTTCTATGCAAAATTATTTATTATAAATATCATGCCTTTAACTTTGAATACCCAAGAGAAATGAAGAGAAATGCTGTTTTTCAGCAAAACATATACTGCAAGGGAGGCCCATTAATAATAGAAAATTGAAATCAGCAATCACAAACTGAAACAGTAGGCCAAAGCCACACAGATCACATAAGGCTTAGAGGCTACTTGCACCATATAATCAGGGAAAACTAATCAGCATGTTCTGTAAACTTTTCCAAATCACACAAAAATATTTGAAATTACTCCACACATTTTAACAAGCAGGCTCCCCTTGATACAAAAACCAAATAGATGAGGAGACTCAAGAAAAGAATATTTAAGCCACTGTTTTAAACTGGACTAGAAAACAAAGCCACAGAGATAAGAATAGGAAAATAAACCAGAAGTATAAAAATGCAAATAGATACCATTCATCATCTTCATATGATTACTGCATGTTACAGTGTGGAACAACGTCATAAAACAGGGGCTTTCAAAATCATTCGTCTCAGTTCCTCCATGTACAAAGTAAACTTTTTAGTGGATAACCTATGAAAGTGGCTAAGTCTGCCTGGTGAAAGCAGGAATAGATGGCTATGACTTTTCTCTGACAGCTCACCCCCCTGTCCTGCCGCCTTCCTGCCTTGTGCTCCAACTTCCCCATTTTCCATTTAGGCTGGAACATGACCCATTCTAAGCGCTGCAAGGATTGCAGTAAGTGAACTCATCAAGGCTTTGCTGGGATCAGGCATTTCCCTGAAAGCTTGAAGTCATGAAAAAGGAGCCAAAAAGAGAACCCCATAAATGAGGACCCAGGAGAACAACAACAAAGAATAAAGGGGTGGCGGTGGGGGTCACACGAAGATGGGCTAGCGGCTGCTTTTCACCTTAAAGGCCAGGCAGGTCTGTCTGGTTGAGATACGCCCTCAGTTACTCTTCAGGGTTCTCAATGGCAAGAGGACCTTGGCATGAGGGTCAAGGCCTCAGCTCAACAGAGGGAGGCAGCTAGAGCGTGGCAGCCGAAGTGAAGGCTGGGAGCCGGACCAGCAGGCACCACCCCTCTGAAACTGAGCGCTACGTGCACAGCGTGCCCCCGCTACTGGTGACCCCGGCAGGACCCAAGCAGGCCTCACCGGATGCCACGCCCCCTGACTTCCGCCTCCAGAGCTAACAGCTGCGAGCGCTTCAGTTTGAGGTGCAGACTCCAGTCAGCAGTGGGAGGAGCCCCAGGTGCTGCTCGGTGTCAGGTGAGACTCTAAATGAAGACTGAGGGGGACCGCCGGCCCCAGAAAGGGGGATGCCCACCTGATCAGAGCTCCACCCCGACCCCGGGAGGCGTGGACAGGTTCAGGCTGACTTACCACACACTACCGGTTGGGCCATCTGATTGAGGTGGTGGCCTTTGTGCGTGGGGCTCAGGGTCCCCGACCTACGAGTCCTCAAGCAAAGGCCCGTGAGTGAGATCTGAGGGGACTGTCCCCCACAATAGTAGCGACTCACTGAGCCTCGGCCGGGAGGTCGGCCTTGGGAGGCCCCGGGCAGGAGCGGCCGGAAGTGGTGCTAATGACCTTGGCCACCGGAGTCTGAGGGAGGGGAGGCCTTAGTCTGGGACAGGCGTTGTTATGTCACCAAAGGAAGGCATCTCAGGCCCTGCAGGAGTCCTGGTGAGGACCCCGAGTGAAGCCTTAGGGATCCTCAGACCCCAGGACGGAGGATGTGCACAGCATTCGTCCCTGTTGTCAGCTGTGGATTTCCCGTCATGAGGTTCTCCTCACTTCCATTTTGGGAGTCTCACGGAGATGCGGCCTTGACTGGAGGGGGGCCTCAGGCAATAGATGGCGGTGGACACCTTACCAACCAGGATCTAATTTGAGAAGCGTATGTGAGGATTGTGGGGCTAACCAACCCATGGCAGAGGGGGCTCCACAGCCCTGAGAGGTCCAGGGAGTGAAGCTGGCAGAGGCCACCCCTCCCTTCCTCCTCTGGGTCTCAGGAAGAGCCGCCACAGTTAAGTTTACTAGCTGAAGCCACTCACATATGCCCTGTTTATCTTAGGTGGTGAATCTCATTGCCCACCCTCCTGTCCACGTACTGCTACCCACAAGAGTCATCATGTCTCAGCGTCAGAAGCGTCCTCAGCACTCATATGATCAATGCCATCAGACCTTCAGTAAGTCCCAGGGCCTGGAGGTTGCACAGGTCTCCAAGGCTCTGGAGGAGACCCATCTCTCCTGCCATCCTCTAATGCCTGGCGATTTGAAGGAGGCTCCTGGTGCTGCTATATCCAGCACTCCTGAGGGTCCTCAGTGTTTCTACTCCTCTTCCATTGCTATCAAAGCCACCTCACCCACCAAATCGGATGAGGGGTCCAATAGCCAAGAAAGAGAGTATACTCTGAGCACCTCACAGGCTGTGCTAGGCCCCAAGAATGTGCCTATAGATGCTCTAGATAAGAAAGTATCTATGTTGGTAAATTTCTTGCTATTCAAGTATCAAATGAAAGAGCCAATAACAAAGGCAGATATGTTGAAGATTGTCATCAAAGAGTGTGAAGTCCACTTTCCTGAGATCTTCCTGAGAGCCTCTGAGTGCATGGAGATGGTCTTTGGCCTTGATTTGATGGAAGTGGACCACACCAATCACCACTATGGCCTCTTCATCAAATTGGGCCTCACCTATGATGGGATGCTGCACCGTGAAGTGGGCATGCCCAAGACGGGCATCCTGATACTTATCCTGGGTGTGATCTTCATGAAGGGCAACTGTGCTACCGAAGACGAAGTTTGGAAAGTTCTGAATGTGACCGGGATATATGCCGGGATGAAGCACTTCATCTCTGGGGAGCCCAGGGAGCTCATCACCAAAGAATTCGTGAAGGAAAAATACCTGGAGTACCGGCGGGTGACCAACACTGATGCTGTGCAGTTTAAGTTCCTGTGGGGCCCCAGAGCCCACGCTGAAACCACCAAGATGAAGGTCCTGGAGTTTCTGGCCAAGGTTCATGGGACTGACCCAAGTTCTTTCCCATCTCAGTATGAGGAGGCTCTGCAAGATGAAGAAGAGAGAGCCCGAGCCAGAATTTCAGGCAGGGCTGTCTCTCCTTCTGTAGCCACTGCCAGTTCTAGTGCCAAGGCTAGCAGCTTCTCCCACACCTAGGGGAGCCAGGGATACTTTCTTCATGCATTGTTGGAAGACGCAGTTAGTGCTGGTAGAATTTAGTTCTGAGGTGGGGGCAGAAAGGAAGGCTGTATTTGCCTGTGTGTTCCTGTTTTGTATGTATAACTTGTAAGTTTATTCTCTTTTTTGATGTATGTATTACTCATATTTTTTAATATGAATTTAACTGTTTCAAAATATAAAGATTTATGAATGATACTGATCATACATTTACTACTCCTGATGTTTAAAGCAAGAACTTTGTTGTTTTGTGAAACAAATTGTGAAACTATCCATTTTATCTTCTGGAATAAGAAGATGGCGTTGCTATAGGCATTTATTTCCTTGTACATGTGAAAGGTCAGCTTTAAGGTAGCTGGGATCAATAGAAAAAATAAAGAATCTCTAAAAGATATTCAAAATTTGCCTTTCGTATTCCTTTTAGTTCTTGTTCTGTAAAATTAAATGATATATGCGTGGATTTGCTTAAGCTCTTTAAAGAATGTATAACATGTTAATGAATTAGACCTCATATTCACTGGATCATTTATTCCACAAACCTTTATTGAACAGCTGCTCTTTGAAAAGAACTGTAGATAGTATTGGGAATGCTAGGATTAATGACTCAGGGCCTGCGCATAGCGTTTTAACATATAGGAGAAAGAATCCTTCATGGACAATAATGAGATCTTCTAATTCCTAACGGACAAGTAAAATGAAGAAGTGAGTAGGTAGAGGTGGACAGTCCTGTGAGACTGTCAGCGTGGTAATGCAGTTAGGCGTGGCCGTTTGGGGCTTTGGGAAACTTCGAGTCTTTCAGTGGGAGTTAATTTTACATGAAACTGGGTGGTGAGCAACATGAGGCTGAGGGCATTATGAGAGGGACCAGACCCTCTAATGGTCCGTCTGAGTTGAAACCCAAATGTCTGGAGTGGTAAACTGCTGTTAGCTGTTACTTTTGGATCACAAGTAAACCAGAGAGAAATTCTCACCTGGGACAGGAATGGAAGGTTACCTGAATCTTATTCCTGTGCAGCTGAACGCATGCACAAAGTTTTTTTGTATATGTCACCTCTAAGGAGTTTCTGAGAAATAGAAATACTTCTTTGAGATCAGACACCCAGAAGCTACTGGGCTGACAGTTGGCCATCGCCTAGGAGAGCCAGTGCTTACTTCATTCAAAAGAAAATTTAATTAAGCTGTCTTCAGTCTAATTTGGAAAAAAATAAGCTAAAGCTTAATTTTTGGTGGGGATGAAATGAATGAAAAAGTGGGGCAGGGTTGCAAGCAAGGTGTAAGGGAGGAAAAGTAATTTTCCCTCTATCCTTCTTGTTCTTGGCTGAGACCCTCTTGTAATAGAAAGAGTAACAGGGGAAAAACAAATTTAGTTTTCTATGTCTGTATGGGAGCCCCACAAATATATGAGACTCAAAGAAGTACCAGAGCAGGAAGCTTTTTATACCTTTTAGACAAAGAAACAATGAATTGAAAAGAACTGACAAAGGGGTTTAAACCAGGGCAAGTCAAGAGTGAAACAGTAAGAGGGTTTGTTTATATAGCCCTGTTGGCCCTAAATTCTCTGTTTCTGGTGGTAAGAATGCCTTCTACCCTCCTGGTGCAGGGAGGGTACCTTTCACATGGGATATTTATCTCCTGCTTTCAGGGGAACAAAGGAGGGCCAGAGTGTCCTCCTTTCACTAACTGTTTCTCAAGTACCTTTAATTCAAAGCAACCTGTATGCCAAAGTGGCATATTTGAGGGTGACATACAGTAGCCCTTCCTTACCCCAGTTTTGCTGTCCAAAGTTTTACTTACTGCAGTCCACCATGGTTTGAAAATATTAAATGGAAAATTCCAGAAATAACAATTCACACATTTTAAATTTTATGCTGTTCTAAGTGCTGTGATTAAGTTTCATGTGGTCCTGCTCCATCCAGCCTGAGATGTGAATCATCCCTTTGTCCAGCGTATCCAATCTGTTAGTCACTTAGTAGCTTTCTCTTTTATGAGATTGACTATCAAGGTTTTTCAGCACTTGTGTTCAAGTAACCCTTATTTTATTTAATAACAGCCCCAAAGTACAAGAGAAGTGATGCTGGCAATTTGGATAGTCTCTTACTGTGCCTAATTTATAAATGAAACTTGATCATAGGTATGAATGTATAGGAAGAAACATAGTATATATAGGGTTCAGTTCTATCCACAGTTTCAGTCATCCACTGAGGTCTTGGAACATATCCCACACTGAGAAGGGGGGACTGCTGTATTATGAACCCCTACAAACAGCAGCTGGGAGGGAGGCAAGGAGTTTGTCCTTGACACGGTATCTAGGACATTTGAATTACATCCAGATGGGGAAGACATTCCAACACCCAAATTCAAGAACATAAACTCTGGGGGTAAATTTTTACAATTTTTTTTTTTTTTTTTTTTTGCTGAGGAACATTTTTGTCTGATTTGATATACCACAGCACTATATGTTTTCTGAGAAAGTGTAGATTTAGAGAAACACTCATACACACACATACACAGGTGAGGGGGTAGGATTTGGAATCAACAGTCACAGCAATAACTCTCATTCATTAAAGCCCTGTGATATGCCAGACACTGTGCCATGTGTTTTGTATACTTAATACACATTACAATAGTCCCAGAAGACAGGACTTATCAAACCAAATTCACATCAAAGAAGATCCTCAGGCTCAAAGACCTTGTGATCGTACCTGATTTCACATGACTAGACTGTGACAGAGCTGCCACTAGACCTCTTCTCTGAATTCATCTGGAGCTCACTAGGTTCCACTCTTCCCAGCCTGAGTCAGACCTTCTGACCCTTTATCTGTCTTCTCACTACTCCTTAATACCTCTCAGGATACAGAAAGAATGTAGTAGCCAGGAACTTAAAGCAGGTATAAAGAAGGAAGTTTGAAATAAGAAACACAATTTGGGGATTGTCTCTGAGCTTCATTTACCAATGTCTTGAGAGCTGACTCTGCCTAGGGGCTGGCATTTCTATCAACTTCTGCTCTCTCTGCAACATAGTGCCTTTCCCCTGGGTCTTCTCCAGTGAGCCTTCTTGTTCACACTGGAACCTGACCTGCTGGCTAGCTCTGCAGTCCTCCTCTGAAAGCTGTACCTGCTCCCATTGGAACAAATAGGGCAAAATTCACCTGCCTCCCCCTGACTTGGAGCATTCCAGTTCCCTGGTGGTCCCCTCCCTCACCTGTACCCCTGTGATAGCAACATCCTGTTCCACATAAAAGGTAACCTGATGTTGAAAGTTAGACCTGGCCACCAGTTTTGAGCATCTCTGCCTCAGTCTCAAAACGTTTTCCAAAGTGCTGGTGAATTTAGTCCAATTTGTCATAAAATCTACTAATTTGACGGATAGAACCCTGAAGTTGGAGAAGGAATTTTGAAACTACCTTGATATTGCAAAAGAATTTTGATGAGTATATATTTTTTTGAGACTGGCCATTGAACACATACACATATGTAGTTACCTATGTGGTTAATAATCAAAGCTTTCTTGGGACTTCCTTGGTGGTCCAGTGGTTAAGACTCTGCCTTCCAATGCAGGGGGTGCGTATTCAATCCCTGGTCAGGGAGCTAAGAACCCACATGCCTCGCGGCCAAAAAAACAGAACATAAAACAAGCAATATTGTAACAAATTCAATAAAGACTTTAAAAATTGTCCATATCAAAAAAAAAAAGTTCTCTTCATAAGTGAGAAGTGCAAGAGAATTAAAGACCATGGAAATCACCGCAAAGCAAGCATCTACAGAGGATTAACTTCCTTAAAGACCTGCAGCCCTTCCAGGAGGTGAAAATTTGTTTACTGACAGACGTGCTAACTTTGGGTGGCAGAGATAAAAATAATTCAGCATCCTTCTACTGCCTCTTGTCTAACTGCGTGATCCGCGAGAAAATTATGGTTTTTCCTTGCGCCTAATGACACTTGTACAGTGTTGAGCTATATTCAGTCATCTTGAAGGTGGCAGAAATTCATAGATTTTGACCAGGCACCAACAGGAAGAAGAAAACTCTCATCGCATTAAGATTTTAAAAGTTAAGGTTTATAGAGCCTGTCATACAGAGTGAAGTAAGTCAGAAATAGAAAGACAAATACCGTATGCTAACACATATTTATGGAACTTAAGGAAAAAAAAATGTCATGAAGAACCTAGGGGTAAGACAGGAATAAAGACACAGACCTACTAGAGAATGGACTTGAGGACACGGGGAGGGGGAAGGGTAAGCTGTGACGAAGCGAGAGAGTGGCATAGACATATATACACTACCGAACGTAAAATAGATAGCTAGTGGGAAGCAGCCGCATAGCACAGGGAGATCAGCTTGGTGCTTTGTGACCACCTAGAGGGGTGGGATAGGGAGGGTGGGAGGGAGCGAGATGCAAGAGGGAAGAGATATGGGAACATATGTATATGTATAACTGACTTGCTTTGTCATAAAGCAGAAACTAACACACCATTGTAAAGCAATTATACTCCGATAAAGATGTAAAAACAAACAAACAAAAAAGTTAAGGTTTAGGTCGCAGGAAGGTACTACTGAGTGAAGAAGGCAAAATCTTTCTTCTGGTATTCTACAGGATCCTTTTTGAAAATTTGATGTGAGTCTGTGTCTGGAAGCAACTGTCACATAGTAGGACCTCAAAAAAGTTGAAGAATTTCAAGGAAATTGGGCCTCCTCAGAAACTAACAGGAAATGAAGAGGGCCGTTGCATAAATTTTACTAGTTGCATTTCTTCTATTGAGCACTTACTTTGTAACACTTAATGGGGGAGACTACAAGTGCTTATCCATATTTTGCCTTCCTCTCCTTCCTGGGCTCATCAGGAGATTATATTACCAAGTGCACTTGTAGTTACAAAGGATCATGTGCCCTAGCTCTTGCCATTGATCTGTGAGCAGAAGCAGTATTTGTCAATTTCAGGCCAAACATTTGATATCCACTTTACCACTTTCCATGTTTTTCCTTGCATTCATCAGTAAACATGGAAATCATGGGTTTATGGGTGAACGTACAAGAAGGACATAGCCTGGACCCCTGCATCACCTGTTAGTACAGAACATCTGCTAGTCTACATGGAGAGAGAAATGTTTATTGTATTAAGTTCATATTTCAGGCTCTGTTATTTATCAGTCACTTTCCTGGCTAAGATACAGCTACTCTTTCTGGCGTTGGGCTTATTCAAATATTTTAATTACTGCAATAACTGCATATGTTGTTATTGTAAGAAATTCTAACAATACTGAGAAATCACAGTTGTCCCTCTTTATAACTCAGAAATTCTGCCCCTTCCTCAAAGGTAAATACAACTAACATCTGGTATATATTATTTTAAACCTGATCCTAGTTTTTATTCCATACATATGTGTACTATAAAAATATGTTGAGTATTTTCACATACATGTCTTCACTAATCTTTTTTATTGTTTCAATATCCAACATAAAAACATATCTGAGACGTTTTCACCTCTTTAGGTTCACTTTGAGTCTTTTTATATCTTCTATGTCTCTAACCAGTTGAAGTCTTTTTGTTTTTTGAACATATGAAGTATAGTTATAATAACTGTTTTGATGTCTTTATTTACTCATTCTGTCAACTGTGTTATTTCCAGGTCAATTATGAGAGATTAATTTTCTCCTAATTTTTGGTTACATACTGCTGCTTCTTTGCATGCCTGGTAATATTTGATAGGATGCCAGAGATTGTGAAATTGTGATTCACCCTGTTCACATTTGTCGAGAACTAATACACATTAAACATTTTTTTTAATCTGAAATATGGTTTACATACAATATTATGTTAGTTTCAGGTGAACTACATAGTGAGTTGACATTTACATATGTTAGGAGATGATCACCATGAAAAGTCTAGTAACCTTGTGTCCTGATAGAAAATTATTACAATATTGTTGACCATACTCCTTATGCTGTAGATTATATCTCTGAGGCTTACTTATTTTGTATTTGCTTTTTTTGTTTTTTGGGTTTTTTTTAACAAGATGTTGGGGGTAGGAGTTTATTAATTAATTTATTTATTTTTGCTGTGTTGGGTCTTCGTTTCTGTGTGAGGGCTTTCTCTAGTGGTGGCAAGCGAGGGCCACTCTTCATTGCGGTGCGCGGGCCTCTCACTATCGCGGCCTCTCCTGTTGCAGAGCACAGGCTCCAGATGCGCAGGCTCAGTAGTTGTGGCTCACGGGCCTAGTTGCTCCGCGGCATGTAGGATCCTCCCTGACCAGGGCTTGAACCTGTGTCCCCTGCATTAGCAGGCAGATTCTCAACCAGTGCACCACCAGGGAAGCCCCTGTTGTTATTTCTGGGGGTTAAGACTGGGTAGATTTATTTATAGGGTTTTCTTAAAAAATGAAAAGGCAATCTATGGAATGGGAGAAAGTATTTCCAAAACATACATCTGTAACGGGTCAGTATCCACAATATTTAAGAAATTCATACAATCAATAGCAAAAAACAATTTGATTTAAAAATGCACGGAGGGCTTAGAAGACGTTTTTCCAAAGACATACCTATGGCCAAGAAGTATAGGAAAAGGTGCTTAATGTCCCTAATCATCAGGGAAATACAAATAAAAACCACAATGAGATATTACCTTACCCCTGTTAGAATAGCTATTATCATAGAGACAATAGGTAGCAAGTATTGGTGAGGATGTGGAGAAAAGGCAACCCTTGTGCAATGTTCGTAAGAACGTAAATTAGTATAGTCACTAGGGAAAAAAGTATGCAAATTCCTCAAAAATTAAAAATAGGACTACTATATGATTGAGCAATCCCACTTCTCGGTATATACCTGAAGGAAATGAAAACACTTATCTCGAAGAGAAATATCTGTACCCCAATGTTTATTGCAGCATTATTTACAAGAGTCAAAATGTGGGAACTACCTAAGTGTCCATCAGTGCGTGAGTGGATAAAGATGTGTGTATACACACATACATATATACACACACAATGGAATATTATTCAACCTCAAGAAAGAAGGAAATCCTGCCTTTTGCGACAACATGGATGGACCTTGAATACACTATGCTAAGTGAAATAAAGGGTAGAATAGTGGTTGCCAGGAGCTGGGGGTGTGGAGGAAATGGGGAGTGTTGATCAAAGGGTACAAACTCCCAGCTATAAGATGAATAAGATCTGGGGCTTTAATGCACAGCATGGTCACTATAGTAACTGGTGCTGTGTTATTTACTTGAATGTTGTTAAGAGGGTAGATCTTAAATGTTATCACCACACACACAAGAAAACTGGCAATTATGTGATGGGATGGAGGTGTTAGCCAATTATTTTAGTAATCATTTTGCAATATATATATGTAACTAATCATCACATTGTACACCTTTAACTTACATATGTTATCAATATCTCAATAATCTGAAAAAAATAAAGAATATAAAAGGAAGCAGGATCGGTCAGAAATAGAAGTTGGGATGAGGCATGGGAATGATTGAGCTTTTCAATCAGTGGTATCTCAGTGTCACCCTTATCTCTGTTGTTAGCTGTCTTAAATATAACTGAACCAAGTAGGGACAATCAAGGCTACTGACTTTTTGACTCTTGTGAATCCTGGAAACAGAAATGCAGACGTATTGTCTGAATTATGGCTTTCACCTGCGGGCTTCCAGAGCAACTTCTATTTGAGGACACTGTTGGTCACAAGGTATAATCCCATACTTCCTAAGACTTCCTGCTGCCTTCAAGTCACCTGTACTGGTTACTCCACTAAGGTGGCAGCCCATGCTGAAAGTACAGACCAGAATTCTGTTCTCAACTCTTTGTTGCTCTCACCACAGGGGCACACGTGGATGTCAAAGGGAAGAAAGTGGAGCTCCAGTCTTGAAGTCCCTTTCACTCCCAGGAAAAGAGTGTATGTATGGAACAGATGAACTCTCTGATCAAATTGGACTTAACTCCTGGACAAAACATGAAGCAGAGCTTGTCTGAATGTCATTTCATAAGTACTGTTTAAATAAAGCAGCTGTTTCAATTAGTGATGAACATTTGGGGATCAATAAAATTGCTCAAAGCATTAGCACACAAGATTAAAAGAGGATACATACATTTGTTAAAGGAAGTATCGGTGACCCCAGCTCAACTTTTAAAAGAATGCATAATGGCTACCCTCTAGTAAAGAATTTCATTACAAAGAGAGCTTGACTGTGGTTAAAAAATAGCCAGTTTAAAAAAAAAAAAAAAAAAGCCAGTTAAATACATAGCAAAGGAGTCACCAATGAATCTTCAATTTTTTTTATGTACTATAATAGTTCATAGTACAAGATATAATGGAAAATTTGAACTGGAAATAAAGGACTGTTCTATGTCTTAGTATATACATACACATCTTTGGAGTGGTTTGAAAATATATCCACAATTTCTTTAATACTGCCTTGAATGTGGTGATATGCTGGGCCAGCTTTAGTGACAAATAGTATGCTAGAACATCCTAACAAATAGTATGCTAGAATTCAGCAGAAGTGAAGCAATGTGATTTCTGATACTAGGTCAGGAAATTTTACAAAATTTCTGCCTAGTCTTCTATCTTTTTGGCTTACTTGACTTTAGAACCAAGTTGCCATGCTGTGAAATAGCCCGGGCTACATGGAGAGGCCACCTGTAAGTATCCAGGCAAACAATCCCTGCTTGAGATAATTTGCTAAGTAGCCATAGGAGACTGATAAAATCTCCAAAGCTCAGTTTGTTCAACACTTGCAATCTCCATTACTTCAGTCTTTTTTATCATAATGAGTAGAAAACCAGACTAACTTAAGCTTTATCTCCATTACTTTTCTTTACCTATTTTGTTGGCAAGCAGCTAATGAAAGTGGTTTTTTGAATAAATCAAAAAATTGCTTCATCCCCAAAGGAGCCTCTCAAACCCAGGAAACAGAATTAAGTGTACTATAGCAAAAACAGGTTAGAAAATCTTTGAGAAGCTAAGAATTTGTATTTACCTGTTTACAAAGCTAATTATTATCATTAGTGTTACTTAAGAGATGCCAGAATAAAACTTGATGAAATATTTTGTCTTGGGAAAATTCTGTTTTTACTTGATTAATGTTCCTGGGTCTAGAATGTCAGTAATGAACATATCTTGTTTATAAAACCAGTATCATATGTACCCTGAAGGTGAAACAGAAAACACCTTCTTGAATAGTGATATGAGATGAAGTTTTAGATTCATCCCATCTTTTACGTGTCCAAGAGTTCAGAAAAGAGACAAGTAGCCATCTAGAGGACAGTAAAAATGGATGTTTGCTGCATTTTGTACTGCTTTACCTCTAGGAAATTGAGGAGTATCTTAAGCAAGGAGCCCTAACCTGTAGTCTAAGAACAAAGTGGATATGTGAAATTCCAACTTCATTTTTACTGACTTTTAATTGCATTATAGCATTCCCAAACCACAGTATTATTAGTTGTACCTATAACTTGGCCACCAAAGAATCACAAATGTTTATATCACATTTCTGTTGTTTGAAATATTGTTTATATTCATCACTACTTTGAAAGTACGACAGTCATTAGATCCACCATTAGATCTTATGCATTGTGTTAATGAAGAAGTCTACATTTTATATATTTTTTTACTTTTTGATAGTCTATTGGAATATTAGCTTCTTCCATAATTCTTGCCTCTTATTTTATGTATTTTAAACACCCTATACTGTGAAGAAGCATAGGCTTCATCAAACTACCAAAGAGGCTGATGGCATAAAAAATAATTAAGTAACTCTGATCTGGAGTGAGAGGATCAAGGCAGCTTACCACTTAGTATATATACTCGCCTGTGATTTGTTCTGGTTAACTTAGAGACTTGCCTAATTCAAATTGCTAACTCAGTGCAATAGAATGAAATATTTTAAAATTGTGGCTCTCCAGAATCCAGCTTTTGGTGAGCTTTTAGTGAGGATCAGGGCCCACAAAAATATCTCCATGAGGGCCTTTTTTCAGTTGACTGAGTATTCTGGATCAACCTACTCTGGGATACAAGCCTGAATGATGAAGCCCCTAAGTTCGTGTACCATACTGTCTGCCATAAAATGCAGGCCTGCAAGAAATAATTACAATGCCGAATGATAAATACTTTAATATCTTTTCAGCCTTCATTCACACTCTCCTATGTTGACCCTGTGGTCCATATGTACACACATATGGCTCGTGCTTCCCTTTGGCTACCCCCAATGCTTCTGTCATCCCCTCTTTCCATGTTCCCTTTTATTGTATGGAACTTACTCCCCTTCTCTAGACTATGACCATCAAGAGCTTATTCGTTTTTTGGAGCCCGATTTGTATATGACAAATAAAAGGAACAGAGTACAGTGTATATGTGAGAAAAAGGCTTAGTACCTCTTAATTCTTCTTAAATGTCCTCTCCTCTTCCATGAAGTTCTCTATCGGATCTAAATAGTGATATTCTTCTCCTATCAACTCATAGAGCATTTTTTTTCGTATAACGTATGATACCAAATGCATCCTGCCTTGTACAAATGAAAAGATTGTGTAATTGTTTTTCTACTTGATGGTGGGCTATTTGAGGACCAGATCTGACTTATTCATCACACTATATGTTTCCAGTACTAAAAAGAGTGCTTGGGGTGCCATCTAGTATGTATCTGTTGAATGAGTACATAACTCAATATTGCTGGTAAGAACAGCAGATCGTATCAGTGTAGGAAATACTTTTCAAAGGATTCATTTCTGAGAACAGCTCATCCATCGATCAATTTTAAATTGTGGCTAAAACCAGTATTTTATACTGATCCTTGCCAGCCAGTTCTTTGGGGATTAATTAGAATAAGAATTTGCTAATTGTTCTTGCTTATGCTAATGCTTCATATTCTCATAAAGTAAAATGTGTGATGACTATAAAGTTTACCTCCCACACCATTTAATAAAGAACAGGTTACAGATAGAGACTTTAAAAGTTTTCTTAATAATGGCTTCTATTATATTTGTAACAGCACCTGAAAGATAATTTCAATACCATAAGGCTCATTTGGGAAGAGAAAATTTATTCTTTTGAGACACATTATGTTGCAGTAACAAACAACATCCCAAATCAGTGGATTTGCATAGTAGTTGATTTCTTCCTCATACTACATGTCCATTATAGATGGAGAGGGTACAATCGGAGACCTATGCTGAGGGAGACTCAATTTCTGCATGTGCTTCAAAACTCATTACAGCTGGCGAAAGGAATCTGAAAAATTGCCCAGTGGCACTTAAACGTGGAAAATAAAGTACAGCACTTCTCACATGTTTTTGGCCAAATAAATTTTATGTTCACACATAACTTGAGCATTGGTGAGGAAATGCAATATTACCATGTGCCTAAAAAGAGAAGAACATGAATATTTTTTAAAAGCACCAGAAGCAATCCAGTCAGTTTGTGGGGAATTTTTTTTTAACCTTTTCTTGTCTCCCAGCGTAACCCTGCTGGTTAAACCTAGAGACCAGACCTGGGGTTATTAATGAGACAATGTCATGTTATTACATTTTAGATTACGTAAGAAAGTTAACTATAGAGGTACTATGCAGGACTTCCATTCTAATTATGATTTTAAATGTGCGTTCTTATATTTTATTTGTGCCTGGAATTCTCTTCAAAAATAATAATGAGAGCTTTGAGAAAAATGTGATCTTGTAACATTACTGTTATTTTATTAAGAAATATTTAAATATCAGAAGGTCTCATTATGCCTACATGACCAGATACCCCACTAACCATTTTACCTTTCCTCCTCACTGACAAAACTTTGACTTTATTTAGGCATGTGAGCATAGGTTCAGTCATCTGATTAAGATTTAGCCCATTGGCTACAAGCAGAAGGGCTGTGTTATTATTGTTGGAGTTCTGGAAATTTTCACTGAGCCTTGAGTAGGTACATAGGACTTTTCCTGTTACATGACCCAGAGCCTGGAGGTGCCATAAAAAAATAGTCAGGATCCCAGAAAAAAAAAGAGACTCTTTAGGCAGCCTTTTTAGTGAACTTGGGACTACTCTATCTTAATTCATCTTATGGATTTCGGGCTCAGCAATCTATGCCAGTTGCCAAATGACAAATCAAGGATTTGTATAAATTCACCAACGCCTTTTCCTTGAGAAATCCTTCTGTGGCTTTTGCCTCTGTAAGTCCCACCCTTGCCTTTGATCTGGGGGACAGTCTTCACAAAGGTACATGGAATAAATTCTCAATCCTTTAAACTGATGGCTCTGACTTATTCTCTGGGGGTTATTTTGCAGAATAGTGACTCCTCTGTGTTGGATCATGTTCTTTCTGACTTCTGTTAGATCATGACTCCTTCACTCAGTGTTTCAGCAACTTTATGTTTCTTTTGTCTCAGGGAGGGTTGAGAGAAGAACTGAGATATTCAGTATTATCACTGTAAATGGAAGAGACTATATGAGAAAGAATAATCAATAAATCTTGAGACCATAGTAGATGCACTTCTTAACCTGTACTTTAAACTGAGTTTGTAATTATTTTAGATAAATACTTCTAAGGTTTCCTTTCCTGCCAAAATTACATTATAAATGTTTTTATACTCCATTTTGGTTTTAACTTGGCACATATGCCATAAAAAGAAACATACCTCTACCTGTAACTTTACTGTCTATGGTTTCAGTAACTTTGGACTTTGGATCTAGTCAAACACATTCCAGAACATTATGTAAAGAAAAAAAATGTTACAGTCTGTGAGACAGAATTCTTATATTGCATTCCAAATTTTGAAAGTAGACTCAATTTTGCTGTTCATTAAACTGAGTCAATTTTTTTGTTACTTGTGCTCACAGATACCTACAGCGTTGCTTTGAAGTTCACCTCTAGTTTAATAAGAGATATCATAAATTATTCAAAATAAAAAGTAAAGAAAATCTTTTGAGACAATTCAGGCAAAATCTACATGACAAAGCAACTGTTTAATCAAGAAGATGCAAGGGACTAAAAAGTTAGATTTCTAGAAGAACTGTTTACTAGTGTTTGGCAATAATAATATTTGATATCTACAAATAAGTTAAAATAAGATGCCTAGAATTGCCTGGTATGATATGGTATGGTATGGTATGGTATGGTATGGTATGGTATTATAGGGGCGGAAGGCAGGCTGCCCCACATGTTGCCTCAGTGGCATATTAATCATTTTGAATTAAAGTTACTTAAGAAATGGCCAATGTGAGAGGGACACTTTGACCCTCCTCTTTGTCTCCCTGAAAGCAGGAGATGAATCTATCAGGTGAAAGGTGCTCTCCCTGCATTTGGAGGTAGAAGGACACCCTTATCACCAGAGACAGGGAATTCAGGCCAAGAATCCTGTGTAAACAAACCTTGTTACTTCTTTGACTACTCAAAGCCCAAACTCTATTTAGATCCTTCAGTAATTAAGCACCCAAAGCCTAAGTTTCTTTGTCCTTTGGGTTTCTTTGTCCTGTAAATTCCTCACAACTTTATCATTGCTTTGTCTAAAAAGTATAAAAGTTGCCTACTTTGGCCACTTCTTAGGTCCTGTTTCTATGAGACCTCAGTGTGCACAAATGAAAATTTGTTTCTTTTTTCTCCTGTTAATGTCTTGTGTTAATTTTATTATTAGTTAGTCCAGTCACAAGGGCTCAAGAGGGGTAGAGGGGGAAATTTCCTCCTCCCCAGCAATGTGGTATAGTATTAAAGGTCAGCTCATCAATTCGTGTTGTACTGATTATTAAAGCTGAGTGAGAAAACAAGGCTTTGAATGCCCAAGTTAAGCATAACATGACCATTGATAAAACAAATACAGTGAGACCAAATGGCATCTTCTTTCACAACTTTTCTCACAGAACAACCAATAAGGAAATCAAACATAATATATATAATTTTTATACTTTCTTAAAAATATTGGCTTGAGTACACTTCACTTTCGGAAATTAAAATACATTTATTTCAATCTTAGCAAGATTGGCCCAAGCATTGTAATGATTTCAGATAACTTTCACAACCCATGTTGTCAAAATTGCCCCAATTTTTACCTGCTGAGCCTTCTTTACACCTAAAAGGATCACACAGACAGAGGCAAACAAAAGTGTAATGTAAACTAACAGTATAGCAGTAAAGGTTAATATATAAATCCATTTCATTAATATAAATCTGCATTATTTTCTTTTGCCCTGACATTCCTTAACTGTCATAGCACTACTTTTTATTGCTTTACTGTCAATAGATTTCTGTAGTTTAAAAGATATTAGAATTATAAAGCAATCTAAGTTTTAAAAACTTTGCTTCTATATCCTGAATTCAGACTCTTTAAAAAAATCTATAAACATTGACCTCACAAATTAGATGGAAGAAATTTAAATATTAATGCTGTCGAGTGCATATTTATTCAAGTACCATGCACATGAACCTAGTAACACATAAAGAGATATATTTGAATAAAAATGTGAATAATATAAATTAACCATTTTGAATAAATTAAAACAAATATGCAAATTTATAGTAAATTTATTCAGTGCAAATTATAGTGAATTCCCTCTGATAATTAAGAATTTATAAAATACAAATATTTACAGTGGTTCATGTGGTTAACTAACTGGCCAGGTTTAGTTAATTGTTATAGTAAAGTTAAAAACGTTGAGGATTCCACCAAAATGACACCAAAATAAACGAAACAAGATTAGATGCAAGAGGGAAGAGATATGGGAACATATGTATATGTATAACTGATTCACTTTGTTATAAAGCAGAAACTAACACACCATTGTAAAGCAATTATACTCCAATAAAGATGTTAAAAAAATTTTAAAAAGAATTATTTAGAATTCTGCTTCACAGAAATCCACACAACCACAAAAAAATTCTTCCCTTTTTTTCCACCATTCATGAAAATTAATTGTAGTCAGAATAAATTACAGTTTAAGGAGTCTAAGTCTTCTCATTCTACCACTCAAAACTTATGTTAGAAGAAGAGAAAGCACAGATTCCCAGGCCCCTCTTCTGGGAAGTCTGATTCAATTGGTGGAGAACGGGACCTAGAAATTTTTTTAAAAAATAGACATCAGGACTTCCCTGGTGGCGCAGTGGTTAAGAATCTGCCTGCCAATGCAGGGGACATAGGTTCGAGCCCTGGTCTGGGAAGATCCCACATGCCGCGCAGCAGCTAAGCCCGTGCACCACAACTACTGAGCCTGCACTCCAGAGCCTGTGAACCACAGCTACTGAGCCCACGTGCCACAACTACTGAAGCCCGTGTGCCTAGAGCCCGTGATCCGCAACAAGTGAAGTCACCACAATGAGAAGCCCACGCACCGTGACGAAGAGTAGGCCCCACTCGCATCGATGAAGACCCTATGCAGCCCAAAATTAATTAATTAATTATTTGTTTAAAAAGCCGTATCAGCTTCTTTAAAAAAAAAAAAAAAAGAAGTAAAAATAAAAGATATATCGTAAAATAGCCTTATCAGAGAAAGTTAAGAAAAAACGAGCTAGCCTCAAGAGGACGTTCTGGGAAAACCCATAATCTACCTGACCCAGGATTCCAAAAGACAAGCTCCCCCGTGCTTAGAATGCCAAAAGCCACCTCTGTGCCTCAGACAATCACTCCTCGCCTTGTTCACTCCTGCCAGAAGAAAGATTTAAGGGTAAGTGGAGAAAGTTGCTTTTTCCAGCCAAGTTTCTCATAGTCATTTCACTATTCCTCAAGCCAGTATTCAAAGAAAAAGAAAAAAGAAAAGAAAACGGGGAAGGAGAAGCAGTAACATATATATACATGATGTTATGCTATACCAAGACACTTAAATGTTGAATTACTCATATCACCAGTTTATATTCTTTAATAGCTGTACTAGCAAACATTTAGAATAAGTAATATGACTTCTGAATGTAGAAAAATTGAATCAAAAACCAAGCCAGTAATAAGGTTAAAGATTTTTTCACCCTTCTTAACACACATGTGCATGCACACCCACACCTGCACAACTGCAATATTTTTGTATATCCTGACACTTGAAAACTAACATCAGATTCTCTCCTTTTGTTTTAACTTGATATTTCTAATGCTTTCCTATTTGACTTGTAAGATGTACCAATAGTGTATACCAGAAAATGTCCAATATATAAAATTAATCATAGTAAAAGGCAATCTATGAATGATGCAAGACACATGACAGAATTTCAGAGGTACCTATATCACTGTAAAGTTACAGTTAGGCAAATATATAAGGAAGTGATCCTCTCCACAGAGTAATTTAAGTTTAAAACCAGGCACTGAATTCTCATTTAAATTTCATAAAATTATGAGGCAAAAAAAGTCTCCAATGCTTCTCTTGATTTAAAAAAAAAACCTACTTCATGACTGCAATTTCTAAGGCAGCAGTTCTCACATTTCAGTGTACATAATAATCACCTGGGCTGCTTGTTTGAAGTTCAGATTCCCAAGGTTTTACCTGACAGGGTTCTGAACAGATAAATCTGACATGGGTCCCAGGACCCTGCATTTAAAACAAGCTCTCTAGGTGCATTTTTTTAAAAATTTTTTAACATCTTTATTGGAGTATAATTGCTTTACAATTGTGTGTTAGTTTCTGCTTTATAACAAAGTGAATCAGCTATATGTATAAATATATCCCCATATCTCCTCCCTCTTGCGTCTCCCTCCCACACCCCCATGGCACCCCTCTAGGTGGTCACAAAGCACCGAGTTGATCTCCCTGTGCTATGCGGCTGCTTCCCACTAGCTGTCTGTTTTACATTTGGTAGTGTATATATGTCCATGCCACTCTCTCACTTCGTCCCAGCTTACCCTTCCCCTCCCCGTGTCGTCAAGTCCATTTTCTATGTCTGCATCTCTATTCCTGTCCTGCCCCTAGGTTCATCAGAACCTTTTTTTTTTTTTAGATTCCATATATATGTGTTAGCATATGGTATTTGTTTTTCTCTTTCTGACTTACTTCACTCTGTATGACAGACTCTAGGTCCATCCACCATCACTACAAATCACTCAATTTCATTTCTTTTTATGGCCGAGTAATATTGCATTGTATATATGTGCCACATCTTCTTTATCCATTCATCTGTGGATGGACACTTAGGTTGCTTCCATGTCCTGGCTATTGTAAATAGTGCTGCAATAAACGTTATGGTCCATGTCTCTTTTTGAATTATGGTTTTCTCAGGGTACATGCCCAATAGTGGGATTGCTGGGTCATATGGTAGTTCTATTTTTAGTTTTTTAAGGAACCTCTATACTGTCCTCCATAGTGGCTGTATCTATTTACATTCCTGCCAACAGTGCAAGAGGGTTCCCTTTTCTCCACACCCTCTCTAGCATTTATTGTTTGTAGATTTTTTGATGATGGCCATTCTGACTGGTGTGAGGTAATACCTCATTGTGGTTTTGATTTGCATTTCTCTAATAATTAGTGATGTTGAGCATCCTTTCATGTGTTTGTTGGCAGTCTGTATATCTTCTTTGGAGAAATGTCTATGTAGGTCTTCAGCCCATTTTTGTATTGGGTTGTTTGTTTTTTTGATATTGAGTTGCATGAGCTGCTTGTAAATTTTGGAGATTAATCCTTTGTCAGGTGCTTCATTTGCAAATATTTTCTCCCATTCTGAGGGTTGTCTTTTCGTGTTGTTTATGCTTTCCTTTGCTGTGCAAAAGCTTTGAAGTTTCATTAGGTCCCATTTGTTTATTTTTGTTTTTATTTCCATTTCTCTAGGGGGGGTGGGTCAAAAAGGATCTTTCTGTGATGTATGGCATAGAGTGTTCTGCCCATGTTTTCCTCTAAGAGTTTTATAGTGTCTGGACTTGCATTTAGGTCTTTAATCCATTTTGAGTTTATTTTTGTGTATGGTGTTAGGGAGTGTTCTAATTTCATTCTTTTACATGTAGCTGTCCAGTTTTCCCAGCACCACTTATTGAAGAGGCTGTCTTTTCTTCATTGTATATTCTTGCCTTCTTTGTCAAAGAGTGACCATATGTGCATGGGTTTATCTCTGAGCTTTCTATCCTGTTCCATTGATCTATATTTCTGTTTTTGTGCCAGTACTCTTCAGGTGCTTTTGATGTTACTTGTCCACGGATTCACCCCTGATAAATCCTGCCCTCGACCTGCCCCTCTCTAACTTAATTCTGCATAAAAATCCCCTGGGGATGTTGTTATTGCGCAAGTTCTGATTCAGTAGTTCTTGGGGGAAGTGTCTGAGGATTCTAACATGTTCCCAGGTGAGATCAGTGCTTATGGTCCGTGGACCACACTTTGAGAAGCAAGGTTTTAAAACCTAAACCTTTGTTAAACATAAACCAAGACTCTCAGAGATATGAGATATGACAGCTATAATACTTACCAGTAAGTAAATTAACAAAGTACTGGTGGTGGTGGTGGAGGTGATTTGGAGGTTTTTAGCTAGAAAGGGGGTTACTTAGTGATTATGCTAATTAAGGATTGAAAACTAACACTTTAGAGAGGACTTGAATTGTCCATAGGTCTGTATGTATTTTGGGTAAAAAATAAATCCTGCTATTTGTTGGACAGAGAAGCCCCTTCAGTTAGGTCCAGTAAGAGTCATTAAAAGATAATGGTATTTTTTCAGCTTCAGCTGTTTAGAACATTTTTGATGAAGCACAGTGTTCAGTTTTATACCACCTAGACAAATGCTGCTGCAGGTAGGGATTTTTCCTTTTAACACTACTAGTGGAGAATTTGCCCAGCAAAACAGGGTAGATAGATGATTATGAGGTCATAAAAGTTTGGTTAGCAGATTTATTTTCTCAAGTGCCTTTTTTCCAACATTATTAATTCTGTTTTCATCTTACATTAAGTAATAGATTCAACAGTTGCTAGAATTCAGTGTCAGTCCCTGGATTCAAACAATAAACAGACTTAATGCTGAGTATTATGTGTACGGTAGAGAAGGAACTCTCAGCTTACCATTTATTTCCTTAAGTTGCACCAAGCAGACATGTTTGAAAGACACTTAAGTCTTTTAAACACGTTCAGTTGCCAGAGTGTGTGAAATCCATGGTTCTTTTG
Organism: Monodon monoceros; assembly: GCF_005190385.1. NCBI lineage: Eukaryota > Metazoa > Chordata > Mammalia > Artiodactyla > Monodontidae > Monodon > Monodon monoceros. The sequence goes on from NW_021703779.1 coordinate 31,823,823, forward strand.
GAAATCCATGAAATACAGATGCTAAGTTTAACCAATAATTTTATGCAATACCAAGGACTTTAGCAAATGTTAGTAAACATAAGTTTTGTTGTGTAGTGATAGTTTTTCAGCAAAGTGTTCTGCTGACTCTCTTAGCCAATATCAATCCTGGAAAAAGTATAAAGAGTAGAAACATGTATTTCAGGAAATTAACCATCACAATAAACCTGGAGAGAGGGAAGATTGTTTGGGACTGTTTGGGGATGGAGGGTCAGGTGAGAGGCTGCAGGTGGGAAGGAGGAGGCCATGAGAGGAAAGATTGGAAAATCATATTAAGTTGTGTTCTTTGTCTGTCCCCTGAGTTGTCTAGGCACAAATGCTCCTGGTGAATGTAAGGTTCTTGTCCCATCACAGAAAGAATTCAGAAACGAGACAGGGAGGTCAAGAAAGTAAAGTGAGGATTTATTTAAGCAAGAATACACTCTCAGAAGGAGAGTGGGCAGACAGGTGAGTAGCTGCCCCGGGTTTCTTTGGCAAGCCGGGTATGTGGGGCATATAAATGAAGGGATGGAAAATGTCAAATACCAAGTATTAGATATATGTGTAACTTCCAGGTCTCAACAAAAGTATTGATCTGAGGATCTGATTTCTGAAGCTGAGTGAAATAGAGTTCATAGTATTAACATTTGATATTTTCACTTATAATCTATATTCTCCCTCAGCATGTAAAACTGTAGGAATTTTGACAAATTCATTAAGAATAGATAAGTTATTTTTTACATTGTGTCCATAAATAATATTCAAGCATTTTATTGTTTTTTCATCTCAAATCTATTGTTTTGTTGTTGTTGTTAATCTCAAGACAGGCACATGTACATTGAATGTGCCGTACTAATTAATCATGATGCCCTAAGTAAAAGTTCATTTCCTGTTTCAATCAGTATTTCAGTTTTCATGTTTAACAGATGAAGTAAACTTAGAAGAAAAAAGGCTATTAGTTATAAAATTTTAAATATTGACAGAACGCTGAATCTCAATTAGCAGAAAGACACGATTTATAAATCTGAAGTAGTCTGCTTTGTACAGATCAAACAACATTTCAAGGAAAATTGATTTGTCATGATTATTTATTCATTTTTATCTGATGATGCTTATAAGGTTATAGAGCTATAAATACATATAATTCCTTTTCAAAGAGATGAAGAAAATTACATATTTCTCTGAAGAGTGAAGAATGCTAATTTCAGTGAGTTTATACCAAGACAACTTAAGTCCTCAGCAGTTTGGAAGGGGTTTTGACATTCACAGTGATTTCTTTCCATTGTGGTGTTTTGCATTTTGTAACTTGCCAAATAACAAATGATTTCTCCCAAATTGACGTCCTTTAAAACTGATTTTGTTAATGAATGAACATGATTTTGAATTTGTAATTAATCAAGCATCTATATCTATATCTATATATCCCTAATATGTATGACATAAGAAAGAAGCTGATGTGTGTGTGTATGTGTATGAATACCTCTGTGTGTGAGCATGGCATGCCCGTGCTTATAATGTGGCTACATTGGCGTATATGTACTGTAATAAAAGCACAGATATAAAATTAAAACTTCAGATTACCCAAATGACTTCCATGGAGGGAAACCTTTGAGGACTTCTGTATTTTTAGACTGATCATGTCTAAAATCTTCGGGTGTCATCTTCAGGTGTCAGCCTTACTGCCCCAGAACCATGTTAATGATAGGCTAAAATCAGCTATGTCTCTTAGCCACATGTTGCAAAGCAACGTCTTGTTTCAGAGAATTTCTTAGAGAGGGTTGAGAAGTATAAGTGTTCATTATTCAGGAGGAAATCAGAAGATCACAACACATATCTCAGTAACAATCAAATGCCCACTTCCGGTTCTGTCATTATCTAATCAGACAGTCTGCTCACATGAGAATTTTAACACTTTCCTCACACATCTGGCCACTACTCAACCCTCCCAGTGTCATCCTCTCTGTTTCCCATTCTTGCACCTGCCTACCTAAAATTCTTTATAAATCTATATGAGAATCCAGTAACATAATGAATTTACTTGTTTTTTACCGTACACATCCATGGTAGAAAATAATATTTAGACAAGATGATGGCTACAAAAGTCAATCATGATAATGTCACAGTAATTTTATTAAGATTTTAAAATCCACCCCTCCTTGAGCTATAAACATTAGAACTCTGCCTGGAACATCATCACTTCTGCCTAAATGCCAGCATTAGCGTTATATTTATAATGGATTTGCTCTACAGGACACTCAAGATAAATTGATGAACGCTCCTGTCAAAGAAGAGAAAAGTCTTCTTTTCTGCGTAAACCTCCAACTCTTAATCCACACAAAAACACAGACAGGCTCAGGGACTGCTTTAACTTAAATCACAAGTCTCCGTGACAAAAGGAAATATAAGTTGCTATGTGTATAGGGAAAGACTCCTTCATGAAAAGCACAAATGTAATCCTAAAAAGCTGACTTTAAAATAACACTCAATGCAAGTTCTTTTATTTATTTATTTATTTATTTATTTATTTATTTATTTATTTATGTGGCTGCACCAGGTCTTAGTTGTGGCATGTGGACTCTCTTAGCTGCGGCACACGAGATCTAGTTCCCTGACCAGGGATCGAACCCAGGCCCCCTGCATTGGGAGCGCAGAGTCTTAACCACTGGACCACAAGGGAAGTCCCTCAGTGCAAGTTCTTTCAACTTCTTTTATAAAACTGGAGACTTATTTCCGCAGGAAGAGTAGCAGAGTAAGAATATCAGAGACACAAAAGGCAAGAATTGTGCACATGTAGGTATGTACTCATCTATGTGTCTGTACACACACACACACACACACACACACACACACACACATCACATCTTTATCCATTCATCTGCAGACAGATACTTGGGTCACTTCCATATTTGCCTGTTGTGAATAATGATGTGATGAACAAGGGAATGCAGACATCTCTTCAAGATAGTGATTCCATTTCTTTACATATGTGCCCAGAAGTTGAATTGCTGGATCATATGTTAGTTCTATTGTTATTTTTTTCTCATGAATCTTCATACTGTTTTCCATAGTGACTGCACCAAAGTATATTTCCACCAACAGTACACAAGCGTTCCTTTTTCTCCACATCTTTGCCAACACTTTTATGCCTTGTCTTTTTAATGTTAGCCATTCTAACAGATGTGAGGTGATACCTGATTGTGATTTTGATTTTTATTTCCCTGATAATTAGTGATGTTCCGCACCTTTTCATGTACCTGTTGGCCATGTGTATGTCTTCAGGCCTATTCAGGTTCTCTGCCCATTTTTTAATTGGAGTGTTTGTTCATTTGCTTTTGAGTTGTATGAGGTGATTTGTTGTTAAGCTGGGTGGTGGATAAGATACAGCTATGGGAGAGGTGAGCGGGAGCCACATTCTCAGATGGTATAACTCAGCGTTCAGAGATAAAAACCTGGAGGGAGAATTTCTAGCCGTTACTTTGAGATCATGAAGAAAGGCAAGAATGGAAGGTGTCCTGTGCTTTTGTCCCAGCACAGTTGAACACATTGCAACCTAAATGATTTATGCACATTATCTCCAAGGAGTGTTTGAGAAATAAGTATGATAGTCCCTTGAGATGATATGTGCAGAACACACTGGGCTGGCACTGTATATGTAGGGCTTGGAGGGCCAGAGTCCACTACATTCATAGAACATTTTAATCAGGTTATCTTGAATGTATGTTGGCAAATCTAATCTGGGGCTAGATTTTTGGTAAGGGTGAAATGAATGAAAATGGTGGTTTGCATGGCATGCAGGGAAGGAGTTAGTCCTTGACACAAATTCTAGGATCATTGAGTTTCATCCAGTTGGGATGACACCTCCACACCTAAATTATATAATAGACTATTTGAGGGGAAATTTTTATTTGATTTTTACTTGCCAAGTAACAATTTTTATCTGATTCGATATTTCATGTCCTACAGCGATTCATGTACTCTGATACATCCTTGATTAATTTTTTAATTAAAAAAATAGGTAAAGGTGGTTCCGTTTGTGGTCAAAATAACCAGAGTAATAATTCCCATTCATAAAGATTTAAGATATACCAAGCACTGTGCCAGGCGTTTTACATACATTACATGCATTCCAACAGACTTTTGACATATTATTAGACCAACTGCAGAGATGAGGAACACTGAGGTTCATAGAGCTTGGGATGTGCCTGAATTAACAGAATAGTTTGTGACTATACTGGGACTAAACCCCTGATCTGAACTGGTCTAGAGCCCACACTGTTCCACTCCTGCCAGCCAGAGGTAAACCTTCTGTCTTTTATCAATAATTCATTTCTCTTCCCACTATTGTTGTAGTTTTTTTTATGACAGGGTCGAAAGTAAGTTTATTATATGAGATGAATTGTGTCGAAGTATAGCAGTAGAGGGTTGACGCTCGCTCAGGTAAAATAGTGCCGTTTGTTTTGTTTTGGTAGTTTTTATTAAAGTATTATCTATGTTTATATTTTAAGACTTGTTTTTTTAACATTTTAGAAATTTTAAAGTAGTAACATATGTTTTTATTGATTATACAAGTAATAATGGGCTTTTTTGAAAACATGCCGTGTTTTGTCCTTGAGCGCTAAAGCAACACAAGGACATTTCGTTGCGCTCCCACCATTCTGATTATACTGAGGACATCTCATGGATCAGTGCCCAAAGCACTCAATGCTTATTCGTAGGCCCCCGGTTTGCCGGGGGGGTGCTCAAAGCATTCAGGACTGCTTACAGTTCCGGCTTATTTGCATGACCCCGGTTTGCTGGGGGGGCTCAAAGCAATCAGGACTGTTTGCAGTTCTGGCTTATTTGCCAGCCCCCAGTTTGCTGGGAGTGGGGGGGGCTCATGGGTCACGTCTCCTTTCCATGTCCTCAGTTATTTCACTACACACTATTCCATAATGTGTCCCAGGTGATAAAAAGAAGGACTCTATCACCAAAGTACTTTATGCAGGCTTAAAATAGGAAGATGAAAATGAGAATAAAGTATAATTTAATGGTATGTATAGTTTTTGTCCCCATCACATGTCATTGGACTAGCCCTTGCTGCTGACATATGAGAAAAAGCAGTTTGCCACTTTCAGGCCAAAGAATATGGGAGTCAGTATGCCACCTCTATGCTTTCTCTTTCGTTCAGCAACATCCCGGAGAGTTTGTGTTGTGATGGTGGAACTAGAAGGTGGAACAGCCTGGATCCATGGGTCACCTGATAGTAGTGTGGCCAGGACAATGTACATCAGGTTTCATCTTCACAAAAATAAATGTCTTTGTGTTAAGCCATTCAAAATTCAGGTTTTGTGTGTTGTATCATGCAGCAATCATTCTATCTTATTAACACACTCTATCTTATTAGCTACTTTCTTTGTTTGGCCTATTTTAATATCTTAATAAGAAAGCTACTGATGCATATATTTTTGTGGCAAAAGAGTTTTAACAATATACATAAATCAAAGTTCTCTGCTTTACAGTATTTCTCCAAAATTCATGCCCTCACTGAGAGGTTACCACAAATGAGAGTCTAGTGTGTATAATTTAAAAGATGACTCTAGCTTTTCCTGTGGGAGCCGCTGGGTTGAGAGGAGCGTGGCCTTCTCCTCTCCCCGCCATGGCGTGTGCTCGTCCACTGATATCAGTGTACTCTGAAAAGGGGGAGTCATCTGGCAAAAATGTCACTTTGCCTGCTGTGTTCAAGGCTCCCATTCGACCAGATATTGTGAACTTTGTTCACACCAACTTGCGCAAAAACAACAGACAGCCCTATGCTGTCAGTGAATTAGCAGGTCATCAAACCAGTGCTGAGTCTTGGGGTACTGGCAGAGCTATGGCTTGAATTCCCAGGGTTCGAGGTGGTGGCACTCACCATTCTGGCCAGGGTGCTTTTGGAATTATGTGTCGTGGGGGCTGCATGTTTGCACCAACCAAGACCTGGTGACGTTGGCACCGCAGAGTGAATACAACGCAGAAGCGATATGCCATCTGCTCTGCGTTGGCTGCCTCGGCTTTACCAGCGCCGGTCATGTCTAAAGGTCATCGTATAGAGGAAGTTCCTGAACTTCCTTTGGTGGTTGAAGATAAAGTTGAAGGCTACAAGAAGACCGAGGAGACTGTTTTGCTCCTGAAGAAACTTAAGGCTTGGAATGATATCAAAAAGGTCTACGCCTCACAGCGAATGAGAGCTGGCAAAGGCAAAATGAGAAACCGTCGCCGTATCAAGTGCAGGGGACCCTGCATCATTTATAATGAGGACAGTGGTATCATCAAGGCCTTCAGAAACATCCCTGGAATTACTCTGCTTAATGTAAGCAAACTGAACATTTTGAAACTTGCTCCTGGTGGGCATGTGGGACGTTTCTGCATTTGGGCTGAAAGTGCTTTCCGCAAGTTAGATGAGCTGTATGGCACTTGGCGTAAAGCTGCCTCCCTCAAGAGTAACTACAACCTCCCCATGCACAAGATGCTCAATACAGACCTTAGCAGAATCTTGAAAAACCCAGAGATCCAAAGAGCCCTCCGAGCACCACGCAAGAAGATTCATCGCAGAGTCCTGAAGAAGAATCCACTGAAAAACCTGAGAATCATGTTGAAGCTAAACCCATATGCAAAGACCACGCGCCGGAACACCATTCTTCGCCAGGCCAAGAACCACAAAATCCGGATGGATAGGGCAGCAGCAGCACTAGAAGCCAAATCAGTTGAGAAGGGGGTTCCAGGCAAGAAGCCTGTGGTGGGAAAGAAGGGAAAGGAGGCTGTTTGCCTTAAGAAGCTGAAGAAGCCAAAGAAGCCTTTGGTGGGAAAAAAGGCTGCAGTGACCAAGAAACCAGCAGCTGAAAAGAAGCCTGCTAAAAAGAAACCCACAGAAAAGAAACCCACCACAGAGGAAAAGGCTGCTGCATAAACTTAAATTCGTTTATTCGGTAAAGGTCAAATCATTTTGGACAGCTAATTTTGAATAAAGACCTGATCAAAGAGGCAGTGAGAAACATAAAAAAAAAAAAAAAAAAGATGAGTCTAGGATTTCCAATATAGAGATGTAGTATAGAAATACGTTCTATATTTAATTTAATGGATAAAAGTAACATGTTTTTCTTCTTGCCCTTGCCACTTAATAAAATGAATGTGGATCTTTCCATGATAACACATATAGATAACCTCACTTATCTAACTATACCCAAAGCAAGTATGTGTCATAATGAGTTTAACTGTTCTCCTACTAATTAGAAACTAAGTTGTTTCCCATTTATTAATATGATTTACAGAACTGAAGTCAACATTTTGGAAATGCATTATAGGGCCCATGTGCATGCTTTCTCAAAGGAAAGATAATGCAAAATGTAAATTGGGTTAAAGTGGAGAAGATTGTATATTTTTATAAATATAGCCCAAATCTATTTCCAACATTTTTCTTCTAGTTCTGTCTCACAAATTAATGTATTTTAATACCCTACACATTTACGGACACTTTAATTTACCAATCCTTTAAATTATAGTCAAACTTAAGAGTGAGAAAATATTGTCTCACTAATATTTTGTATTTCCCTGTTTTCTAATTAAGTTTAGCCGAAAATTATATTACAACCTCACTCATATTAAGCTGAATTTATACAGTGATTTCCTGAGTAACAGGATATTTCTTGGAATGCTTTAAAATTCTGCTATGCCAACATGGTATTTCTCCTTCATGTGAGAAGCAAGGATTCGATCAGAATGACCAAGTGTCAAGAAATAGGGCCAGACAGGAAAATCTTAGCTAGTGAGGATCCAAGAGGACAGCATTATCCAGGGTCCATGAGAGTCACATACAAAGCAAGTCCAGGGACCCCAGTGTAGGACAGCTGTCAGGATTCTGAATCCAGAGCTCAGCATTATGTGGAGAAAGCACAGGAAGTAGAGAAGATGGGGAATTTGGGGGCAGGGGGGTGGGGAGGGTCCAGGACAAATTACATGAATACGTTTGGGAAATATCACCATTGCCAGCTGAGCAGTAGGGACATCTCAGTGTGGTGAGTCTACTGAATGAAAGGAATAGAGACATGAAAGACAGCCACGTTACCTTAGAATACCCCCTACATACTGGGAGTCCAGTGCACCCCTCTTGGTGTTCCAGGGCTTGTGGCTGTCGTGTGTATGTGTGTGTGTGTGTGTGTGTGTGTATGTGTGTAATAATAGCACTTAACGTGAAATCTACTGTCTTAAAACATTTTAAAGTGTACATTATTTTTTGATTATAGGTACAATGTTGTACAGCAGATCCTAGATCTTATCATCTTGCTTAACTGAAACTTTATGTTCGTTGATTGGTAACTCATTTCCCCTTCCCCTCAGCCCCTTGCAACCACCATTCCAGTCTTTAATTATGTGAATTTGACTATTTTAAATAACTCATACAAGTGGAATCATGCAGTATTTCTTTCTGTAACTGGTTTACTTCACTTAGCATAATATCCATGATGCTCATCCATATTGTTGCATTTGGCAGAATTTTCTTCTTTTTTTAAGGTTGAGTAGTATTCTATTGTATGTCTATACCACATATGTTACTGACCCTTTAGAGTCGGGCCCCAACAAGGGTCCTTCTGCCTAGTGTCCTTCAAGTCAATACGAGGCGGAGTTCGGTTCAGAAGCAAAGGAAAGCTTTATTCTTTAATCAAAGAGTGGAGAGGTGTGTGCTTGTGCTCTAGAGCACCTGCTCTCCCTGACAGGCCAGGCCAGGGGCGGGGCTGCTTTATTGGGATCAGCGGGGAGGGGGCGGAGTTCGCACGGGAGGCGCAGACGTGTTGCTCATGCTCCAGATCCCAGCGTGGGTGCGGCGTCTCTGCACGCAGCCCGCTGAGCTGAGGTGTCCGGTGCAGCCATCTTGAACTAAGAATCTGGTCTGAAGTGCCAGGTACAAGACCTCTGGACGTAGCACCATATGAGCAACAGAAAGAAGACGAAGCACAGAGGAAAAGAAACAACAAAAAAAGGTTAGACTTTATTGTATTACCCAGATTCTATTTCCCAGGAATTGTTAATAACTTTGCTGGTGACAATTCCCTCCTCTGCCTTTTGGCCAGCTTCTCATTCTCGAGGGGCGCTGAGGGGCGACGGTCTGTCTTCTGTGACTGTTTTCTGCTGATTTGGGGGGTCGTCATAACCCCAGGGAGAGGAGCAGAGCTTCCCACAGCTGCCTTTAGTTATTTTTGATTTTCCCCAGGCCTTAGCCCAGTTTGCGTTCCTGAGCGACTACCCTTGGACATTTTATAGATTCTAACCTTTTGGAGACAAAAGACGCAAGACAATTTGATACATGGCCCAAGTGTCAGCAAGAGAACAATGGTTATTAAGGGGCCCAGGAAAAGTAGAAACCGGCGACCCAGGAGAGGCCTTGTTTTACCCGGCTCCATATTTGTTCGGCCGGATGAGGCTGGCTGCCTTCTGTTTGGCAAGTTGCTGTTTCCGGTAGCCTGTCTGCACTGTCTTCAGTCAGGCCACTTGCACTGAAGTAAAAGCAACATGACGTATTGGCCAGCACACAGACCCTTCCCTGGTCAGCTAAGAGATTTTCAAATCTCTACTGCTCAGCAAGGCATAGGGTTACTTATCGTTTGCCGTTTTTAAGAAAAGGAATTTTAGGTTGGAGAAAGGTTCAGCAGAGGAGTCAGAAGGGTCCATTGTCTTGGGTTGTTTACTCTCAAGTGATGTACCCACGGAGTAATCCCCTGCAACAGAGTTGCGAGTCTGCATGGGCTGTTAGTCCAGATTCCCTTGCCGACCAGTTGACATTGGAGGGCAATAGGCAGTAAATGGGCTTGCGGCCAGGCCTTTTTATTCTGACTTTTTCTCCTCTGTATCTCAGTTTTTAAACAGCCAGTGGGCAACCTTAACGAGGCAAGAGGTAGTGGTATCTGGTTCTGTTTCTTTTCCATTGTCTCCGTGGTCCCAGGTGGGTTCGTTATCTGGGACCACTTAATTCCCTGGTCTGAAAATAACACAAACTACATTGTTTGTGTTCTCTCTGTTTGCTTCCTCTCTGGCTTTTAAAAAGACCTTGGCCTTTTCTTCCCCCATTAAGAGTACATTGAGGGGGCTCTACAGGTCAGCGCAGGTGGGGTCATGGGTCTGAAAGTTTCCCATAATCAGATTCAGGAACTCCTCTGGATCTTCCATCAACCCCTTACTGTGACTTTTCCAGTGTTTATACAGATCAAAAGTGGTAAATGGGACATATACCTGGATGAGTTCTTCTTCTCCATCGGGGACCTGACTCAAAGAGAGTACTTTTCTTGGTGGGTTGTTGGACCTTGGCTGGTAATTAGTAGACCCATAGACAGGCCAACTTTACCCATCTCTCAGCTGGTATTGGAGGCAGGCTGTATTACGTAGGAAGATTAAATGTTTTCAGTTAGGGGGTGATACCTGAAAAACTTCCAGTTCTGCAGGATACACCCTAATGGGCTACCCTTCAGCATGGCAGATGTTTGGTTCCCCATACATTAGATGTTCTGTTTTGGATTTGTTACCGGTTACCGAGGGGGTGGTTGGAGTGATTTGTTGGCACACAAATGCCCCAAGGTTTGACCCAAATAAATTTCTGGTTTGGGAAATTTGGAACCAGCAACCAAACCATTAATGGATTCCTTAAGAGACCCAAATAGGCATGGGATCTGATACAGTTGGGGGTTCCCTTTGAATTCATAATGGCCTGTGCTTGAAATACTCAGTCCTTCCTCAGTCAGAATGTCCCACAGGAGGTTGGACAGGAGTGCCTCCAGGCCAGAACAGCTTAGCCATGTTGGCTCCTGACCACCTTAGTCCCTTAGGGAGTGGCACAGCTGTCTGAGACAGGGCTCTTCTCTTTCCTCCTTTTGGCTGAAGAGGAGGAGTTTTCAGGCTTCTTGCCGGGTGAGAGCTAAAAGCATGAGGGATTCCCACAGGGTACTCACCAGATCACTGGAGTAGCTGGTATTCTGTGCTGATACCGGGAGGAGAGCCCGTGGAGCCTCAGTTGGTAAAGAATCACCCAAGGTTCGCCTCCTAAGCAGAGTGGGGAGGAGAGGTCGGGCAGTGGGTTTTTCCTATTCTTGCCAGCAGCTCACAGGGCTTCCCAGTAATGATCTTGTGAGTGGCTCACAGGGCTCCCCATCCCAGTTCAGACAAACTAGCACTGACCAGAAGAGGTCAAGACCCCGGTCGCATACCTACCTTGGGACCCGTTTGCATTTGGGCGTCTTCGATGCCTTTTCCTGAACTCAGATCGAGCGTCCTCATTCTGTTTTGTCAGGTGGTTCTTATTACCTGGGCCTTGTTCTGGTCTCACCTCTTGGCTCATGGGGCTGCCCACTTTCCCTTACCAAACTGAATGTGACTATGGAGAATGCTACTGTTGACCCCTGGAGGTTGGGTAGGAGGGCAAAAAGCCCTGGTGTTACTGTTACTGCCTTGTACATGGGTCAAGAGGTCAGCACTACTGGTGAGACAGCGGGCAAGACTGCCGTGGTTCCCTCTAGTCCACAGATCCTCACCGTCCCCAGGCGTCCAGTACCAAGGGAAGGCCAGCCAGAGGCAGCAGGAAGATACTCATTATTGAGTTTCAGTCTCTGATCCCCAAGGATGCCAGAGTATGATCTCCTCAAGGGGTCACAGTCTGGATTACTCTGGGAGCTACGCTGTGTGCACACCACATCCGGCTATTGGGTTGCTGGGCAGAGTTGCTCTGAATTCGGCCAAAGGCTACCGCCATTTTACCCCATCAGAGTGTAGTCAAAGATCACACAGTCATTCATCCTCACGTGAACCTCCCAAAGCCTCTGCCTTCCTCCCACTGGAGCTGGGATGAGCCCAGAGCCTAGTGGATAGGTGGAGGCAAAAAGGCCATGGTCCATCCCATCTGGATCACCAAAACTTGTTACTGACCCTTTCGAGTCAGGCCCCAATAAGGGTCCTCCTGCCTGATGTCACTTGCTCCAATAGAAGGAGAACAAGTTTGGTTCAGAAACAAAGGAAAGCTTTATTCTTTGATTAAAGAATGGAGAGGTGCACTCTCACTCCAGATTACACACTGTCCCCAAAAGGCCATCAGTAGGGCTGCTTTATAGGGTTCTCATCTGTGGACGGAGGGGCAGAGTCCTTGAGGGTCAGGTGCAGCTGTTCTCCTCATGGCACTTCAGACTGAAGCACTGGGTGCAGCATCTCTGCACACGGTATGCTACTGCCATCTTGAATTGACGTGTATTGCTCAGTACTTTTGCACACAGCATGCCAGTTGGGGTATCAGGCATGAAGGTTCTGTACCAGGAGCTTTAATCCGACATGTTAGGAGCAAGGCCTCTGCACATGGCCCTCTACTGGCAAGTGAAACTAGACTAAGCACAAAAGAAGTTAAACTTTATCTTATCACCTAGATTCCATCTTATTTTTCTCAGGGACCCCAGTGGGCATTGCTGGTGACACATATTTATCCATTCATCTACCCATGGATGTTTCAGTTGTTGCTGGGGATTGTCTTATTGCCTGCTGGAGATGGGTATTTCTTCTCATGTGGACAGTGGCCCTCCTCCCCTGATGCTGGGGCTACGTAATAGATGATATTGGTGAGTGATGACAGGGAAGACAGGCCAGGAGTCCCATGAGTAGTGGAAGTGGGTGTGCAGGTTCAAGTATGTCTTGTTTTTCCACTTGGAAATTAGAAGGGGGGATATACATGGGTGCTAATTACCTCAGTAACTCAACAGATGAAAGACTGGATGTGGAAGACATGTCTTCTGAATCAATCCAGATGGTGTCTTCAGCTCAGACTCCTTTCCATGGTTTCTGAGAGCTTGGCACACTACAGAGTAGGTGTTCTGTGGCTTTGATTGCTGGCCTACATTGGCACCAGTTACTGCCTGGAGTAGGAAGTTGGCTCAAGGTATAGACTTTGCAGGTTGGATGCAGAACCCATGAAGATGGCACATGTTCTTCTTAAATTGACTGGGGTAACAAGGATGTGTGTAGTGAAATGCAGAAAGCATAATATATCATCCTGTTGTGCACACTCCCACCTCTAAGATGAAGAGTTTAGGGCCTGGGAATGAGATGTCCATTATGACATGCAGTGTGATAGTTTCACATGGGAATTCTCAAGTTAGATGAGCAGCTGTGTTGCAGGAGAGGGAAATGTCACATCCTGGGACCTGTGGGAGTCCTTAGGACAGACAGCCAAGTGAGGCTCCTTGGCTTCGTGCAGAAAAGAATTCAAGAGCAAGCCAAAGAAAAGCGAAAGCAAGTTTATTTGATAAAATAGAGGGATACACACTCCATAGGCAGAATGCAGACCTTAGAAGGTGAGAGCAGCCCCAGGGTGTGGGGGTCATCTCAGAAAGTGAGAGCGGCCCTGGGGTATGGGATCATTGGTTTTTATGGGCTGAGTAATTTCATACCTAATGAGTGGGAGGAATAGTCTTGCTATTTCAGGGAAGGGTGGGGATTTCCCAGGAATTGGGCCACTGCCAACTTTTTGGCCTTTTATGTTTCATTTCGGAACTGTCATGGGCATAAGGGGGAGTAATTTTGAACACTACAATGAAGGTATAATGAGCTAAATCTCAATGGCAGGACTCTTCTCAAAGCCACCCTGGTTTCAGTTGGTTCCAGCCAGTTGGTTCTAGGTTTTTATCGCATCCCAACAGCTGCGCCCCTTCTTCATTTACCTAACATTTGTGTCCTGCCCCCTTCCCTCCTATCTCAGCTGTAGCACTTTGAGTTTTTTCAGTGGAGGCAGAGGTAAGCCTCTACATTTTGAATCAGGGAATGTGACTCTTTAGTACTTTGATTGATTGATTCATTCAGCAAACACTGATTATATGCTGAGAGTGAAACATAGACAATGTGATCAGCAGGTGTAGAAAAAGGAACTTAACTACTTTCACAGTTTCACAAGAACGCTGGCAACTTCCGAAAAAAAAGTGTGTTATCAAAATTTCTACCTTCATTTTCTTGGGGATTTGGTCATCTTAGGCTGCTCACTTGTACATATCAATTAAAAAGGGGACAAGGCTACCCCAGCAGGTTTTTTTCCTTTCAGTTAATTAACTAATTATTTTTCTCTGGTGTTCATTAAGAGACCAAGTAATTTTAAGCCTCAGACATTTATTTGCAACATTATTTAGGTTGCTAATTTCTATTTTCAGGAAGTTTTGGTAATCATACTAAACCCAACATGAACTACTGCTGTTGGGTAGTCCATAACCACTCCTAAGACCTTAAGGAAGCCACTCTGTCTGATTGTGTCTGTGACACAAAGGTATTGTGCTCACCTCTCTTCAAACTGTTCCATCAGGTTTTTTGGGGTTTTTTGTTTGTTTTTTTTTTTTTGGTACGCGGGCCTCTCACCACTGTGGCCTCTCCCGTTGCGGAGCACAGGCTCCGGACGCGCAGGCTCAGCGGCCATGGCTCACGGGCCCAGCCGCTCCGCGGCATGTGGGATCTTCCCAGACCAGGGCACAAACCCGTGTCCCCTGCATCAGCAGGCGGACTCTCAACCACTGCGCCACCAGGGAAGCCCCTGTTCCGTCAGTTTTAATAGCTATTACTTGAGGTTTCTTTTTAATCTGTTTAAGGGGTTTGAAAGTGTTGGTGAGAATGACATTCTGTGATTTACGCACTACCATCTCATGATATTGGTTCACAGAGGTAAACTGTGCCAAAGAATCTCAGCAATTCCATATTAGTGATTTTCGTAAGTGAAATTTAATAAACTTAACAGTAATTCATATTTTCTATTGCATTTATTTCTAATTTCCTTCCTTTAAAGAATCTTACCTTACATTTGTGAAAATTATTGTCCCTATAATCTTGTCCATATTTTTTAGGTCTAAACATTATTTCTAGTAAAGGGCTAAATAAATTAAGAAAGCATGTTTCCAGTCAAATATGCTTTAATTTGATTTTTACATCATAATTAAAATTTGTGTTTAAATATTAGCTGGCATAAATTCTTGTGCTTATGAAACTTATCTTGAAGTCAAAAGTCACTGCAATGTAATTACAGCTCTAAGCCTGTTAGCATCCTCAGTCCTTGAATGGCATTGCAGTTAGGGAATTATTTTAGTAAATACTGCTGAAGAAATTTTCATGTAACCTTTATATCTCTTCTGAGAAAAACAGAAAAATAAAATCAAGTACAAGAGAACACATCTCAATATTTCTTAGCAGAAAATGGGGAGGGAGATGCTTTTCTTTCTCTAATCTGAGCCCTTTACCCTTCGAGACAAGAATTTAGGTTTTTTCCAATTTATAACTGAATCCTTATCAAGCATTACTCAAACCCTCTTGCAGCCTACACAGTTTTTTTTTTTTTTCTCAAGGAGATTACAGTTACAACTTAAAGTTTACCAGAACATACTTCTAAAGACCAGTATGAATAAGTTTTCAACATAAGAATAAAATTATTTTATCCTAATAAAAATGTGAATAAGAGTACATAGAACAGCCTGAAGAAATTAAGATGAATCAGATTAAAGTGGCAAAATATTTATTATACAAAATAAGATTGTATCATCCCATAATGTGCTGAGAAAAAAAACCTGGTTGAAGATTTTATAAAAACTAGTAGAAGGGATAGTCTTAGATAAATATAAGCAATTTAAAATCATGTGCTAGAAAATATTTCTTAAGTCCTAATATGGAACAAATAATTTGGGAAAAAGTGAGTTCAGTGTACCCTGACAAGTTATTTTCCCATCGAAGATGATACTTGGAAGACTTGACATAATTATTTAGAAATGTTATCAGCACACCAGGCTCAGAAATTTCATTTTCAATTTCTTCTGCAAGTTGATAAATATAAAGTTACACTTTTAGTAGTTACAGCGTATACAAAAGCCTTTAGTGGAAATCAGGTGGTCCTGGTCAGGAGAATTATTTTTATTACATCCCTTTTTACATCCTCATTTGAAAAACAAATTCATCTAGAGTTGTAAATGTCTAAAGAAAAGCTGAACACTCTCAGATCACTAGATTCCCCTTAGAGTGTCAGTCCTTTCAAACATGAAATAGATCTCAAGAAGCCTGGAAGCATTGGACCTTCAAAAGTACTTAACTCTCATTTCCCATGTCACCAAACTCCATTAATTTCATGAATTGCAAAGGACTGTGATTCATTGTTAGTGGTTATTATAATTAAATGTAAATGTTTCTTTTATAAATCCTGCGTCTAGAAGAAGCATATTTGCTAAGTCATTCAATTTTTATGAAACATATTAATAATTGTTAATTTAGGAATATGAAGGAACAATCTAAAATCCAACTTAAGTGCTTGAGTCACATGTATTTTGGTCCCAAAGGTACCCATGCCTGTCTCATCACAGTGTCATGTAGAGTACAATGAAAGAATGTCACCTTCTTCGGGAGATGTATTAGTAATAATTCACACATGTAGACAGAAAGCATGAGCATTGGGATTGAATTTGGGTCACAAATGTCAGTGACCCACATTCATAAAAGAAAAATATAAATTTAGAGGATATACAGATTAATTTAAATGTATAAAAATGAGTTAAAGCATAGTACAGCAATCAGTTTTTTTAAGTTACTAGTAGTCAATAGTGCTGACCTGTAGAAACAGCAAACTGCAAATTGAAGTAAATCAGAAGATACTGCCTTCTGTGTTGAAAGATTAATTAGAATTACTAAGTGATAAATTAGTTGTGTTCTAAGTAGAACACTGACCTCACAGCCTCAAAGACTATAATAGCTAGTCAGAGGGCAGAAGAATGCTAGACTTTAGAAACAACTATAAAGTGACTAAGACACTATCCCTATCTTAGAGAATCGTATAGTAGAGTAAAATACAAATGGCAAGTAGACAAACTGTTGTGCAATGAAGGAAGGATGGCAAGAGATTTTCGAGGAAAAGCCCATTAGAGGCGGCTGCATTTGAGATGTGCCTTGAAGAATGCTACGTTACTGAATAGGTTGTGTTTGGGGCAAGGAAAATTGCGAATTCTAACAGAAAGGAAAAGCTGTGTAGGATAATATATAAAGATGTATAAAACTGCATAAGCTGTATAAAGCACTTTAAGGCAAGGAGATAGGTAAGCACAATGTTTGTTCAGGAAACAAAAGAAAGTAGAACTTGAATCGTGCAAAAGATAAGAGGGGACAAGTAGTGGGTGAAAAAACAAAGGAGTATTAGGGCCTTATTGTGGAGGGCTGGATGTCAGAATGAGGGACTTGGTATGTGAACAAGGGATAACAACAAGAGTAACAGTTCAGGCAGATCAAACAGAAGTGGTTGGGGAAAGTACTTTTCCCAGGAAAGACACATTGTAACAAGGTAGACATGATAATTATATTAAAAAACAGATAAACTAAAGATGGGGGGACTTCCCTGGTGGTGCAGTGGTTAAGAATCTACCTGCCAATGCAGGGGACGTGGGTTCGAGCCCTGGTCTGGGAAGATCCCACATGCCATGGAGCAACCAAGCTCGTGTGCCACAACTACTGAGCCTGCGCTCTAGAGTCCACGAGCCACAATTACTGAACCCACCTGCCACAACTACTGAAGCCCGTGCGCCTAGAGCCTGTGCTCTACAAAAAGAGAAGCCACCGCAATGAGAGGCCCATGCACCGCAAGGAAGAGTAACCCCCACTCGCCACAACTAGAGAAAGCCCGTGTGCAGCAACAAAGACCCAATGCAGCCAAAAATAAATAAATAAATAAAGATGGAGTATGAATAACTTTGAGATAAAAACCAATATAGAGGAATAACAAACAGCATGGCCAATAAATATAGCCAAATGTAAGTTGGAGCCAAAAATATAATGAGGGTCAGAAAAAGGATGGGTTCTTTCTATCAATTGATGTAGTGTCTAAGATCTAGAAAAGGGTGGAGGTACTGGGGGAGGATTATTCATAGTGAAGAAGTACTGAGGTTGCTGTGAGGTAAGGATTAAGACACACGTGGACACTAAGTGAGCCATCATCTCTGTGCACTTCGATGAAATGAAGATTTGCTATGACTTAAAAGCATACTTTCAAATTAGCAACTGAAAATGATCTGGGCCTAGCCTGGAAATGCAAATGGTAAAATGTTAGAGGAGACCTAAAGTGCCATGTGGAAGGAATGCACTTGATGATGATGTTTGGTAGCAGTTATTAGAGAATAACACTATTCTCCCTGATAATCCAGTATTTCACACATTCGTATAAACTCCGCTCCTTCTTGTGAAGAAGGAAAGAGTTCTTTCACTTTTTTTTGTCAATAAGCAGCAAGGTTTACCAATAAAAGTGCCTGGGGAAAGGATTGTTAGTAAATAAATAAATAAATAGATAAATAAATAAGGTAGCTGGCCTGCCTCAGCAGAGTAGAAAGCTGCTTGTGATTATGGTTTGAGAAAAACTAAGATACATACCAGGACCCCAGAGTTTCTCATCAGTATTCTGGGATTCCACATTTCTCCAGTAGAGACAATATTAGGCAACAGACATAGGGAAATGATTGCAGAGATGAACAAAATCAAAAACAAAATAAAAGAATTTGATTCTGAAGTTCACTTTTGTAGCCTAAGCATGTAAATTTCAAAATGAAAAATATGTCCCTGCTTGGCCCAGTGTGATGGACCAGCCTATAGGTTTGATCCTAAGAGGTCTGTTTGGGGTGATGGGAAAAGTGTTTATTGGGGAAATGGGGAGAACCAGTAGCAGAAAACTCTGGGCTCAAGCCTGGGGCTAATAAAATTCTTTTGAAACTTGTCTTAGTATACATGACTTAAAATAGATAACAATATAAAACTTAGTTCAAAAACGGATCTTTGAAAAGATATATATTGTGAGCATGCAGTAATTTGGTAAATGAAAGAAAAGTTTATCTTAAAGGAAAAATATACTTGATAATTAAGACTATACAGTGAATAACCAGATAAAACTCTTTAAATGAAAGAACATTCATAACTTTCCTTATGATACATTTCAATGAAAGAAGCAAAAGAAATTACATTTTTCTCACTCCTACATTTAAAAAATATTAAAATAAACCCAGGTTTCTCCTAAACACAATTCGCTTGTGAATTATCTTTCGAAGCATAAAATTTCCCTATCTCTCTTTATCCAAAAAGAAGTTCTTTATCCAAAAAGAACTAAGTTGTTTAGATCTTTGACTTTTTTCTTCTTGAAGATAGTGTTTTGCTGCTGAACTAGTGAAAGACAGAAAATTGAACCAACAAATGAGGGGGAAAAAATCTTCTTAATAGAAAAGATGCTGGAGTCAAAATCTGGTAAACTTGAAGCAAGTCCTACTACTACACAGTACCATGACCTTGGATTGGGTGGTATTGAATTGGGTTTCCTAGGTCTCGATTTCCTCATCAGTAACTAGAAAAGGAAAGATGATCATGAGCTTCATGGTGGATTTAATTTGCTATGATTTCATGATATCACCAGCTTTCACACTTTACCTGAATTATAACTACCAGTACCCATTGATATACTGTAATCCTAGAGAGGACTCTGTTGATTGCCTTTTTTTTTTTTTTTTTTTTTTTTTTTTTTTTGTGGTACGCGGGCCTCTCGCTGTTGTGGCCTCTCCCGTTGCGGAGCACAGGCTCCGGACGCGCAGGCTCAGCGGCCGTGGCTCACGGGCCCAGCCGCTCCGCAGCATGTGGGATCTTCCCGGACCGGGGCATGAACCGTGTCCCGTGCATCGGCAGGCGGACTCTCAACCACTGCGCCACCAGGGAAGCCCCCTGATTGCCTTTTTAACAGCCATTTCTCCTTTCTTCTTCACTAATAATCCCACTTTTTGTAGATGTACCATTTCCTTTGTCAAAGCCTTTTTTTTCCACAGACATGGTACACAATTCTGAACAGTGAGATGCAAGGGGAACTCTGCTGCATGGCTACTGGGAAAGGTTTGCCTTCTGGAAAAATAGAAGCACAAGGAGAGATGCTGTTTGTCTTTCACTAGGAATAGCTGAATGAAGGTGTTATGTAAGAACTTTGGTAGATTTTTTTTGATTTATTAGTGTATGTATTTAGAACAAAGCCATCAGGCTGGGAATAGCTGGACAAAAATAAATCCCTTATTTTTATGATAAATACTCACCTGATTACTTCTACCACCTGATTTAATATTGAATTAAATACAAAGTATTGAATTTTCCTTACTTTTAAACCACTTGTAATCATGAGTTCTGCTATTTTGGATGAAAAACCCTAAGTGACAAAAACAAAAATAGACAGATCTTTAAGGGCAAAGTTAGAGTATCTAAGTATCTACCTTTAACAGTACCCAGTGATCAGCATGTACTGTGTACTAAAATCTGTGTAAATGCTTATTTATTTTTATATCTTTCTTCATGCATTTTGTGTATCCATACCTTCTATGGTGAATCAGAATATTTTGATGAATTTTTTTCTCTTAAAGAAAGTATGAATTAGCAATGAATAAGTGGAATTTGAAATTAAAAAATCAGTATCATTTACAGGAGCACCCCCAAAATGAAATACTTAGGTATAAATCTAACAAAATAAGTACAAGATTTGTATGAGGAAAGCTACAACTGTGATGAAAGAAATCAAAGGAGAACTAAATAAGAGGAGAGATAGTCCATGTTCATGGATAGGAAGACTCAATAATGTCATGATGTCAGTTCTTCCCAGCTTGATCTATAGCCTCAATGCAATCCTGGTAAGAATTCCAGTAAGTTATTTTGCAGATATTGACAAACTGATTCTAAAGTTTATATGGAGAGGCAAAAGATAGCCAGCAAAATATCGAAGGAGAAGAGCAAAGATAGAGGACTGACACTAACTTACTTCGATTACTGTGAAGCTACAATAATCAAGTCAGTGCAATATTGATGAAAGAATAGTCAAATAGATCAAAGGAACAGATTAGAAAGCCCAGAAATAGGCACATGTAATATAGACAGTTGATCTTTAACAAAGAAGCAAAGGCAATACAATGGAGCAGAGATAGTCTTTGCAACAAGTGTTTCTGGAAAAACTGGACATCCACCCCCAAAAAAAAAAAAATCTAGACGACCTAGGCCTTATACCTGTCACAAAAATTTATTAAAAATGGGTAAATGTAAAACAAAAAGCTGTAAAACTCCTAGATGATAATATAAGAGGAAAGCAAGGTGGTCTTTAGTGTGGTAATAAAATTAAGATACAACAGCAAAGGATTGATACATGAAGGAGATGATAAGCTGGACTTCATTAAACTTAAAAATTTTTGCTCGGGGGCTTCCCTGGTGGCACAGTGGTTGAGAGTCCACCTGCTGATGCAGGGGACACGGGTTCATGCCCCGGTCTGGGAAGATCCCACATGCTGCGGAGCAGCTGGGCCCATGAGCCATGGCTGCTGGGCCTGCACGTCCGGAGCCTGTGCTCCGCAATGGGAGAGGCCACAACAGTGAGAGGCCTGTGTACCAGGGGGAAAAAAAAAAAAAATTTTTGCTCGGTAAAAAACGTTGTCAAGAGAAGTAGAAGATAAGCCACAGACTGGGAGAAAATATATCCTCAAGACTTATCTGATAAAAGAGTGTTATCCAAAGTATTTAAAGAACTCCTAAAATTCAACAAAATATACTCATTTTTTAATTTAAAATGTTGGCTACACAATAAAATAAACATATCTTCAGTCAACATATCTGCAGAATTTTATTAAAAAGCAAAGGAGTACACCATTGTAAAGCAATTATACTCCAATAAAGATGTTTAAAAAAAAATAAAAGAATCAAAAAACTGGTAAGACACATAGGTTGCAAACTGACACCTATAGGTGAAAAAAAAAAGCAAAGGAATGAAACACAATGCAGGATATTTGCAATGAGTTTTCTCTTCCTCAAGGGAACAGCTTGTTGTATATCATTGCATTAAGGGAAAGTAAAAAAGTAGATGGTTCAAAATACAGTAAGTATACAAAATATTTTAGGTCATTGCAATTGTGTACTGGATGTGAAAGCCCAAACAGAATTATAACTCAGAGGCCCAAATAAAATGAAACATACTATTACTGTAGAGATCTCCACACATGTTAACTTAAAAATATAAATGAGAAAACTGATATTTTAATTTTTTTCTACTGAATTAGGAAATAATTTTAAAATCTATATGTGTACAGCTCTGCTCTGTAAATTCATTCATAGAGTTGTGTTAATGTTAATAAAACACTCACACTTCATTTATATGTTATATGATACCTGGACCTTTCAACAGAATGGCTTCCTTATTATTTACAGTTGAGTAAATACACACACACACACACATACATACACACACACACATTTTTTGTAATGCAGTCAATTTCTGTGGAATCATTGTTCAGTATCTATACTATAGTAATATCCTATTGAAACCAATAGGTGTGGTCTTGGGGTCTCCAAGGAGCCTGGTCCTTTATGTCTCATGGCAGAAAGAATTCAGTGAGAGGCAAAGTGATAGATAAGAAGTGATTTATTACAATAGGATGCTTGTGAGGCTTACAAACGGGCAGGCAAGCATTGCACTGCCCCGAGTACTTAGTGGGTCACATTTTTATAATCAAAGGAAGAGAGGGGAGGGGAAGAAGACCTTCTTTGTCTTTCTTGAGTAGACGTCACATTTCCATCATCAGCTCCTTCTCCAGGGTGGACAGGGGAGTTTTCTTGTCCCTACATGGTCAGGCCAGGACTGTCATGGCACTTTGGAAAAATTATTTCAGGTCTCAGTACAATCAGGGTCTTTCACTTTGAAATGTCACCTTTCCATAAATGACTGTTTTTTGGTGTGTGTACACAGAGCATATCCTGGGGGTCATTAACTTGATGACACCACCAGCAGGTTGTAGGCCTTATTCTCCACTATTGTTTTATTGTTTTGGGGGCATTGTGCAAAGAGCATGTTCTAGGGGTCAAAGAGCATGTTTTGGGGGTCATTAACTTACTGAGCTCACTGGGCAGGATATAGGTCTCATGCCAGCATTGTTTTATTGTTTGGGGGCATGTCTCGTGCTTCTGTTAACATGGTTTTGTTGCTAATCAAGTTGGCTTGATTTTGTTGTTAAGCAAGCCAATCTGGCTTTGATGCTAACCAACTTGTTCTGCTTTATGAGTCAAGCAAGCCCACATTGTTTCAGGATTTTCCCATTACTTTCTTGAGTGATCATTAATCTTATTGTGGTCTCCCAAAGCCCCCTGAAGTTCCCTCTCTATCTACAATCCCCTAATGGGGTTTCTAAGCTAACTATTTGATTATGAAATATGTTTCAATTCAGACTTTTACAGTTTATGAGCAAAGTATTATTGTAAAGAAATAAAGTAACAAGATACTCATAAAATGTTTATAGATTGCATGATATAAAGAATACACCTGTATGTCTGTGTCAAAGTAAATTTCACATAGAGTGTTCACACTGTGGGGGAAGAAAAACAATTTTCCCTTCTAGGGTTCTTGGACGAGACACCCCAGTAATAAAAAGACAGATTAAATGGAGAAAAACAGAAGTTTAATAATATGTATACCTGCAGTGTACATGGGAGATACACAGGAAAATTGAGTAACTCTCTGAAATGGCCCAAGCCACCACCTTAAATATTACCTCCAGCTTAAAACAAAAGATGTTGGGGGTTGGGCAGAAGGTCACCAGGAAAACACAGTAAACAAGGGTAAGGTTGTTATGCAGATTTAGGCCCACACCTCCTGCATAGGTAAATAGGTTTGTAAAGATTGAGTCATCTCCCTCTTCCTGTACAGCAAGGGCGATACCCTTACAGATGGAGATTTCCCTTATAAATATCTCTTACTAAAGGGTAAGTTCTGCGTGGTTATCAGAGCCTCTCTCATGTCTGCTTTTTAAAAAAATGATCAAAAAAAAAATCAGCTTAAAATCATCCTCACGTCAGAGAGGCGTATTTTGGGATAAATTCTGCTCTCCGTACAATGATCAGGCAATTGTGCAGATACTGTTTAGGACAGTTCAGCCTTTTGCATATATCTACCAAATGAGCGTCTGGGAAATACAATATTCAATCTTTTAGTAATAGAAGCAAATTGCTACTTCATTAGCTTTCTTTGTAGTTCATTGAAAAGGTATTTGAAGGTTAACACTCAGGCCATTTATTGATACATTAAATGCAAAATGCAAGAATAAATTAAAAAGCATTGATAGCATAGTTTGAGAAGAACTGTGTGTTTGGTAGAATTCACCTGTGAAGCCATCTAGTCCTGGACTTTTGTTTGTCAGGTTTTTTAAATTACTGATTCAATTTCATTACTGATAATTGGTCTGTTCATATTTTCCATTTCTTTTTGGTTCAGTCTTAGGAAACTTGCATTTCTAGGAACTGGTCCCTTTCTTCTAGGTTGTCTGTTTCATTGGCATATAATTGTTCATAGTAATCTCTTATGATCTTTCATATTTTTGTGGTGTTGGTTGTAACTTTTCCTTTTACATTTCTGATTTTATTGATTTAGGCCCGATCTCAATTTTTTTTTATCTTTTCAAAGAATCAGCTCTTAGTTTCATTAATCTTTCTTTGTTGCAAGTTTTTTTTATTTTTTAAATTTATTCAAGTATAGTTGATTTACAGTGTTGTGTTAATTTATGCTGTATGGCAAAGTGATTCAGTTATACATATATATACATTATTTTTCATTTTCTTTTCCATTATGGTTTATCACAGGATATTGAATATAGTTCCCTGTGCTATACAGTAGGACTTTGTTGTTTATCCATTGTATATATAATAGTTTGCCTCTGCTAATCCCAAACTCCCAATCCTTCCCTCCTCTACCCCCATTACCCTTGGCAACCACAAGTCTGTTCTGTATGTCTGTGAGTCTCTTTCTGTTTCATAGGTAAGTTAATTTGCATCGTATTTTAGATTCCATATATAAGTGATATCATATGGTATTTGTCTTTCTCTTTCTGACTTACTTCCACTTAGTATGATAATCTCCAGGTCCATCCATGTTGCTGCAAATGGCATTTCATATATTTTTTTATGGCTGAGTACTATTCCATTGTATATATGTACCATATCTTTTTTATCCATTCATCTGTTGATGGACATTTAGGTTGTTTTCATGTCTTGGCTATTGTGAATAGTGCTGCTATTTTTTTGATGTGATTTTAAAAGGGATTTTTTTTTACATTTCCTTTCTGATATTTCATTGTTAGTGTAAAGAAATGCAACCAATTTCTGTATGTTAATCTTGTATCCTGCTACCTTCCTGAATTCTTTTATCAGTTATAGTAGTTTTTGTGTGGCGTCTTTAGGGTTTTCTATATATAATATTCTGTTATTTGCATATAATTGCAGTTTTACCTCTTCCCTTCCAATTTGGATACCTTTTATTGCTTTTTCTTGTCTGATTACTGTGGCTAAGACTTCCAATACTATGTTGAAGAGAAGTGGTGAGAGTGGGCATCCTTGTCTTGTTCCAGATTTTAGCAGGAAGGCTTTTAGCTTTTCACCATTGTGTATTATACTGGCTGTGAGTTTGTCATAAATAACTTTTATTATGTTGAGTCGTTGATCTTTTCTCTTTTTTTTTAGTCTCTATTTCATTTACTTCTGTTCTGATCTTTATTATTTCTCTCATTCTACTAACTTTGGGTTTTGTTTGTTCTTTTTCTGATTCTTTTAAGTGTAAGTTTAGGTTGTTTATCTGAAATTTTTCTTGTTTCCTGAGGTAGACTTGTATTGCTGTAAACTACCCTTTTAGAACTGCTTTTGTTGCATACCGTAGATTTTGGATCATTGTGTTTTCATTTTCATTTGTCTCCAGATATGTTTTGATTTATTTGATTTTTTCGGTGATTCATTGCTTCTTTAGTCATGTACTGTTTACCCTCCAAATTTCCAGTTATAAATAAGTACTTTGGATATAATGTACAACATGATAAATATCATTAACATGGCTCTATGTTATATATGAAAGTTAAGAGAGTAAATCCTAAGAGTTTTCATGACAAGGAAAAATATTTTTTTCTGTTTCTTTAATTTTGTATCTATATGAGATGATGAATGTTCACTAAGCTTATTGTGATAATCATTTCATGGTGTATGTAAGTCAAATCATTTTGCTGCATACCTTAAACTTATACAGTGCTGTATGTCAATCGTAACTCAATAAAACTGGAAGAAAAAGTGTGTATGGAGTCTCAGAAAGGATGAGTTACTTGTTAACTCTAAAGTTTCATTGTCAATTTCCGTCTTTGTTGAGCAAATTTTCATATATGTAGAGTAAGTATATGGAAGGCTTGGCATAAATAAGAGAAATTTTATGGCTTAAGGAAGGCAGAATTATTTGACTTACGAAAGACAAGGCAAAATTAAGGAAAATAAAAGGAATTCTCAATTACAGAAAGTATCACTACATAGAGATTGGAACAAAAAATGAAACCTTCTGAATATTAAATAAATATCTGAGTGGAGGGAGGGTAACTTAAATAGTGGAAATTACTGCCGAGTTGAGTAGGGGCATCTCAGTAGTTAAAGAGTTTCCAAATTAGCCTAGTTTCTCAGTGGGATGAGATGATTTCTTATATGAATGTGAAGGAGACAAGTGGTTGATCTTCATATAGCCACACAAATCCCATGAACCCTACTTGCTGTGAGGGAAAAACGATAGAATATACTCATCCCATGTTGTGATATTGTGATTTATAAGAAATACATATTTGGTCTTCATTGGGGTTCCAGGCTCACAGCTCCTAAAACCCTTGGAATTTCCTGAAGGATAAGAGAAATGGGAACATCTTTTGTTAAAATATTTGGTCTCTTGTCCTCAGTTCCTGAAAATGCTTCAAAGCCATGAAGGTGAAATGGGTATCCTGTTGTTCATAACAAGCCTCTTTCCACCAAAACTGGTTTATGTCCATGAGATGACTTTCAGAAAGCACCCAAGGAGGGGGAGGGGGGGAGGGCTTGTTGCCAGGGGAATCAACCATGTGATTAGAAGGTTGGAACTTTCAGTCCTACTCCCTGAGGGGAGAAGGGTTGAAGGCTGAATCCATCATCAATGGCCAATAATTTAATCATTCATGCCCATGTAATGAAGCTCCACAAAAACCCAAAGGGAGGGAGTTCAGAGACCTTCTGCACTGGGGAACCAGAATGCCTCCATGTGCCACCATGCCAGGTCTCACACTCCATGAGGACTGAAGCTCCTTTGTTCAGGACTTTGCCCTATGTATCTCTTCGTCTGGCTGTTGATTCCTATCCGTTAATATCCTTTGTACTAAATCAGTAATCCAGTGAGTAAACAGGTTTCCTGAGTTCTGTGAGCCGCTCTAGCAAATTAATCAAACTCGAGGAGGTCATGGGAACCTGCAGTCCGTAGCTGGTGGGTCAGAAGCACAGGTAACAACTTGGCTTTGCAATTGGCATCTGAAGTGGAGGGCAGTCTTGTGGGACTGAGCCCTTAACCTGTGGGATCTAATGCTGTCTCTGGGTAGATAGTGTCAGACATTAGTTAAATTCTAAGATACCCAGCTACTATCAGAGAACTGTTGGTATTTCCCCACACATTGGAAACTGGGTGACCAGAACCCTTACATGTGTATTAACTTCACAAACGAGGATTGCTTTACCCCTGAAATTTGAAGATTTAGTTTTCTCTAGAACCCCAAATGTCTTGGATGCTTCCAAAAGCAGTACTGGTTACTTTTTCATCTGAGGTGCCACACCCTTGAGAATTTTTATAACATATCATTTCAAAATCAGTCTACTCAAATAGAAGTTAAAATAGAATACCAACAAGACCTACACAATAGGGAACTCTGCTCAATATTCTGTAATAACCTAAATGGGAAAAGAATTTGAAAAAGAATAAATACATGTATATGTATAACTGAATCACTTTGCTGTACACCTGAAACTAACACAACATTGGTAATCAGCTATACCCCAATATAAAGTAAAAATTAAAAAAAGATCACTAGAAGTCTTCAGCTAATATACAAAATTAGTTGAAATTCTATACTTTCTGTGTTTATAATTTTTTCCTACTAGAAACCTATTAATATTTTTATGTCTAAGATATAATGCATCTCAAAGGAAATGATTTTAACATTCTTATTTCTATTTGGCCTAATATCTATGAACTACATGTTTCTTTTAATGTGTAATCAATATCCATGGCTTTCAATAACAATTGAGAGTTTCACTGTGTAGCCAGCATTCATTTTCTGTATAGTGAAAACAAAAATGCCTTTTTGATTTGAAAAGAGCAATTTACTAGCTTTTTAAGGCCTTTACATATGACAGGAAGGTGATAGTGAATGTTAGCAGTAGGTATAGACTGTGTCCTCAAAATATACCATCCCTGCTTGCTGTCATCACTGTGTGAACCTAAATAATATTGAACCCAGTTCTGTTAAGATGAAATGCAGGTTTGTAGGTATTAAGCAATTTATCCTCTCTCTTCTTCTCACTCTCTCTGTTACCTGTATCTTTCAGTCACTTTTGAAAAAGTATTTTATAGTCCCATGTATTTGTACATACCTCAGAGTTTATTGGTATATATATATATGTGTGTGTGTATGTGTGTGTAAATGTATGTGTGTATGTATGTGTGTGTGTATATATGTGTGTGTATATATATATGTGTGTGTGAATGTATATATATATTTGCCTCCATTATTCTCATCGCAGAGGAATATTGGAAACTTTATTATAAATCAATGAAACTAATTTTCAGTTGTGGATATATGATTCTTATTGTTTTGAAGTCACATATAGTATATTAATGATTTTTTTTTCAGCCTGAGGAGCTCAAAATTCAAAGATATCATACAGTAACTTAACCATTCTTTTAAGAACCAAATCCTATCCTTTTTGTAAACAGATTTTCCAAGCACTTTCGCATCACTTCACTGTCATGATGGCCTCCTTAAGAATCCTAATTTAATCTGAAAACAAATATTTTTTGAGTGCTTACTATGTATCAGGCACTCTTTGAGGCTCTAGAATTATAGATAACAATCTCTGTCATCAGGTTGCAGATAGACTAGTGAGGAAGGCAGGTAAGCAAAGAGTTACACTAGTTGTGTGTAAATTCTAAATGACTGACTACATACAAAGTCTTGTGGGAGCAGAGTGGCACCATGCCTAATCTTACCTTGATCTTATCTGTGTTAGTTATTTATAGCTGTGTAACAAGTTAACACAAATTTAGCATTTTAAAACAATGCACTTTATTATCTCACAGTTTCCTTGGATTAAGAGTCCAAACAAGACTTGGCTGAGTCATCTGCTTAAGATCTCACACATTTTCAATCAAAGCATCAGCCAGACTTACCTAGTATATAGAGGATCATTTATACATGAAAAATAATACAGAATATTAGATATGTAAAATAAACTTTAATTTTACACATACAATGATGTTGTATGGTAATAGTAAATCTTGTTTATCTTCTCCTTTAAAGTAACATATGACTTAACTAAATTCTCCTATATAAAACTTTGTGAAAAGAATAAACTACACTGTGATCAGTGGTTTAATCAGACGCTTCTGAATCCCCTTGTTGTGTTTATTCATAATATAGCCTCAGAAAAATGCTAATAGCTTAGCTAATGCTCAGTGGCATAGTAATGAAGTCAATTTTATTCTTTCAGTTAGACAGTTGGAATATTAATATTTTACTCCCTAACTTTATATCAGTCAAAATATAATTACACTTATTTTGGCATCTAAATGTATTAAAACATGTCTTGATCACATATACTTTGTCTTGGTAGAAAAAATGTTAGGAAAAAGCGACAATCATAAAATTATATTGCTGTCAAATAAGAAATACTGCTCTCAATCTAATGGATTATATTGAATTACAAATACTTATGTGGGAAATGTATCTACTAATGTATGTACTCAATTATATTGGTAAGCATATTGAAAAATGCAATAATGCACTTAAATATATAATCAAATCAACATCTAAGTCCACCTAGTTGGCTCTTATTCTAATTAAATGTGCAATAACTTCTTTGCTATTAAGAACCACATGTTGAAACCTGTAAAGTAATTAGGCCTCTTTTTGATACCTTTACATATGTATAACAGAAACATTTCTACTTTACACTGCTCTAAGGAAAGGCCATTTGTTTCATTTTAGCTCTTCTATTTGAACTTTCAAATAATATTGAAATAATTTATTTAAAAGCTCTTTGAAATTAGAAGTGGTTCTACAGAACTCCCACTGAGATTCATAGAAATTCTAAAATTAAGGGAAAACCTACAAAAGCCCTGAAAATTCATACTCTCAGATGCTACAAATTGAAACAAATTTCTGCTCATGTGTAGACAGGGGCAGATTGAATAGAGGAACCTGGAGCAGAATCATGACCCAGTCCCTGAGGAAATGCACTTTCTGGGAGGAGGTATTGACAGACCCACACACAGAGCACACAAACAGTGCACAGCACAAAGCCATGTACTGACACAACCCTGGGACTCTGTCCTCGCTTTTGGTGCCCATGGAACATCTGCTCTGTGTAGTCCTGGGTTCCAAAGTTGGAAGCCACCCACATTGCTGGGCTTATCTCTATGGGGAAGGTAGAGGGATCAAGTATGGGCATCAATTATTATCTGTATGTGGGGAAGGCAAGGGATCCTTGAGTTTGGGCTGGGTTAAGAGAGGGTTCCAGTTTGAGCCATTTGCTGTGGCCTAACCAGCCCTTTCCCACCAAATCTTGGGCCTATCTCTGAGGTATAACTAGACTCGCCTTTCCCCCTAGTAGATTTCTCTTCCGTGCCTTTTCTGTCTACAAATGGTTGTCAGAAACAATTCCATTATGTTCTTTGCTTCCATGAATTTGACTATTTTAGATACTTCATATAAGTGGAACCATACAATATTTGTCTTTTTGTGACTGGCTTCTTTCACTTATCATAATGCCCTCAAGGTTTATCCATGTTGTCTCATATCCAGCATTTCCATGTTGTCTCCGATTCTAGCATTTCCTTCTTTTATAAGGTTTAATTCTTATTTTTAAGGTTTCCTTCTTATTTAAGCAATAATATTCCGTTGTATGAATATACAACATTTTCTTTATCCGTTTATCCATGAATGGACATTAAGCTTGTTTTCACATCTTGGCCATTGTGAATAATGCTCCAATAAACATAGGAGTGCAGATATCTCTTTGAGATCTTGATTTCAATTCTTTTAGATATATACCCAGAAGTGGGATTGTAGGATCAGTGGTAGTTCTATTTTTAATTTTTTAAGGAACCTCCATACTGCTTTCCATAACGGCAGTACCTCAAATACCTTATACTAGATTAAAGAACATTAGTTCCTATTTTCCCACACTGATGTTAATTTTATGGACCCATGTACTCTTGAAGCAAACCATAGAATATGGGGAAAGACTGTTGCAAATTTTTAAGTTTGCCATTTCAAGTTGAATTCTCAATAAATTAATCATTGTGTTCACTCCTCCCAACAAAATTTAATTAATTAAATAGGGAATGTTAATGAATGAGAAAGAGCATGAAACCTGTGCTTAAGTTTGTCACAATCAAGTGAAGAGGGCAAACTTACATAGTGCTTCCCCATGGAGTAGGTGCCTCCTCCAGGTGGATGAGAACAGCTTGCTGAGCATATATCAAATTTGCAAGAATAAGAAAAATGCATCTCTTGTTTCGTTGGATGGAGCCTTGTGCTGGGACAACCTTGCCCTCAACAAGATGTCCCTTGTTAGGCATAATCTTTACTAGTGTACATGGCATCCCAGAACATGGTTACTAATTTCTGTAATACAGTCAACCAGACAGACTGACAATTTCTGGAATAGAAGAATGTATTTCTGTATGATGGTAGAGATGGGGATAGTTGATTAACAGAGGAGTTTGATCAAGGAAGATGAGTAGAAATTTGCCAATAAAATACTGAGATGGCAAGGGGCAGATGTGCTTGGGAGAAGACTGTAAAAAGAGTAGCTAAGCATGAAATTCCATGGACGCTTGAGTGGATAATTCTGAGAATGGTTTACAAGAAGTGTCAATAAGTTGGTTGCATGGGTAGGACAAAATGGAATTGAGGAGACCAATAAATTTTAAATTGAATAACAGGTTTTGTTTTACTGAAAGCAGGAACTCAGTGGAAGGTATTGATCATAGGCAAAATCTGTGTTTTAGAAAGGGTCTCTGGATCCCATGTTGAGAGTACATTAAAAGTTTGGAGAAAGAAATCAGAGTCAGGCATACTGGCTAAGAAGCTCAGGCATTCTATTTCTACTGCCCTTTGGTTTTCCTTCTGTGATTCTGGCAAGGGCCACAATTTGATTACTAGCAGTAAAAACAAAGAAGGATGTGAGGAACAATAGTGAAAAAAGCAGTGACAGTATTGCACTTGGAGAAAGGAATAGGAAGAAGGACAGAGGAACAAGGGACAACTGTAAAGATGAATCTGGATATAAAGATTAATATTCCATAAGACCCAGCAATCCTACTCCTGGGCATATACCTAGAGAGAACCATAATTCATAAAGACACATGCACCCCAGTGTTCATTGCAGCACTATTTACAATAGCCAGGACATGGAAGCAACCTAAATACCCATTGACAGACGAATGGATAAAGAAGATGTGGTACATATATGCAATGGAATGTTACTCAGCCATAAAAAGGAATGAAATTGGGTCATTTGTAGAGACATAGCTGGACCTAGAGACTGTCATACAGAGTGAAGTAAGTCAGAAAGAGAAAAACAAATATCGTATGTTAACACATATATATGGAATCAAGAAAAATGGCATAGATGATCTTATGTGCAAAGCAGAAGTAGAGACACAGATGCAGGGAACAAGTGTATGGATACCAAGGGGGAAAGGGAGGGTGGGATGAATTGGGAGATTGGGATTGACATATATACATTATTGATACTATGTATAAAATAGATAACTAATGAGAACCAACTGTATAGAACAGGGAACTCTACTCAATGCTCTGTGGTAACCTAAATGGGAAGGAAATCCAAAAAGGAGGGGATAGCTGGGACGAAGTGAGAGAGTGGCATGGACTTATATATACTACCAAATGTAAAATAGATAGCTAGTGGGAAGCAGCCGCATAGCACAGGGAGATCAGCTCGGTGCTTTGTGTCCACCTAGAGGGCTGGGATAGGGAGGGCTGGGATAGGGAGGGTGGGAGGGAGGGAGACGCAAGAGGGAGGGGATATGGGGATATGTGTATACGTATAGCTGGTTCACTTTGTTATAAAGCAGAAACTAACACACCATTGTAAAGCAATTATACTCCAATAAAGCTGTTAAAAAAAAAGGGGGGATATATGTATACGTATGGCTGATTCACCTTGCTGTACAGTAGAAACTAACACAACATTGTAAAGCAGCTATACTCCAATAAAAATTAATTTTTAAAAAGATTAATCTTAATATCGGTTTGGTTGATATTCACAGTTGAAAGAAAGCAAATTTTAGTTTACTTGCAGAGCAAATTGGTGGCATTTTTAAAAATAGAAACTTTCCCCCCCCCCAAGAAATGGCAACAGTGGGGAGGAAAAGTATTAATTTTATCACCACAATGACTTCTGCAGTCTAGACACAGCTTCCTGGTATTTGCTGAGATAATGTCATACAGCACACTACATTTTTATTAGGAAACCCATTTGTATGTTTTTCCATTTAAGTATACGTTACCTTCTCAAAATGTCTGTGGAATCATCTCTGATGCATGCAATTAAGTTGGGTTAAGATTGTGTTCAAATGACTGAATTTTTCACTGCAGGCTTACAAATTTTTTTATGAATCTTTCACCTGCACTGAGTTTTCCAACACATTCCCCTGAGTTAATTATTATTAATAATTCAATTCAATTACAGTTATTCTTTTCAAAATAACAGCAATTATTCTGCCCTGGTCATGTTATGTATAATTTTTTAAAGTCAAATAGTCATCTTGAATGATTAATGGCCTTTTCCTAGAGTACGCAATTTAAAATTTTATAATTTCAGTTTAGCTTTCATTTGCCTATCTAGCCTTCAGACTCATGTAATTTGCCCACAGGATCTAGGCTCAAGGTAAGAGAATAAGTAGAATTTAAGATCTGTAAGACAATATGGATATCTGTCTAGGACAGTATCTTTTTATAAGATTGACGTTATTTGTATCTAGAGGGCATTCACAACATGTCCAAGGTTACCCAGATAATTAGTTAGAGCTAGGATTAGACCTTTTCTGCCCATTAAATTTTGTGTCCTTCCTTTCTGGGTCATTAATAGTTGGTCTTCTTGCAAAGTTGCATGCAGCTGTGCTATTTGAGGAATGCAGTTACCTAGATACACAGAATGAACAAAATATTTTCTGAGTGTTTCTTAGCTTCTCCCCGGATAATATAATTACAATAATCAAGTACAATAAAAATATGAAATTAAGAGCAGGAAGGAATTTGTACAGGTGACTCTAAGGACAGCTCACAGTGGCAAGTGTCTGCTATATTTAAGAGAATTTCATTTCTCTGGCCATGATCTCTAGACTTATAAATTAAGGAACTTTTTTCCCAGCATTACTGAGATATAATTGACATGCAACACTGAGTATGTTTAAGGTTTACAGTGTGGTGATGTGATAAATTTATATCTTGCAAAATAATTGTTACGGTAAGATTAGTTTACACATCTATCACCTCACATAGTTACAATGTGTGTGTGTGCGTTGAAAACTTTTAACATTTACTCATAGCAACTTTCAAATATACAATGCAGTATTTTAAAAAAATTTTTTATTGAACTATATTTGATTTACAGTATTATGTTAGTTTCAGGTGTACAGCTTCAGATTATTTTCTCTTATAAGTTATTGCAAAATATTGAATGTAGTTGTCTGTGCTATACAGTAAATCTTTGTTATTTTATATATAGTGGTGTATACCTGTTAATCCCAAACTCCTAATTTATGCCTCCCTCTCCTCTTCCCCCTTTGGTAACCATAAGTTTGTTTTCTATGTCTGTGAGTCTGTTTCTGTTTTGTAAATAAATTAATTTGTATTAGTTTTTTAGATTCTGCATGTAAGTGATATCATATTTGTCTTTCTCTGTCTGACTTCACTTAGTATGATAATCTCTAAATCCATCTATGTTGCTGCAAATGGCATTATTTCATTCTTTCTATGGCTGAGTAATATTCCATGGTATACCACACCTTCTTTATCCATTCATCTGTTGATGGATACTTAGGTTGCTGCCATGTCTTGACTGTTGTGAATAGTGCTGTTATGAACATTGGCTGCATGTATCTTTTCAAGTTAGAGTTTTTGTTTTTTCCAGATATATGCCCAGGAGTGGGATTGTTGGCTCATATGGTAGCTCTATTGTTAGTTTTTTAAGGAACCTCCCCACTGTTCTCCATAGTAGCTGTACCAATTTACCTTCACACCAACAGTGTAGGAGAGTT
The DNA here is from genome assembly GCF_005190385.1 of Monodon monoceros. Lineage (NCBI taxonomy): Eukaryota > Metazoa > Chordata > Mammalia > Artiodactyla > Monodontidae > Monodon > Monodon monoceros. The sequence continues at coordinate 31,859,239 of NW_021703779.1, forward strand.
TCCTTTTCTCCACACCCTCTCCAGCATTTATTATTTGTAGACTTTTTGATGATGGCCATTCTGACTGGTGTGAGATGATATCTTGTAGTTTTGATTTTCATTCTTCTAATAATTAGCAGTGTTGAGCATCTTTTCATGTGCCTGTTGACCATCTGTATGTCTTCTTTGGAGAAATGTCTGCTTTGGTCTTCTGCCCATTTTTTGATACAATACAGTATTTTAAACTATAACCACCATACTGTACATTACATCCCCAGAACTTTTTTTCTAATCAATTAATTAATTTATTTTATTTTTGGCTGCATTGGGTCTTTGCTGCTGCTCATGGGCTTTCTCTAGTTGAGGCGAGCGGGGGCTACTCTTCATTGCAGTGCGCAGGCTTCTCATTGCAGTGGCTTCTCTTGTTGCAGAGCACGGGCTCTAGGTGCACGGGCTTCAGTAGTTGTGGCACACAGGCTCAGTAGTTGTGGCTTGCGGGCTTAGTTGATCGGCGGCATGTGGGATCTTCCCAGACCAGGGCTTGAACCCGTGTCCCCTGCGTTGGCAGGTGGATTCTTAACCACTGCACCACCAGGGAAGTCCTACATCCCCAGAACTTATTAATCTCATAACTTCCAACTGTCCTTTATTACATTTGCATTCCCTTCTTAGTCTGATCTTATTTCAAGAATAGTAGAGAAAAATAATTACGTCAGACTACAGATTAAAGTTGCCTGAATAACTTCTCTAACATAAGCAAAACAAGAATTATTTTCATTTATTTTAAGTGTTGTTATACAATAAGGAGAACATATTCAAGATGAACAAGTTAGGTAAAATAATTTTTAGAGAAATGGTAATATACTATCTGTGTAAGAAATGGAATTGAATGGAGACTAATTTATTGATATCTTCATAAAAATTGGCTGATCAATGGCTGGGAAAGAGTTTATCATTTGTATTAGATTTTGGAAATAACAGTTTACTCCTTTTATATAGACAGTCATGGTTTGATACTCATTTGCATGAGGTAGACAAACTTCAGGTTTCATTCAGCCACACACAAAAACACTGAAAATTAGGATAATATTTTAATCACTGAGTCTAAATGCTTATGAATAGTATATTTTGGAGAAAAACAACTGAACTTTAAATTAGAATAGGGATGCCATGACAATTCAAATAAAAGTAAAAGAACTATTTCTTGTTTTCTCAAGCCTCTGCTTTGTTGAGCTGATACTTCTCTATTCTAATTACTATTGAAAATTTTCCATCATTAGCATTGATCAGTCAGCTATATTTGTACTTTAAAAAAATGGTTTTTGCACCCTGCAAAATACATGGCTGCTTAGGAAATATTCTATATTCAAATTATATAAAAATACTGTGTATTTCCTGGAGTAGCTGAACTGAAGACAAATTGTGTATCTTAATTAATGAAATTCTAGGAAACTTGATCCTATGTAAGTAGACCACTAAATAAATTATAATATCAGCAAGTATCAGTTTGGGAAGAAGGTAAGGAAGCTAGGAATATGACCTTACAAACAAATTATTTATTTTCTACATTGTCTTCCTATTTAATTTTCAGTTTCCTGTGTTTTACTTCTTATCTAATATATTTATACTATTGTGGAATATTTAAAAATAGATTGCAGGGCTTCCCTGGTGGCGCAGTGGTTGAGAGTCCGCCTGCCAATGCAGGGGACACGGGTTCGTGCCCCGGTCTGGGAAGATCCCACATGCCGTGGAGCGGCTGGGTCCGTGAGCCATGGCCGCTGGGCCTGCGCGTCCGGAGCCTGTGCTCCGCAACGGGAGAGGCCACAACAGTGAGAAGCCTGCGTACCACAAAAAAAAAAAAAAAAAAATAGATTGCATACTTAAAGATATCCATGGAATACTCTCTTAGGCATGCAGTTAATAGTGTTTTAAGATTGCCTCAGGGCACTTCAAATGAGTTAAAAGCCCTCCTCAGAGTTGGATTTGATACTCTGTTGGTTCCCTCCTATAATAGTTATTTGTATGCCTGTTACAAGCCCATGTAGTTGCACGATTCTACACTGTAGGCCCAAACGTAAATTTTCCATCCTTTATTTTCATTGATCCTTTCTAATCTTGGTCCTTCTAGACCTTGTGTGTCAGAATCTGCATTTCACAAGATCCCCAAGTGATGTGTGTGCTCGTGAAAGTTTATGAAGCCCTGCTCTCAAAGAATGGTTCCAGTCTATTTAAACGGATCCCTAAATACCTCATACGTGCCTGGAAAAGGGTTAGGTTTCTAATATGTGTTACTTCATGTAGTCCTTACCACATCCTTACTATCATTCTGCTTCTTAAGATTTAAGGACTTTTTAAGTTAATTATTGAAAATATAAAATATATATAATTGTAGAGATAAAATAACAAGAAACCTCTGTTGTACCCTCTAACCAGATTCCATTGCATGGCAACACATTTTTCATGATTATTTTGAAGCAAATCCTAACCATCACACCATTTTATCCTTAAATAGTGCTGTGTTTCTAAAACAGTCTCTCTGTTTTTGACACAGCCATGATGCCATTACTACTAAAAATATTTCTTAAGTTATTCCTTAGTATCCTCAAACATCCAGGCATTGTTCATACCTCCCTAATTGTCTCATAATTGTGTTTCTCTTGTTGCTGATGCTTCTTTTTAAGTAACTGTTTCAATTAGCATCTAAATAAAGTTCATCTATTGTGATTGTATGTTTTGTCTTTGTCTCTGTCTCTCTCTGCAATATGGTGATTTATAAGAAATATACATTTTGTCATTCATGTTTAGCAGAAGAGAGTCTGGGGACCCCTCCTGCCAGGGCCTCTGTTCCTGGTAAGGTCTCAAAGAAGAATCTGAGGTCTTACCGGTTGCAAGAGAGTTTATTGAAGATAAGGAGAGAACGGAGAGAACACCTCAAGAGAGAGGTGGGCCAGGCCAAGGAAGGCAATGGCCCTGGAGGCTGGGATGTAGAGTTTTTTGGGGTTTTTTTGCGGTACGCGGGCCTCTCACTGTTGTGGCCTCTCCCGTTGCGGAGCACAGGCTCCGGACGCGCAGGCTCAGCGGCCATGGCTTACGGGCCCAGCCGCTCCGCGGCATGTGGGATCTTCCCGGACCGGGGCACGAAGCCGTGTCCCCTGCATCGGCAGGCAGACTCTCAACCGCTGCGCTACCAGGGAAGCCCTGGGATGTAGAGTTTTTAAGGCAAGGTCTTTGATTGACAGTGACGGCTGCAGGTTATATAACAAGAGGCTCTGCTGTGCATGTCCTTCCCATAATTGTCTGTTATAATCAGATGTATGTATTCATAGAATATTTATGAACATTTAATGAGCCTAAAGGCCACCAAAGGTTATCTATGAACATGATAGCGTGAGGTGTGCACATGTGCCAGAGTGGGGAAGTCCCTCCAGTCGGCCATTGGGAGATTTTTCTGGTCCCCTGACCATGTTGGTGTACTGATGGGGGTGTGTTTGGGGCGGGGTTGGCAAATAGCTTGGCAGGATTTAGGCGGCTACTGGATGTTCAGCTGACGGGGCCGCCTCTTGTCGCTCATGGCTAACTTCCTGCCTAACGTTCAGACGGTCAAAATCTATTTCTTGTATATATTTGGTCTTCATCCACAGTTCCTGGCTCAGAGCTCCCAAAACCCTTGGAATTTCCTGAATGATAAGACGAATTGGGAGCATCTTTTGTTAAAATATTTGGCCTCTTGTCCTCAGTTCCTCAAAATGCTTCAGAGTCATAAGGATGAAATGACTATCTTATTATTCATTATGTAGGGGAGGAAAACTTTTCCTTTTTTCCCTTCTAGGTTCTTTGTCTGGTCTAATAATTAAATTGACATAAGACAGGTTAACAGGAAAAACCAAGTTTAATTTTGTATGTACAGGAGCTCATAGAAATAGGAGCTCAAAGGAGTGACTAAAGCAGGCAGCTTTTATACCTTTTAATGAAAGAAACAATTTTTTTGTGAAGAATTGACAAAGGCATTTGGACTAGGGGTAGTAAATGGCGAAGAATTAACAAGGTTCGTTTATACAGTCTTCTTGGCTCTAAATTCCCTGCCTGTGTTGATATGGATGTCTTCTACCCTCCTGGTACAGGGAGGGTACCTTTCACATTGGAGATTTATTTCCTGCTTTCAGGGAGACAAAGGAGGGTCAGAGTGCCCTTCTTGCACTGGCTGTTTCTTGAGTAACTTTAATTCAAAATAATCAGTATGCCAAAGTGGTGTATTTGGGGATGGCCTGTCCTGAACCCGATCAATAACAAGCCCATTTCACCACAGCCAGGTTTATGTTAATGAGGTTTGGAAAGCACCTAAGGATGGGGGCTGGTTCCCTGGAGAACTAGTCATGAATAGAGGGGTGAAACTTTCAGTCTCACCCCCTGACCTCCTGGGTGGGGAGAGAGGCTGCAGGCTGAATCAGTTGCTAATGGCCATGACTTAATTAGTCATGCCTATGTAATGAAGCCTCCATAAAACCCCCAAAGGACAGAGTTTGGAGAGCTTCTGGGTTGGTGAACACATGGAGATGTGGGGACAGGGGAGCACCTAGAGAGAGCATGGAAGCTCCAAGCAATTTCCCTATACTTTGCCCTAGGCATCTCTTTCATCTGGCTGTTCCTGAGTTGTATCCTTTTATAATAAACTGGTAATCTAGTAAGTAAAATGTTTCTCTGGGTTCTGTGAGCCACTCTAAATTAATCCAACCCTAGGAGGCGGTTGTTGGAACCCCCCATCTATGCTTACCCAGGACAAGTGACAAACTGGGCTTTCCACTGGTGTCTGCAGTATGGTTGTGTTTGGGAGTGGGGACAGTCTTGTAGGATTGAGCCCTTAACCTGTGGAATCTGATGCTATCTCCCAGTAGATAGTGTCAGAATTGAGTTAAATTTTAGAATACCCAGATGGTGTCCCAAGTATTTGCTTGGTGTTATGGGGGAAAACACCCCCTCCATACATTAGAATTGGGCATGTAGAATCTAAATACTCTCCCTAAATCTCATTTAATTTCTGGGTTACTACAAAGGAAGGCATTTTTTATTCCAATTTACAGAGGACAAAACTGGAACTCAAATTAACTACATTGCCTGAGATTAAGTAGCTTGTAAATGGCAGTGCCAGAATTGAAACCAGGACTGTCCGCTTCCATTAATTCTTCTCTACATCATGTTACTGCCCTTACATTGTCCCAGTTTTATTTCTTCACTCTCATGTAGCTCATTGACTTCTTGCCTTTTCATTCTTAAAAATTGTTTTGTATCCACACATGTCCATTTAGGAAGTCCACAGGTTAAAGTCTAGTTTCCTGGGAAGTCAGACACACGCTGAAATGATGTCACTACCCTCCAACAATAAGTTACAGAATGAGGAAAAAGGGCTGTGTGTGTGTGTGTGTGTGTGTGTATGTATGTGTATGTTTTGATTGCTTTCTGGATCAATAATTTTTTTTTTTTACATCTTTATTAGAGTATAACTGCCTCACAATGGTGCGCTAGCCCCTGCCCCACAACAAAGCGAATCACCCACACATACACACATGTTCCCACATCCCCTCCCTCTTGCGTCTCCCTCCCTCCCACCCCTCCAGGCAGTCACAAAGCACCGAGCTGATCTCCCCGAGCTACGCGACTGCTTCCCATTAGCTATCTACCTTACATTTGGTAGTGTATATATGTCCATGCCTCTCTCTTGCTTTGTCACAGCTTACCCTTCCCCATATCCTCAAGTCCATTCTCTAGTAGGTCTGTATCTTTATTCCTGTCATACCCCTAGGTTTTTCATGACATTTTTTTCCTTAAATTCCATATATGTGTGTTAGCATACGGTATTTGTCTTTCTCTTTCTGACTCACTTCACTCTGTATGACAGACTCTAGGTCTATCCACCTCATTACAAATAGCTCAATTTCGTTTCTTTTTATGGCTGAGTAATATTCCATTGTATATATGTGCCACATCTTCTTTATCCATTCATCTGATGATGGACACTTAGGTTGTTTCCATCTCCGGGCTATTGTAAGTAGAGCTGCAATGAACATTTTGGTACATGACTCTTTTGGAATTATGGTTTGCTCAGGGTATATGCCCAGTAGTGGGATTGCTGGGTCATACGGTAGTTCTATTTGTAGTTTTTTAAGGACCTCCATACTGTTCTCCATAGTGGCTGTACCAATTCACATTCCCACCAGCAGTGCAGGAGTGTTCCCGTTTCTCCACACCCTCTCCAGCATTTATTGTTTCTAGATTTTTTGATGATGGCCATTCTGACTGGTGTGAGGTGATATCTCATTGTAGTTTTGATTTGCATTTCTCTAACGATTAATGATGTTGAGCATTATTTCATGTGTTTGTTGGCAGGCTGTATATCTTCTTTGGAGAAATGTCTATTTAGGTCTTCTGCCCATTTTTGGATTGGGTTGTTTGTTTTTTTGTTATTGAGCTGCATGAGCTGCTTATAAATTTTGGAGATTAATCCTTTGTCAGTTGCTTCATTTGCAAATATTTTCTCCCATTCTGAGGGTTGTCTTTTCGTGTTGTTAATGGTTTCCTTTGCTGTGCAAAAGCTTTGAAGTTTCATTAGGTCCCATTTGTTTATTTTTGTTTTTATTTCCATTTCTCTAGGAGGTGGGTCAAAAAAGATCTTGCGTGATTTATGTCATAGAGTGTTCTGCCTATATTTTCCTCTAAGAGTTTTATAGTGTCTGGCCTTACATTTAGGTCTTGAATCCATGTTGAGCTTATTTTTGTGTATGGTGTTAGGAAGTATACTAATTTCATTTTTTTACAAGTAGCTGTCCAGTTTTCCCAGCACCACTTATTGAAGAGGCTCCCTTTTCTCCACTGTATATTCTTGTGTCCTTTATCAAAGGTAAGGTGACCATATGTGCGTGGGTTTTTTCTCTGGGCTTTCTATCCTGTTCCATTGATCTGTCTTTCTGTTTCTGTGCCACTACCATACTGTCTTGATTACTGTAGCTTTCTAGTATAGTCTGAAGTCAGGGAGCCTGATTCCTCCAGCTCCGTTTTTTGTTCTCAAGATTGCTTTGGCTGTTCGGTGTCTTTTGTGTTTCCATACAAATTGTGAAATTTTTTGTTCTAGTTCTGTGAAAAATGCCAGTGGTAGTTTGATAGGGATTGCATTGAATCTGTAGATTGCTTTGGATAGTATAGTCATTTTCACAATGTTGATTCTTCCAATCCAAGAACATGGTATATATCTCTCCATCTATTTGTATCATCTTTAATTTCTTTCATGAGTGTCTTATAATTTTCTGCATACAGGTCTTTTGTCTCCCTAGGTAGGTTTATTCCTAGATATTTTATTCTTTTTGTTGCAGTGGTAAACGGGAGTGTTTTCTTGATTTCACTTTCAGATATTTCATCATTAATGTATAGGAATGCCAGAGATTTCTGTGCATTAATTTTGTATCCTGCTACTTTACCAGATTCATTGATTAGCTCTAGTAGTTTTCTGGTAGCATCTTTAGGATTCTCTGTGTATAGTATCATGTCATCTGCAAACAGTGACAGCGTTACTTCTTCTTTCCCCATTTGCATTCCTTTTATTTCGTTTTCTTCTCTGATTGCTGTGGCTAAAACTTCCAAAACTACATTGAATAAGAGTGGTGAGAGTGGGTAACCTTGTCTTGTTCCTGATCTTAGTGGAAATGCTTTCAGTTTTTCACCATTGAGGACGATGTTGGCTGTGGGTTTGTCATATATAGCCTTTATTTTGTTGACGAAAGTTCCCTCTGTGCCTACTTTCTGGAGGGTTTTTATCATAAATGGGTGTTGAATTTTGTCAAAAGCTTTCTCTGCATCTATTGAGATAATCATATGGTTTTTCTCCTTCAATTTGTTAATATGGTTTATCACGTTGATTGATTTGCGCATATTGCAGAATCCTTGCATTCCTGTAATAAACCCCACTTGATCATGGTGTATGATCCTTTTAATGTGCTGTTGGATTCTGTTTGCTAGTATTTTGTGGAGGATTTTTGCATCTATGTTCATCAGTGATATTGGCCTGTAGTTTTCTTTCTTTGTGACATCCTTGTCTGGTTTTGATATCAAGGTGATGGTGGCCTCGTAGAATGAGTTTGGGAGTGTTCCTCCCTCTGCTATAATTTGGAAGAGTTTGAGAAGAATAGGTGTTAGCTCTTCTCTAAATGTTTGATAGAATTCACCTGTGAAGCCATCTGGTCCTGGAATTTGTTTGTTGGGAGTTTTTAAATCACATTTCAATTTCAGTACCAACTTACATTTCTTCAAAAATCCCTACTTCCACCAGCCACTCCCCAAAGCCTAAATTTCTTTCAATTTTCTCTATAGTTAGCATTTACCATCTGAGAGTAGTATATTTATGTGTTTACTGTTTATCTCCAGCAAGGGAATTTGTGAGAAGATATTTGTTTAGTTAATTCTCATATCACTAGTGCCTAGAAAAGTGTGCACTGTGCCAAAGGTAGTCACTAAATCTTTGTTCACTTAAGAAATAAATAGTAATTTTAAAACTCTTACTAGTTTAACGTTAGCCTTAATCTACATAGGTTACAACGAAACCCTTGGCATTGTAGGCATAGTTTCTTTTGTATTTGTGAGAATACCAGAATCAGTACAGGGGGAAAACAAGTTTACCAACTATTAATGATGGCTTTTTAAGAATGTCCCAAAGCATCAAGGCCTCAGGTTCTGATGTCCTCTTGATTGATCCATCCATTCTGTGCTTCTAAGAAGCTGATGGCTCTCTTCAGCTTATATGTAAAAGCCTACTTCTACTATAGAATAGTGCATTTGGGAAGGTTTATGTTCAACTTTCAGTGCACTATTACAGTAAAAATGTTCAATGAGTGGCCATTTTAAACTTTAAGCCTATCTTAGAGTGCTTTCTCACTCTCCTTTTAAATTCATTTTCTTCATTCTTATCTCTTTTCAAGAGATTTTATTGAAATGGAAAAGGGTTGATGGAGATAATTTTGTACAAGGACCAACTTTCTATGATGAATGTACTTACACTCTGAATTTTCTCACTCTGTCTTTGGCTCTCTCCCTGGAACCCCGTACACTTATTGTGTTAATTACTGTGTCATTGCATTGATCAAATTATGTTTTCTGTTGATTTGCTTTTACATTTACCTGTGCTGCCCACCAGGTTGTGAATTCCTAGAAATCTAAAGAGCTTTTCTTACGTATTTTTTTGTCTCTCTCTCAATGTTTTGTGCATGATATGTGCTCTGTCATTGTTTAATTGAATTGAACATATGCCTGAACAAAAAATGGCTCTTTTAACCTACTTGACTCATACTCTTTGGGCTGGATTTATCTGCAGTGTCGGAACGTTTTTGAACTAGATTATGTCTAAAGAAGCATTATGCATGGGGGCATTATGTGGATGGAAATAAAAATGGTGGATGGAATGGTGGACAGAAGTAAAAATATCTAACCTAGATAAGAATTTTGAACAGCTATGGAGGGGTGGGAACTAGTTGCTTTTACATATTTATAAAATTGTCATTAGTGAAAGAGGGGGACCCACTGTGTACTGCTAATAAGAATATATCTGTTGGGTAGATATTAAGGAGCACAAGTTTCACCTCAAGCAAGAAAGCACTTTCACAGTACCATTCATCAGTAGAATGGTTTCCTCCCAAGTCAGTGAATTCCTCAACACTGAAAACATTAGAGCAGGAACATTAAGCACCTCTTGATAAAGCGTGACTCCATTAGTTCTGTGAAATGTGTTGGTGTTATCTTCCAATAATTAAATAAAATTTTGGCTAAAGAAATTAACCAGTTTAACCTCTTGATGGATCTTTTCTCCAAATATGAAGTCTAAATACATAATGCTCTTTTTTGTTTTGTAAGTAAAAGTTAAGAGAATTCCATTCTGATTTTACTCTGTTTTTTTGCAGTCCTTTATGCTCTTTAATATCTCAAAGTTGAGGAAGCCTAAGCTCATTTTATACATGATAGAACTGAGCCTTCTAGGATATTTCAGTATCCCCAAGAAAATCTACATCCCTCAGATTCTGGAAATTCAAGCTGCCTTGTCTCAATACCAAGGAGTTAAACTTCAAAGAAAACAGGTTATTAGTAACATGCATAATGCAGTACCTAGTACTGTCCCTGGTACTGCAAAGTACTAAGAAAGGAGAGATTATCTTCACTAACAGGAGTTCGTAATATAATTGAGGAGAGATTCAGCTACCTGAATGCCAATTATTTATTATTATTTTTTTTTTTTGCGGTACGCGGGCCTCTCACTGTTGTGGCCTCTCCCGTTGCGGAGCACAGGCTCCGGAAGCGCAGGCTCAGCGGCCATGGCTCACGGGCCCAGCCGCTCCGCGGCATGTGGGATCTTACCGAACCGGGGCAGGAACCCGTGTCCCCTGCATCGGCAGGTGGACTCTCAACCACTGCGCCACCAGGGAAGCCCTGAATGCCAATTACTGAATGATATTTTACATTATAAATAAGCAACACATTACATCACAATAACCTAAATTATATACTAAATTTGAGTGCTAAATACTGGTATTAAAATTTAAAGATTTGTCTTTCTTAGAGAATAGTTATCTGATAAAGACCATGAGTACATTTTAAGAGAAGTGAGTTCTTGATCTGACAGGGAACTTGGTTACAGAAGTTGCGCTGGAGTTCAGGCTTAGGCTGGCTCTAAAGGATAGGAGGGATTTTGATGGCAAGAGTGTATCAGAGGAGAATGATGGGTTATTTTTGAGTAATTTATCTTTGATCTGGACTAGAGCTTTTATTTATTGATTACTTACTTATGGTCTCCTGGTGCCCCTTTATTCTGTTTTTTGTAATCTAGAAGGAATAAGCCAGATTTAATATAAATGTTGATATATTATTAAATACAAGTGATAATACATAAACAATGTGGCCAAATATTTTTAACAATTCAAAATTCCTTTCTTTTTTCTTACACTTCCTTCCAGACTGCTGCATAATAACAGAAACATAATTTATTCTCTTGGGCTACTCCTAGACTGTACAGTATATATAGTGTTATGGATTCTAAGCTATGTTTTCGCTACATTTGGTCTTGTTAAATTTTCATTTGTTATTCTAGGATGAGTTATGTCAAATATAGTATAGTTTCTAAGTCTGAAAGAGTGAAGGCTACAGATTATAAGTTACAGGGTATTCTGTTCACTTGAACTTCCCAGAGAAGTGAGATCCTAGATTCAAATGCTAAGTGGCCAGGTAGGTAACAAAGATGTTAATATTAGGCCTAGTATAAGCAATAGGGGTGATGTAGCCTAGGGCAAATGGCAGATTGGAAAGTAGATGCCCTGACTGAATGTTCAAATTAAAAGAAAAACTAAATGCTTGGGGCAGCCAAACAATGATGGAGTCATATTTAGCTCACCAGCTGCCAGTTTGGTATCCCTCATCAGTTGGTTTTTGTTTGTTTGGTTTGGTTTGATTTTTGTTTTTAAACTTGAAAAATGTAAAACTGCAGTTGTCCTACCAGACTTTGTCTGACTTCTGCTACAGGCCTCAAATAGACTAGACTCAAGAATTAGGGAATGCATCCAGAAATATCTACTTGACTAGGATAACAGGGATTCCTAGATATAGAGATAAGATTTGTGGAAAGTGTCCTAGTAAATAATTTACTCTAATTGTAGATAACATTGGTGTGAACATGTTGAATGTCTCCAGGTGGCCTTCAGTGCCTCCTTAAAAATGAAGTCATCAATATAAAATAACTAGGGAAAAAGTATAGTTTGGGAAATTACATTATGTCTGTAATGACAGGTGCTTTGGATAAGTGATGAACATTTAAACTGGAGCTGAATAATAAGAATGTCCAGGTGTTCAGTTCAGCACAGCCTAAAGTCAAGAGCAGCTTTAAACATTGAATGCAAGTTTCCAATTCAGTCACCCAAATCTCTTTACTGTAACACTATTCTCAGTTATTAATCTGAAATTGTGGATAAATATTTGAGTCATTTATTCATTCAACAAATATTTATCGTGTATTGTGTGCCAGACTGTGTTTTAAGCACTCAGATTACATCAGAGACCAAAACAAAAATCCCTGCCCTGTAGAGCTTAGAGTCTAGCAAAGGGGTTACAGACAATAAACAGTACACATAATAAAAGATAAATTTTCTTGTATGTGGGAAGTGATAAACACCAGAAGAAAAAAGAAAAGGAGCAGTGTAAGGTAATGGGGAGTGCCAGGGAGTGTGTGTAGTTGGCAGTATGATGTAGGGTGGTAAGGCAGGATCCCTTAAGAGGATGGGAACTGAGGGATGTGAAGAAAAGGAGTAAGTTAGTTAGATATCTGGTGGAAGTGTCTTCCAGAAAGAGGGAACAGTTGTTATGAGATCATCAAGGGGGATGTTATAAGGAGGCCAGTGTGGCATAAGTGGAATGAGCAAAGAGAGAGGAAAGTAGGAGAAAAGGTTAGAAAGATAACTGAGCATTGGACCCTGCAGGGACTTTGAGCCTGGCTCTCTTAAGGATTTTTTCACCATGAATGAAATGAGGAGCTATTGCATGGTTCTGAGCTTGAGAAAGAATGAGGCGGCCACCAATTTATATCTATATCATCTATATCTATATCTATATAAGTGATTACTTAAAAAAATTAACTGCTTTAACTTAAACTGTTGTCTGCTGATTTATTGAGGGGTAAGTTGTTTAAAAATGATTGCATGATTCAATAATTACAAAAACAATTTACATTTAAAAAGTAAAAGCTAGAATCCTAAACACATGCCAGACCCACAGAAGGTCCAGTAGATCAGGGTAGGGCAGGCAGGTGCCAGGTGTGGAACACTCTCAGGCACAGAATTGATGGCACCCGCATCACTGAGTGCCTAGTCATGGTAAGTGCACATGCTATACAGTGTTGCCAAGAATATGTCAACCAGTTGGAGAGCAGAAAAAATCTTAAGAAAATACAAATTTAAGAAAATGACACCCCACTGTCCTCACACTTGCTCAGAGGTCCTGAGGCCACAGATAACAAGCTGTGTCTGCTGGCCACAGTAAATTACCAACTTTTAATGAGATATGGTAAAAAATCTGATTACTAAACATGTAATACATGGAGGGATGATATTAATACATGTGCAGAATATCACTGCTGACCAAGGGCTGTGGGGCAATATAGAGGAGTATGTTAGATGATTCCACATGGTCAGTGCTGGGTTACCAATCATGGCATCTTCATTCACAGCCAGGGACCAGGGAGCAGTGTGGGCAGTGAAATGTCCTATCATCTGCTTCATGGCTCCCTTGGGCTCTGGCCACCTTCTAGCCCCAGGAGTCCTCTAAGACCCCTGGGATATTCATTGGCTAAGAATGGGTATTTTTATGACAGAAATCAGAAGCTGTGGGAGTGACTGAGAAGCAGAGAATGCAGCCAGACTTCCCAATAGCAAGGAGTAGTGAAACTTCCTGACTGTGATGAAGGATGGACAAATACACGCAAGGGACCCGGAAGAGTGGGCTAGGAGGTAGGGATGACTATAAAGCCCACTGTTGGTGGGCCTCTACCCATGACTAAAGAATTGTTAGAAAGACTTCTGCAGCTTAATATGCAATAGCTAAGTGAATAAAAATACCACAAACTAACCTCTATTTTGCTCTGTCTTCAAAATTCTTGTGTTCATGAGAACAGTAAACACTTTCTTATTCTCCTAAGACTTCAGGAAAATAGCTTCAGAAAATAGGAAAAATTATATTGTCTGAGGCATTATCCAGAGAGGCCACATTGTATATAAAAAAGTTTCCTTCAAATGAGATATGGAATCATCCATAGGCATAGTTGAGCACAAGCCCTAATAGGTATCTCAGTTTGTTCTGAATAGGAGGTAGGCTGAATGGTGGCCTTTTAAGGGCAAACGTAACAGTGTTGCCTCGTAGCTATGCAGAAGAATGGATCTTGTCTACCACTATTGAGCAGTATGACCTAAAACTGATCATTACAATAATATAATAAATATTTTCTTCCTTTTCATATTTACAAATCAATTCTACATTTCCTTAAACAATAATAAAGGTTCAGCATCAGCCTTGGCACTGACCTGACCATGAGGGGCCATAGATCAAGGAGCTTCAGGTGTCACAGGACAACTGCTGCAGGCCTTTCTAGTGGGAGCTGACTCTTCTAGGAAAGGGTGGACCTTAGTGGGCTGCTGAGGTTGGAGTTGAGTGTTTGTTGGAATATGAATGAAGCTCTTTGTCAAATTCCTGGTCAGGATTAGACATGCTTCTCAGAGGTGTGGACACTCCTATCTCTGATCCATTCAATGAGCACCTTGAAATGTACATCTTTTTTTTTTCTGGACTGAGCCTACTGAGAAAGATTGGCTGGAGCAGGACCTAGCCTTTCCTCCAGTGAGGGAAGCAAAACATTCAGAATGAGAGGCCTGACGACTTGCATTCCATCTCTAGGCCGCATGTGAGTCATTTAATTGAAAATGGCTAGGTTGATATAGTTTTGTTGCTCATTCTGGGTCTCTAGGCATTGCTCACCCACATTGTAATCTCTCTTGCTCTGGAACTTTTGCAAGTATCTGACACCCTTAACATCTCCAGAGGACTTGTTGTTAAAGTAGATTAATCATGGAAGCTCACAGTTGAGGAGGTTTGATGGTACATTAAGAGTTTAGTGGTCTTATCTTTCTCAGACCAGTTATTTGGACCCATTCCATAGTCTTAACATCATCATTAAGGTGTATTGATATCACACTCACTGTATACTGTGACATGGAGAGAGCAGTAACTATAAGTAACTATAGTTTGAGGGCCATATTAGCTCCTGCATGCTTGACCTTTGATGTGAGTCTACGTGCAATCCCATATGGCTAAAGCAAAACAGGTATTCCTCATTATTGACCTCCACAGAACAAATGTCATCAAAAGATTACAGTGAGAGGAACATAACTGAGGGGCTGCTGGAATTTACCAGGCTTAGACATTGCCCATCTTCATGGATACTCAACAGAGAGAACCCAGAAGAGTAGCCAACACAGAGCTTTTCCTTGAACATTGTCATGCACTGTACAGTTCCTGGAGCCACAGTTTCATTGAACTGTCTGTGAGAAGGTTTAGTTCTATGGATTTCGTAGCAAAAGATCAGGCATTTCACTGCTACAAGCAGACAGGTTGAAGAACTCTTCCTACGTGTTGAACTTAGGATGTCTAGGCAGCCCTTTATTTCTGGAAGCTTGATGTCAAAGCTCCCTTCCACTGCCTCAAAGGAAGAGTATGGATAAAATGGAGCATGGTCCTATAAATGGAATATTTATAAATGGAATATTTCCTGCCATATCAATAAACAAAGGATGTCACAGTCACCAATGATTGCAACCCTCCAACGTGAGCTGGTGAGCCCTGAGGAAACTCAGGGCTGAAAAGAATACCTGCCATCTAGCAACCATCAGACTGCAGCCACTCCCTGCGGTGAGCCCTGAGGAAACTCAGGGTGTGAAAATACAGGCCCTAGATAGCTAAGGTGCATATCAGAGAAATGATTTCAGTGAGTCCAGGCCCTTGCATCTTCCCATACATAGAAAAGCGCTAAATTCCTTAACTTGAGGTATCTGGTTTTCTTTATTTAACAGTAATCGTTTGACCTTCCCAATTACGTGCTCTTTATTGCAAAACTCCTATATATCCTGGCCCCTCCCCTCGCCCCCTGGGCTGCAGCCCTCATTTTGCCCCAAATAAGACTTAACTCACAGCTCTCACAGTTGTGCATTTTTTAAAAGTCAACAGTCCCAGCAACAAAGCTATTCCAATAACAGAAAAGCGTTGTAGTTTTCTTTTTGGGGAGAGAAAGTTCAGTATGGTACACTTTCTTACAAACAGTAGCTTGAATGATCACATCACAGGTAATCTCTATTATGTACACACTTAGCTTTAAACCGACTGCAATCTTAGATGATTTTCCATAACAGATGTCAGAATTGCTTTAATAAGAGACAGTATCCTGTCATAGGCTTCTAGTGGAATATGCACAACATGATTTTTCAGTCTGTATTTATGCAGGTTGGATTGGAGTCCTTCTAGAAACCTAGCCAATTTCCTCTTTTCTTTCTCATTTTCTGTTAGAATTAGTAAAGAACTAGTCTTTAAGTTGTACTTAAGAGGGAAGCTGTCACCCTGAATATACAAGGAATATCAGCTCGGATCACGTATAACAGCTAAAGCGAGGATAAAGCTCATCAAAAAATCCTCACCTCTAAGATACAAGATTGGCTCACAATAACTCCAGGCTGGGTGGGTTTTCCTTCAGGCAAACCGTACAAAGAGTAGACAGTTATATACCAATACATAAATCTTTGTCATCCTTTCTCCACACTGGTATGTTTTGCACCTTAAGGTAAACTTTGTAGGGTGTTCCTAGGCCTTTCTGCACATCCACTTTAAGAGGCCCCTGGGACTGCCTAGAGGTTGTACAGACCTTGGGAGCACTGTCTTTGTGGGATACACACCTCCAAGCGATAGCCTTGTTAAATTAGTCCAACCATGAGTGAGGTGCAATGGCTACAGCAAGTAGGACTGGAAAAAAACTTGATGCTAAATCAATGACCTTTTGGCTTTGGTTCAACCAACAAGACGGCCTGTGTGGTGACAGTGGCACAGCAGCTGGCCTTTGCTGCAGCCGAGACATGTCTTCTTGCTGTTCTGGGCTTATGGGCATGAAAATTGATGGGGACACTTCCGGGTTTGGAGTTTGTGTTTCTTACTAGCTCAGCTAGTTCTAAGTTTCAAATCAGTGCAGGAGATGCAGTGTTGAAATAGTTAAAAATAGAATCACAAGAATCTAGAGTTTTGGGTTCTGTATTTATCCTAAATTTATCTCGTTTTATTCAAAATTTCCATATCATCTAATAATTCTCTCCTTGTTGCTTCAGAATCCTTTAGTTTGCTTCCAGAAGAGAGGTTTGTATTTAAAAGTTTCTCAGTTAATTTTGAACAAGTTCCTTGGCCTGGTTGCTTACCTCAAAAGCAGACTGAAAGCCCTGCAGACATGCTCAGCTTCTTACTATGATGGCCTTTCCAAAGTGGATCCAGCATTCATGATGCCAGACTAGACCTTTTCGGTTTCAGACTCTTTGGTCATTTTAGAAACAAGAGCTTCAAAATACTGCTGGACATCTTTTTCATTGCTGATCCAATTCATGGTTTCTGCAATCTAAGCTTCTCAGCAGGCCGCCTACTCGTAGCTGCCAAATCCATAACCTCAACTTCATATTGTGTATTTTGAGCTCTTAGGTTATCCACAACAGGTCAAAGCCTTTCATTTTCACCAGTAATTTCTTGTTTTCTTCGCACCTCATTGCACTTTCTTTTTCAAAAATACATCTTTCACCGTGTCTTCTGCCTCTTCCATTTCATTATGACATTCTTGTTTTTACTCTTGTTATTTCTCTTTTAATTTTTTTTTTTTTTTCTGCAGGATAAGCTGATGGCTCTCTGAATCACATACCTTGTTTTTCTGCGTTTTTTGCTTGTTTGGTTTTTGTGGGGTTTTTTTTTTTTTTTTTTGGCTTCTAAGACATAGAACATTTCATGTTCAACACATTCCTTTATATAAAACAAGACTTTCTCCTCAAGTTAAGATTTTATTTCAGAAATCTCTTGCTGGTATTCTGAAGTGGAACCTGGAATTTAACCTCCTTGGCTCGTTAGGGGGACCTCAAGCTCACTTTCTGTTTGTTTAGAGAGGTTCTCTCTGCTTTCATGAGGCTTGTGTTCCTGTGAAGCCTCAACAAAAGTATCCTCAAGCTGAGCTTCCAGGTCTTTCCTGAACGTCTTGGTTTCAGAGATTTCCTGTTCCATGGAGTTACTTTTTGACATGGCCACTTCCATCTCTTCCTCTTTGTCATTAAGCTTTCAGGAAATCTTCTGCTTCTGTAAGCCATGCATGCTTCTATCTCTGAGAATTCCTGCAGGGTCAGCTTTTATTGCTGATGGGTATCTTTGTGGTTTTTTGGCTTGGGATTTTGGACTGTCTGAAGGTTCAACCAATTGCTTCTAAAAAATCTTATTTTTCCTGCCTCATGATGTGGTACTGGTTTTCTAGGCCTTTCAGTCTAGGTGTGGATCTTCATGTTCTTGGCAAAGTGTTACTATATTCTCAAGTTGTTGCTTGAGCCTAGTTGAATCAGCTATTTATCCTTTAAATATATACTTTATTCATTTAATTTTTTAATTTCCTTTTTCTTGGTTTGAATTTCTATGGCATGAAGTGAACAATGTAGAGTCTGTGCATTCTTGTAACTTCCTATTCAGTTCCGGTTTCTCTTGGTCTAGTTTTCATACTCGTCTTTCATCCTTCTATCTTTAATTCTTGACTGCTATAGACCTGGCTGGGTTTTTTGGCACTGAAGTCAGGGCAGTAAACAAGAGAGAGGAGCCCCTGCCCTCATGGAGCTTCTGTTCCAGTGGCTATAACAGAGAAAACAACAACAAATAAATAGGTAAATAATATGATATAACAGTCTAAAAAGGAAAATAAGTGAGTTCAAGGAGAAAGAGAGTAAGGGATAGCTCTGTGTGGCAGACAGATGAGGCATCCTGCGGATATATTTAAGCAATTGGCTATTGTGAAATTTAATGAGAATTCCTTTCAAAGTGCTATTAACAGTCCCTGGCTAGTTGTAATAACTGAGTCAATGTTCTAATATTGTCATTAGTAATAGAATTAGGATTTCAGCTTTCCAGAATGATCTCAATGGCTACTATAGAGATATGGGCTTTTTACTATTGAGAGTATTATTGGGTCCACCCTGGATTATAAGAGACACTGTCATAGGGACAGAGTTTGGGCAGGAAGGGAAGAAGGGGCAGAGGCAGGAATGCAATTCATGGGGAGTGAGGAGTGCTTTGGATAACCTCCAAATCATTTACATTGTGTTTCAGAATTTGTTTGTTTTTATGTTGGGAAAATGTATCTGATTTGGGAATGCACCAAGATCACATGGTTTAACAGATGCCAGAGTGTTGAAATCCCCGATTTTGCACTGTGGTTTCCACTGAAGACAAGGGAAGGAAACATTGTATCCTGAAGGAGCATGTAATAATCAGAATGAAGTCTTTCTGCCTCCTCCTATTTTATAATAAGTTCACTGCCTGACTGGTACTTTGGTTAGACCTTACAAAGGACTCAAGTAATATCTCTGGGTGATTATTTTTAGCAGAATTCTAAAATTTCCAAAGAAAGCATAATATTTTCTGATAATTAAGCCCAAACCTAGGGTGTTTTCACAATTTTGAAAAGTTGAGAGTTGATTTCAGCTGTGTGTTTCAGGTACCATGAGGGTAACCTGAATTAGGAGTGCTTCCATGTTAAAATGCAAGCACAAGTCAAGTGTTCATAATTAGCAGAGGGGAGGTAAGAACACGAAGGTTTACAACTCATTATATTCTTCATCCCACAGACTTTTAAGATATATTCATTATATTGAAAACAGCTTATCTAATCCCTACATTTTAGTACCCAGGTTTCGAGTGAGTAAATGTAGACCAAAAGAAAAATTTGAGGTGTTTTTTAAGAGAACTAAATAAGTTATTGGAAAATAAAATTTAAAGTAAATGATAGAATTCTAGATTATTTGACTAGATAATATAAAGCATATATATGGGATGGTTGTTCAGATAATAACTGTTTTCCCATTCTAGAGAAATGGTCTCAACTTTGGCTTGGCTGGACATTGGAATCACCTGGGGAATTTTAAAACTACAAATGTCGGGCTTCCCTGGTGGCGCAGTGGTTAAGAGTCCGCCTGCCGATGCAGGGGACGTGGGTTCGTGCCCCAGTCTGGGAAGATCCCACGTGCCGCGGAGCGGCTGGGCCCATGAGCCATGGCCGCTGAGCCTGCGTGTCCGGAGCCTGTGCTCTGCAATGGGAGAGGCTGCAACAGTGAGAGGCCCACGTACTGCAAAAAAAAAAAAAAAAAAAAAACTACAAATGTCTTCTTGCTACCCCAAAATGCTGATATGAATGATCTGAAGGGTGACCGAGAGTGCTGAAAGTTTTAACTGCTTCCCAGATTTTTCTAATGGAAAGCCAAAGTTGAGAACCCTTGCTCTAGAACACTGGTTCTCAAACTTTATCATGCATATGACTTACCTGGAGGGCTTGTTAAAACAGCTTCTGAGTCCCACCTCCTGAACTCCTGGTTTAGCAAGTCTTTGGTGGGACCTGTAAATTTGCCTGCTGAGGTCGCTAGTTTGAGGAGAGACTTTGAGCTTGTTTGAAAGAGAATTTCAGGTCCTACTCCAGATCTAAGGAATCAACAGCATCTGTATTTTAAAAATATCCCTGGGTGATTCAGGTTCTCAGTAAAGTTAGTGAAGCTTGGGGACCTAGAAAGACTGGATAAGGGAAAATGCCATCAGGAGGGATTAGATTAAACATTTTGACAGAAAATGACATTAATACTAGAAATGATGTTGCTCTGGGACTCTTTAGGCTTGATACATATCTTTATAACATTAGAGTAGATTTTGTTTCTGCTACTCATAATTCTGTCTTTGTATATAAACTAATGAAATACAAAAGCAAGTATTACTTAACTTTACCCTTCAAATAACTCCACGTTGTAAAGCATATAGTCCCCAAATTACAGAGAAAACAGAAACATTATTAGACTATTTACCTCTTATACTTTCAACCAGCTCTTAGATGAGCGAAGCTAGATTTGAAATCACGTTATTATATCTAGTACAACATTTTGCCTCCTTCTAACTTCTTTATCTTAGTAAAATTTTATAATAGCTTTAGATGTGCAGAAAAGTTTTAGAAATAGTACAGAGAGTTCCTATACCCCTCACACCTAGTTTCCTCTATTGTTAGCATATTACATTAGTATGGCACATTTGTCATGACTAATAAATGTATATGGATACATTATTGCTAACTAAAGTTTCTACTTTTTCGAGATTTCCTCAGATTTTTCCCTAATGTTATTTTACTTTTTGAGGATCCTCACTGGGATCCCACATTACATTTAGTTATCATGTCTCTTTAGACTCCACTTGGTTATGACAGTTTCTCAGATTTACCTTGTTTTAGATGAGATGACCTTGACAGTTTTGAGGAGTACTTGTCAGCTCTTTTGTACGGTATTCCTCAATTTGGTTTTGTCTAATGCGTTTCTCATGATTAAACTTGAGTTATAGATTTTGGTGTAGAAGACCACTGAGGTAAAATACCATTATCATCCCATCATATCAAGGGAACATGCTATCAGCAGGACTCAGTGTTAACATTGATCACTTACCTGAGATATTGTTTATCAGGTTTCTCCACCAGAGTTACTTTTCCTCACTTTCTATACTGTACTCTTTGGAATGAAGTCATTACACTCTGCCTCCAGTTAAGGAGTGGGATTTAAGTGCTACCTCTTTGAGAGCCCTGAGTATTCACATAAATTATTTGAAATTGTTCTGCAAAGGAGATTTGTCTATTTTCTTTAGTTATTTATTTGACCATTGACTATGATCTTTCTTTATTTATCTGACCATAGTCCATTGACTGTGGACTCTTGGATATTTATTTTATACATTGGATTATAATTTTATACTGCTTTCTGTATTTTCTTGCTCAAATTGTTCCAGCTTTGTCTATTGAGAACTCTTTATTTTTTGGATTCCTTTTGTCCCTTTGACACATCCTTATCTTCGTGTTTGTTTCTGAGAATTTCTATAATTTCTATCACTGCAATATGGTCCACAGTCACTGTGTATATTTCTTGTCCCAAGCCTAGAGTTGGCCATTTCTCCAAGGAGTCCTGGTTCCTTTTGTTTGAGAATGTTTTTATTTTTTGGAGAATGGGTGCCAGGTGTGCTTATTGCAACTGGTGTGTCAATGCTTCTAGGCCCTCTCAGCTGACGGAGCAAGGAAATATATGTGTGTATACGGACCCCTACACATATACATCCCTATAAATACTTGTGTATGTATCCATCCATATCTGTATTAAGCTAAAACATGAGTTCTTTCTGGTATCTTCAATTCTAATCCAGTACCACGAGTCATTCTGACCTTTCCCCATTGCTTTTCTGTAACCTCCCAGTCCAACAATGAGAGACCTGTATCCATCATTTTCCATCTGTTTATTTAATTGTTAAATTTGGTTTACGTGTATAATACTTTCAGTGTTGGTAACCCGCACCACTATGAGAACCAACTTTATCAACCAGATTTTTTACTGCTTTTACATGACCAGTTTACTAAGAAACTTGTATAAAATTATTTTTGAGTTGTGAAAATCCATTACTTATATAGTAAGGCTTCAGTGTTTTAGTGGATTATGTTCCAAATGAGGGACCAATTAGAGATGCACAGTAAGAATCATATAGGCAATGTTTGGTAGCTGACAGTGAACTAAACTCAGGGACGGTTTTCAACTGACACAAAATGGTATATATTTGCCAGTGGATAAAATCTTGACATACTTCTTTGTTAGTCGGTAACTAGCCTCTGTCCTTAGTGCCCACACCTTATGCCTGGGCTGTCTACCCACTCCCTCTGGACTTCATACCTACTCAAGACCTAGTAACCAAAGGCTTAATACCTGGCATAGTCAGGATTCTTTGGGGTCCTATGCTATTTATCTATTTTTCTATAGTTCCCTTTTACACTGGAGGATTTATTAGCATTAGAAGCTAACTATTCTGAATATGACCCTTTTCCATATGATACATGATCATGTTTCCAAAGACATAGTAGTTATATTTCTAATGCCATCAGGAGCAGTGGCCCTGCACATTCGCAGTTGGCTGGTGTGCAGTAGCTTCAGTGTCATTAACAGCAAAGCTGTCACTGAAATGTCTCCTCTATGAATTTCTTGCCACACAACTCTTGGGTTGTGCCTAATTTAATTACCCACTCTAAACTAATGTCATTAGTGCTTTCCCTATTCATGGGTGAGATATATTTTAGCAGAATTCTTGGACTTTTTCTTAAAAAAATATATGACACAATCTTGTTCATTTTGGAGTTGCTGGTGTTAAGGTACTGGATTATATAAATTTTTTCTGACTTTAAAACACATGTAAATGGAACTTTGCACATATATTTTAATATGTTAATAGGGAGTTTAAATGATAAATAATTAAATTATAATTTAGACTTCATTTGTTGATATGATAATTAAGTATTCTGTTCTGGTTTTAAAGTTAAAGCAGTGCTTAAAAGTCTTTATCATAAAAGTGTAGAATATTATGTTTATGAGAAGTATATTTTAAAATATGTAAATCTGACGTTAAAACTGAGAATGTAAAGCTCTTAATTATATTTACTGTTTTCTTATATGGCAGACATTTTGTCATCCTTGTTATAGAATCATAAAACTTCTGGATGCATAATAAACCTTCTTATGCTTGTCTCATTAATATGATAAGGCATTGCCACTCAAATGGAAATTATGCTATTAAAAAAAATGTCAGTGCGTACCGTGGTATTTGTGCAGGGTGCATATGGGTATATTGGGTTGGATTCTAGTATTTATTAAAGTATTTTAAGCATTCCTCTTCTAGATACTTTACTGTTTTTGAAAGAGGAAGAGCCTGCATCACATAGAGCAGACCAGCAGAAAATGAATCAGACCCAGATTTAAACCACTTGGAATGCACTCAGGTGGGCAACAGCATAGTAACTGTAATGTAGGTAAAGTAATATCTAGTTCCTGGGGAGGAGGTCAAGATGGCAGAGTATAAGGAGGTGGAGCTCATCTCCCCCCACAAACACATCAAAAATACATCTACATGTGGAACAGTTCTCACAGAATACCAACTGAAAGCTGGCAGAAGATCTCTTATACAACCAAAGCTACAAGAAAGATGCTCACATAACTGGGTAGGACAAAAGGAAAAAGAAGAAAAAAAAGGTATCAGGATGGGACCTGTGCCCCTGGAGGGAACTCCAGAAGAGGAAAGGTTCCATCACCCTGGGACCCCCTTTGCTGGCTAGGAGGTCTGCTGGAACAGATAGGGAAATGGAGTGGCCTGGGCTTTGCTCGAGAGGAATGTGCAGCTGCTAGCTTGCTGGCAGGTGGGATAGAGAGGGATCAGCACTGATGGCTGCCACATCGTTGTCACTCTTCCCAGGCCAAGACATGTGCCTGCTGGTGCACACAGCAGCTGGGTGCTGAACCTCAGGCTTCAGAGGACAGATCTGTGGAGAGGACTCTGTTTGGCTGCATGGAGACAACCTGAACGGCCTAGTGTGTGGTCTGGGCCACCATTGCTGGTGCACACCAGATAGAGTGCGGGTCTGCCACAGAAGTGCCATTCTCAGCATGCTCCCAATGAGCTCCCAATGTGCAGCTGTGGCAGTGGTGGGCTTTGGGTGCCCATATACACTGGAAGTGGAACTGACAGCTAAGCCAGTTATCAGGGCTCCCACAGTGTGGGCAGGTCCAGGGGCGGTGCCAGCAGCAGCAGACCTTGTGGACACACACACTGGGTGGTGGATGGTATCACAGAATCACATGTCCCCAGTGGACAGCTCCTGGGAAGGAATACACAGTGGCTCCTTTCCCAACAGGAGCACTGTGGTCCTGCCTACCTCACACCGCAGCTTAGAAGTGGATCTGGGGGCTTCTACTTCAAAAACTGGGGAGCAGACCCTGCCCCCAATAAGACGCTGACAGCCACAGACCAAAGAGGATGCCCTGCCCAACATCCAGTGCAGATACCACAAAAGCCAAACACACCCTCTATCAAGGGAACAACGGCCAGCACACTCTGAGGAAAGACAGGCAGGCATCCATACCAAAAACAACCCTCTCACCAAAAATATTGGACTCATACAGTCTACACAGGGATGCTCCCACATAAAAACAGCCCTTCAAGACCATAGTAGATAATTGTTTCTCCTCAATTCATAGAGTCAGAGAAAGTTCAATAAAATGAAAAAGCAGAGGAACTACTCCCAATTAAAAGAACAAGAGAAGTACCCTGAAAGAACAAACAATGAAACAGACCTCTCCAGTATACCATACTCTGAGTTCAAAAAGGAGGTAATAAAAATGCTAAAGGGATTAAGAAAAACTCTTGATAGCAATGCAGATCAGGGAATTCCCTGGCGGTCCAGTGGTTGGGACTTGTATTCAGCGCTCTCACTGCCGGGGCCCATGTTAAATCCCTGGTCGGGGAACTAAGATCCCACAAGCCATGCAGCATGGCCAAAAAAAAAAAAAAAAAAAAAAAATGCAGATCACTGGAACAAGGAACTAGAAACTATAAAGAGGAACCAATCAAAATTAGTCAAGTCAATTGCAGAGATTAAAAACCAAGCTAAAGGCAATGAATAGGAAATTAAATAATGAAGAAGAATGAATAACTCATCTGGAAGATAGAATAATGGAAATCACCCAATCAGAACAGACAGAAAGAGAGATTTTTTAAAAATGAAAGCAACATATGAGATCTATGGGATAGTATTAAGCATGCCAACCTATGCATAATAGGGATCCCAGAAGAACAAAAACGAGAAAGGGGGATTGAAAGTGTACTTGAAGAAATTATGGCAGAAACCTTCCTAAACCTAAGGAAGGAAACAGATATCCAGGTACAGAAAGCACAGAGGGTCTCAAACAAAATGAACTCAAACACACCCACACCAAGACATATCAAAATTAAAATGGCAAAAGTTAAAGATAAAGAGAGGATTCTGAAGATGGCAAGAGAAGAGTCAGTTACAAGGGAACCCCCATAAGGCTATCAGCTGGTTTCTCTACAGAAATTTTGTAGGCCAGAAAGGAATGGCATGATATATTCAAAGTCCTGAAAGAGAAGAAACTGCCACGTAGGATACTCTACCAAGAAATATGATCATTAAGAGTAGTAAGAGAGAATACGAATTTCTCAGATAAGCAAAAACTAAAAGGATGCAGAAATGCTAAACCTATCCTAAAAGAAATATTGAAAGGTCTTCTCTAAATAGTAAGGAAGCAGAAATCTATAGGAAAGGGAAAGACACAATAGTAAAGGCAAATATATTAAAAAATGAAGATCACTTTAATAAGCCAGTGTGTGGATTTAAAAACAAAATCAAAAAATTTTTGTAAAAGGAATTGTAACTACAATGAACAGCAAAAGGATAAACATAACGATGTGAAATAGGACAGCAAAATCACAAAATGTCAGGGGGGAGTGTAAAAAATGTAGATGTTTTAGAATGTGTTGGAACTTACATGATTACCAGTTTAAAGCAAGTAGATATAGTTATGGGTTAACATACTTGAAAATCAGGGTAATCACAAATCAAAAACATAAAATAGATTCACAAAAACCAAAAAGAAAGGAATGCAAGCATAATATTGATAGAAAAGAAAACCATCAAACCACAAAAGAAAAAACAAAAGAAGAAAGGAACAAACTACAAAATCACCTGGAAAACAAGATTTAAAGTGGCAGTAAATACATACTTATCAATAATTACTTTAAATGTCAATGGACTAAATGTTCTGATAAAAAGACAGAGAGTGGCAGATTGGATAAAAAATAAGAACCTACAATATGCTGTCTACAAGAGACCCACTGTAGGGCAGAAGTGACACACAGATCGAAAGTGAGTGGATAGAAAAAGATATTTCATGCAAATGGAAATGACAAGAAAGCAGGGGCAGCAATACTCATATCAGACAAAATAGACTTTAAAACAAATTCCACAAAAGAAGAGATCCATAAAGACAAAGAAGGATAGTATATAATGATAAAGGAATCAATACAAGAAGATAATATTATACTTGTTAACATATATGCACCCAATATAGGAGCAACTAAATACATAAAGCAAATGCTAACAGACACAAAGAGAGAAATTGGCAGGAAGAAAATAATAGTAGGAGACTTTAACACCCCACTGACATCAGTGGACAGATTTTGCAGACAGATCAATAAAGCAACAGAGATCCTAAATGATACAATACACAGTTGGTCTTAATTGATATCTACAGGACACTATATTCCAAAAACTCCAGAATACACCTTCTTTTCAAACATGCATGGAATATTCTTTAGGATAGACCACATAGTAGGGCATAAAACAAGCCTTAACAAATTTAAGAGGATAGAAATTATTTCAGGCATCTTTTCTGACCACAATGGTATGAAACTAGAAATCAACCACAGAAAGAAAAACGAGAAAAAGATTATGGGAGACTAAACAACATGCTACTATAAAATAAATGGGTCAATGAGGAAATCAGAAAATATCTGGAGACAAATGACATTGAAAACACAACCTCACAAAATCTATGGAACACAGCAAAACCAGTTCTAAGAGGGAAGTCCATAGCAATACAGGCCTTCAAAAAACAAGAAAAATTTCAAATAAATAACCTAACCTGCCACCTAAAATAATTAGAAAAATAAGAACAAACAAAACCCAAATTCAGCAGAAGGAAGGAAATAACAAAGATCAGAGAAGAAATAAATAAGAGATAAAAACAATAGAAAAATCAATAAATCCAAGAGTTGGTTTTTTTAAGGGATAAGTAAAATTGACAGACCTCTACCCAAGCTCACCAAGAAGGAAAGAGGAACCAAATAAACAAAATAAGAAATTAAAAAGGAGAAATAATAACTGACACCACAGAAATCCAATAAATGGACAAAATGAACAACCTAGAAGAAATGCACAAGTTTCTAGAAACATAAAGTCTGCCAAAACTGAGTCAAGAAGAAACAAATAATTTGAACAGACCGATCACTAGAAGTGAAATAGAATCTGTAATTTAAAAAAATCCCTACAAACAAAAGTCCAGGAGTCTATGGCTGCACTGGGGAATTCTACCAAACATACAAAGAAAAACTTATACCTGTCCTTCTCAAACTATTTCAAAAGATTGAAGAGGAGGGAACATTCCCATAATCATTCTATAAAGCCACCATTGCCCTAATACCAAACCAGACAAAGACATTACAAAAAAAGGAAATTACAGGCCAATATCTTTGATAAATATAGATGCAGAAATCCTCAACAAAATATTAGCAAACCAAATCCAATAACACATAAAAAGGATCATAAAGCATGATCAAGTTGGCTTCATCCCAGAGTCACAAGGATGGTTCAACATATGCAAATCAATCAATGTGATGCACCACATCAACAAAAGAAGAGACAGAAACCACATGATCATCTCATTAGATGCAGACAAACTATTTGATAAAAATCAACATCAGTTCATGATAAAAACTTACCAAAGTGGGTATATAAGGAGTATATCTCAACAGAATATAAGCCATTTATGACAAACTCACAGCTAATATAATACTCAAAGTTGAAAAGCTGAAAGTCTTCTGACCAAATTCTGGAACAGACAAGGATGCTCACTTTCAACACTTCTATTCAACATAGTATTACATGTCCTAGCCACAGAAGTCAGACAAGAAAAAGAAATAAAAGACATCCAAATTGGAAGGGAAGAGGTAAAATTGTCATTACATGCAGATGACAGGGTACTTTATATAGAAAACCCTAAAGACTCCACACAAAAACTATTAGAACTAATAAATGAATTCAGCAACATAGCAGAATACAAGATAAATATACAGAAATCTGTAGCATTTCTTTACACTAACAGTGAAATATCAAAAAGAGAAAGTAAAATAATCCATTTAAGAGAAACTAAAATAATCCATTTAAGATTGACCGAAAAAACAACTTAGAATAGGAATAAACCTAACCAAGGAGGTGAAAGACTTATACACTGAGAACTATAAAACATTGATAAAGGAAATTGATTCAAAGAAATGGAAAGATATCCCATGCTCTTGGATTGGAAGAATTAATATTGTTACAATGGCCATAATACCAAAAGCAATCTGCAGATTTAATGGGATTTTATCAAATTACCCATGACATTTTTCATAGAACTAGAACAAATAATCCTAAAATTCATATGGAACCATAAAAGACCCAGAATTGCCAAAACAATCCTGAGGAAAAAGAACTAAGCTGGAGGCATAACCTCCCAAGACTTCAGAGGATACTACACAGTAATCAAAACGATGTGGTATTCGCACAAAAACAGACATATAGATCAATGGAACAGAATGGAGAGCCCAGAAATAAACCTACATGCCTATAGTCAGTTTATCTTCAACAGAGGTGGCAAGAATATACAATGGAGAAAAAGTCTCTTCAGCAAGTGATATTGGGAAAGCTGGACAGCCTCATGTAAATCAATGAAGTTAGAACACTCCCTCACATCATATACAGAAATAAACTTAAAATGGTTTAAAAACTTAAGTATAAGACACTATGCCATAAAACTCCTAGAAGAGAACATAGGTAAAACATTCTAGGACATAAATCACAGCATTATTTTCTTAGGTCAGCCTCCCAAGACAAAGAAATAAAAGCAAAAATAAACAAATGGGACCTAATCAAACTTACAAGCTTTTGCACAGCAAAGGAAACCATCAACCAAATGAAAAAACAACCTACGGACTGGGAGAAAATATTTGTAAATGATGTGACCAGCAAAGGGTTTATTTCCAAAATATACAAACAGCTCATACAGCTCAATAACAAAAAACAACCCAATCAAAAACGGGCAGAAGACCTAAAAAGACATTTCTCCAAAGAAGGCATACAAATGGTCAACAGGCACATGAAAAGATGCTCAACATTGCTAATTATTAGAGAAATGCAAATCAAAACTATAGTGAGGTGTCACCTCACACGGGTCAGAATGGCTATCATCAAAAAGTCTACAAATAATAAATGCTGGGGAAAGTGTGGAGAAAAGGGAACCCTCCTACACTGTTAGTGGGAATGTAAATTGGTACAGCCATTATGGAAACCAGTATGAATGTTCCTTAAAAAGCTAAAAGTAGAGTTACCGTATGATCCAGCAATCCCACTCCTGGGCATATATCCAGAAAAGATGAAAACTCTAATTCAAAAAGATATATGCACCCCAATGTTCATAGCAGCACTGTTTACAATAGCCAAGATATGGAAGCAACCTAAGTATCTATCAACAGATGAATGGGTAAAGAAAATGTGGCATATACGTGTGTGTGTGTGTGTGTGTGTGTGTGTGTCTGTGTCTGTAGTGGAATATTACTCAGCCATAAAAAAGAATGAAATATTGCCATTTGCAGCAATATGGATGAACCTAGAGGTTATCATAGAGAAATAATTCAGACAGGAAGACAAATATGATATCACTTACATGTGGAATCTAAAAAATAAATACAAATGAACTTGTTTACAAATCATAAACAGATTCACAGACATAGGAAACAATCTTATGGTTACCAAAGGGGAATGGGGAGGGGGATATATAAATTAGGAGTTCGGGATCAACAGATACATACTACTATATCTAAAATAGATAAGCAAAAGGATTTACTGTATAGCACAGGGAACTATATTCAATATCTTGTAATAACCTATAATGGAAAAGAATCTGAAAAAAATGTATATATGTATAACTGAATCACTTTGTTGTACACCTAAAACTAACACAGTATTGGAAATCAACTATATTTCAATGCTTAAAATATTAGAAGACAAAAAGTAAACAAAGCCATACCTGGTTCTTATGTGCCATTCTACGATATGTGGATTAAAAATACATTTTTAAAATATG
This sequence comes from Monodon monoceros, assembly GCF_005190385.1. NCBI lineage: Eukaryota > Metazoa > Chordata > Mammalia > Artiodactyla > Monodontidae > Monodon > Monodon monoceros. The sequence goes on from NW_021703779.1 coordinate 31,889,853, forward strand.
TAAAGTGAGTTAAGTACATCTAAGGAACACTACCCCATAGCTATAAGCAACTTTTGAGTTATTCAGAGCTGGCTTAAGGATTAAGAAGAGCAATACTCTGGGATGTTTTCATCTTTTGGAAGCTCCATTCATTCATAGTGCAAACCCAGAATGTATTGAATATTTATATTTGCTTTTAAACATATCCTGGCTTCTAGGTTTGTTCATTCTACATTTCAAATTCCTCCAGGTGTGTTACTTGGTTTTGTTGATCCATTATTCGTAAAAAAGAGACAGCTTTGTTCAGATACATCAGGTAGGGCCTATTGGGGTCTTCCTCCATTGACCACTGAGATTAGCTATAAACCTAATGTCTATGTGTTTTGTCTATGGCTTTTGATTATAATCTTGGTTTAGGAATAATGTAGGGATATATTTATGCTAAAATCCCCAATTCTAAACTCCCAGAAATAATTTCACATTGGCAAAGAAATTTCCAGTCACTTCCAAATTTATACTTAGTGGAAACCATACTAATTTTAATTTTCTACTACAGAGGAGTATGAATTAAGGACATCTTGGTTTACTGTCCGTCTGTTGAATATTTTTTGCTTATTTTTAAAAGTTTTTTTCCTTGAAACAACATAGAGAAAATGACTCAAAACATTTTAACAAATCATATTGTCAAATAAACCCTCCCGTATCCACAACTCTTGTCAGGAAATAGAACATTACTGGCACCCCATATCTCTACTGTATATCGCTTCCCCATCAAACATGCTTTAAATTCTATAGTCATTGATTATCTATAATTATTTTTTCTATAATTTGGGGCATTTCACATTAGAGAGGTAATGTATTAGTCAGGATTTGATGGATACATGTCATATATTTGTCCAAGCTCACAGAATGTATAACACCAAGTAAATAAGATAAACTATGGACTTTGGGTGATTATGGTGTATCATCATAGGTCTATCAATTATAACAAATGTATCCTTTGGTAAGAGATTTTGATAATAGGGGAGGGTATACATGTTTGGAGGCAGGGGATATATGGGAAACCTCTGTATCATCCTCTTAATTTTGCTGTGAAGCTAAAACTGCTCTAAAAAAATTGTCAATAAAAACAAAGTTCATTGACATCTTGTGCAGAAATAGAAAAAAAAATCCTAAAATTTATATGAAATCTCAAAGGATCCCAAATAGCCAAAAGAATCTTGAGAAAGAACAAAGCTGGAGGCCTCCTACTTCCTGATTCCAAAACATATTGTACAAAGCTACAGTAATCAAACCAGTATAATACTGGCATATAGATAGATAAATAGACCAAAGGAACAGAAGAGACAGCTCAGAAAGCAGCCCTTATATCAAGCGAGCTTTGAAAATGCTGCCATTGACTAAACAATTGGGAAAGGATAGTCTTTTCAACAAATGGTGTTGGGAAAACTGGGTAAACATGCAAAAAAAATGAAGCGCTTTTATCTTACACTGTATAAAAAAATGAACTCTAAATCAACTGAAGACCGTAAGAATTGAATGTAAGAATTGAAACTATAAAACTCCTTGAAGAAAAATAGGAGAAAACCTTCATGACATTGGAGTGTGCAATGGTTTCTGAGATATTACTCCAAAAAGTACAGACAACAAAAGCAAAAATAGACAAATGGGGCTACATCAAAATTCATAATTTTTGCACAGCAAATGAAGTAATCAACAGAGCGAAAAGTCAGCCTAAAAAATGGGAGAAAGTATTCACAGACCATCTACCAGATAAGGTGTTAATATCCAGAATATATTTTCAAAACTTCTGCAAATCAACAACAGAAAACCAAATAATCTGATTTAAAAATTGCCAAAAAATTTTAATAGATGTTTCTCCAAAAAGGATAAACAAATGGCCAAAAAAATATGAAAAAATGTTGAACATCACTAATCACTAGGGAAATGCAAATCAAAACCACAATGAGATATCACCTTACACCCATCAGTATTGCCACTGGTTTAAAAAAAGAAGTTTCATTGAGGACGTGGAGAAATTGGAATTGTGCACTGTTGGAGGGATTGTAAAATGGTATAGCCACTATGGAAAAGAGTATGGCGTTTCCTCAAAAAATAAAACTACCGTATGATCCCACTTCTCGGTATATATCCAAAAGGATTAAAAACAGAATTCTGAAGGGATATTTGTACACCCATATTCATGTAGCATTATCCATAACAGATAAGATGTGGAAGCAACCCAAAAGTGCATTGATGGATGAATGTATAAAGAAAATGTGGTATATAAATACAATAGAATGTTATTCAGCCTGAAAAAAATAATTCCTGGCATATGCTACATGATGGACGAAACTTGCAAACATTATACTAAGTAAAAAAATCAATCACAGAAAGACAAATAATGCATGATTGCACTTCTTTAAGATATCTAAAATAAACTCATTGAAACAAAGTAGAATGCTGATTGCTAGGGTATGGGGGAAAGGGAAACAGTTGTTCATTGGGTATAGAGTTTGGGTCATGCAAGATGAAAAAGTTCTAGAGATCTGTTGTACAATACTGTGCACAGAGTTAACAATACTATACTGTATGCTTGAAAATTGTTGAGGGTAAATCAGTGTTATGTGTTTTCTTTCACAATTAAAAAAAAGTTGATTAGTGTGGAAGACATGAGCTGCACCTCCCAGTGCCTCTTCAAGGTAGGACACGTTGTCCAACTATGTGGAGTGTTGTCAGCTGACTGCCTCTATTTTTCACCTCCTACAAAGTCTGTCTCAGCCACCTAGCCTGAAGTTACGTCCTACTCATGCAACCTCCTGTGAGGCTGAAGGTTACACTTTGGGGGGGTCCTTGCTGATGACTACAAACAATCTTTTCTGGTATTTCAAATTTTTCTTAAATGAGGGTGTCACGCTCTCTTCATCTGTCTGTCCATCCTTCCATGCATCCTTCCATCCATCCATCCATCCATCCATATATCTAATTCCATATTGCATTCAAAATTTCCAAGTAACTTTTATGTGCTGTGTGCTGGTCTCTGCCTTCAAGGAATTTCTAACCAGATGGAAATGATAAGATTTTGAAGAACAAAGTGACTATGAAGGGAGAAAATGCAGAAGTCAGAGCAGTAAATAAACTCTACCAGATTGATGCTGTGAAGAGATACAGGATCTACAGGAGTGGGAGTTAGAATGAATAAAAATGGGATGGATGGAAAAAAGAGTCTTTTTAAATTTTATTTGTTTATTTTTGGCTGTGTTGGGTCTTCGTTTCTGTGCGTGGGCTTTCTCTAGTTGCGGCGAGCGGGAGCCACTCTTCGTCGCCATGCACGGGCCTCTCACTGTCGCAGCCTCTCATTGTGGAGCACAAGCTCCAGACGCGCAGGCTCAGTAGCTGTGGCGCACGGGCCTAGCTGCTCCGTGCTATGTGGGATCTTCCCAGATCAGGGCTCGAACCCGTGTCCCCTGCACTGGCAGGCAGACTCTCAACCACTGTGCCACCAGGGAAGCCCAAGAGTCATTTTTGATAGAATAAATAATAGGATTGATGGCAATGTAGGACATCTAAAATCCTTTGAAAGAACTAAAAAAGCATCATATATGCATGTGAGTAGGGCCCTATGCATTCATAGACCAATCTCTGTAGCTGGCTTTAAACATCTGAAAAATTTAGTATTTAAAAAAAAGACCTTCAAGTCTTGATAACGCAAGTCACGTTCTGTTTCTAATCAGTACGTGGTTTCAAAAATGGTAGGACTTTTTTCTTGTTTGTTTGTTGTGATTAATGAGTATTTCTTATATTTTTTTTGTTAATAACATACCATATATCTTACTAAATTCCTAAATAAAACCCTTGTAGTGAGTAGTAAAACTTCAAACCTTATCTTTCAATTGTTTGAAATGGTTGTACAAATTGATTTTTTTTTTTTTTTTTTTGCGGTACGCGGGCCTCTCACTGTTGTGGCCTCTCCCGTTGCGCAGCACATGTTCCGAACGCGCAGGCCCATGGCTTACGGGCCCAGCCACTCCGCGGCATGTGGGATCTTCCCGGACCAGGGCACGAACCCGTGTCCCCTGCATCGGCAGGTGGACTCTCAACCACTGTGCCACCAGGGAAGCTCTAATTTGGTTTTATATTCTTTTTGATGCCTCTCTTTCTCCCACCTGTACTCTCTGTTATTCTCTTGATAACTGTTAACTTCAGTGTTTAAGTGATTATTTTCCAATTTCTCAGTTCAGCAGTAAATCTTAGCTCCATGATTTTAATAACCTATTCCCTGTAGCCATGAGAGTCAGTCTCCAACTGGATTTTGTAACCATTGATCACTTGGGTGTTTGTAAACTTTCACATCTGACCTTTTTCAATGACTTGCTAGACTTAGTGCTTTCTTATAAATATCAGAAAGGTCTACCAAAAAAAAGCATCAATCGCCGGAAGTTAAATTCATTTCACCCCTGTTGAAATGCAAAATGTAGTTAAGAATTCTAATTTTGGGCTTGAAGGTACAGTGATCTTCCATGCACTTTAAATGATCCTTCTCTCAGTCTTACATAAACTAATGGGATCCTCCTGTGCTCTATCCTAGCCTTCATTCCAACTGAAGAGCAGTGGTTTCATACTTTTCAAGTACTGCAGACTCTTTTAACCTCAAACCATTTACCAGATCCTCTACATGAGAAAACATATGACCAAAAGTTACTTTAAATTCAGCAACTCTTTAAAGTAAAAATTTCATTTTATTAGCTATTAGAGCGTACATTGACATCTGTAAGATCATGTTTAAAAACATGTGTTAGGGGAACTTCCCTGGTGGCGCAGTGGTTAAAAATCCGCCTGCCAAGGCAAGGGACACGGGTTTGAGCCCTGGTCGGGGAAGATCCCACATGCCGTGGAGCAACTAAGCCTGTGCACCACAACTACTGAGCCTGTGCTCTAGAGCCCGTGAGCCACAACTACTGGGCCCATGTGCCACAGCTACTGAAGCCCGCATGCCTAGAGCCTGTGCTCCACAACAAGAGAAGCCACTGCAATGAGAAGCCTGTGCACTGCAACGAAGTGTAGCCTCCACTCGCCGCGACTAGAGAAAAGTCCGTGTGCAGCAACGAAGACCCAACACAGCCAAAAATAAATAAATAAATTTATTTTTTAAAAAAAAGTTTTAAGCAAATTGTTTGTCAGACTGTTTGATGTTCATAAGGCAATACAGAACCAAAACTGTTTGCTGTGTTTCCACTGCCCCTCAGGTATCCACAGCCCAGGGATCAGGAACTGTTTTCAAAGATGATGGAAATCTGCTGATAATTTTACCATTGCAAGTCTATAATTGACATTGAGCAGAGATATTTTGGATACATGTCACTGACCTCTTATTGGAAAGCAACAAAACAATGCAATACAAAGATAGTTTGTTTTCCTATCATTGGCCTTACATCCAATGGGAATAGTCTGGAAAAGATCATTTATCTTTTAAAAATTAAGTGAGATAAGGCTGCCTTATGCTATACTTGGCACATCGTAGTTCCCAGTTAATTTTATTTTTTAATCTCCCTTCTAAGCCACTTCTATAAGGTCAGGAGTCCCTGGGTAATCCCACCATCTGCAATTGTAGTCCCTCTGAAACTGATGCCAGACCATCTTCTGGCTTCTCAAGCTGCCCAAGCTGCTGGAGTCATTTGTTACAGCCTAACTGATCTCATTCCCTTGCTTAGGCATCAACATTTAACCTTCAAGCTACAAATTTATAATCAATACATCTTTAGCATTGCTCTAATCAATGAGAACACACACATGGTGGGATTTCAGAGACATTTGACTGAATGGTTGGGAAATGTATTTTAATAGGGATTTCTATCAGGGGGAGCTCTATTATGACACAGAAGTCAGTGATGACTCGCTTTAATAACTTGTAAGGCCTGCTCTGACCTTAGCCTGTGCTACTGTTTGTTCCTAAAAGCTTCTTCAACAGAATAGCTTGATTCCAGGTATTTCAGGTGTAACTATGATTCTTTTTGTTATGTTCATTAAAAAAAAAAAATCCAAAAATCTTCTAAGAGATAAAAGGGGGATATTCTATAAATATTACCTAGCCTGTGTTTTAGCTAGATCATACCTGCCTTAAAATAAAATGCATTATACATATGAAGGAATAGTTTAATGAAAATGAGCTTACTGTGTTCATATGAGTTTATGTCAGCACAGAGGGAGCCTTAGTTTTAGGTTACCAGCAGGATACTGATATTGATTCATATAATATATTTACTGGCTTTTGCCTGTGCTCAGAATTCTTTGGGATTAACCATTAAAGATATAAGGATGCAAACAGAAGAAAAGCTATTGGATCATACAGTTTACAAATAATTTTCAGAGTCAGCTTTATTAGGTGTCATAAGGCTGATCATGTTACCAGAGCAGTCTACCATAGATCACATTTCTACTCTTTGGGCATGAAGGCAGTACTATTTAGTACTGTCTTAAAGTATTCTATATAGCTTTCCAAATACTTAAAGTATAGATTTTGCCTTTGTATCTCTCTGTAATGATAGTTATTTACAGACAAAGAAAAAATTTGTAAATTTAGAGTGTACACGTACACCTACATAAAATACATACACATACATATGGGGTTTCGCCCAAACATAAACATGTTTAGGGATTGGCAATTTCTCCTTTTTGTCACATTTCATTCCTAGAAACCACATTTTGAACTTTGTTAACAATAGATTATAGTATTTTTCTCCAGGAACACTTTCTTGAAAAGAAAATATATATTGGTAGATATTAATCAAAGGTAATGTTTTAAAATACTTAAAATAGGCTCTAAGATATCCAGGTTTCTCAAATGTTTTATAGAAATTGCAGTTTATGCTTATTTTACCAGATTATTGAGTATCCAGCAACTGAGATGATTCATGTGAAAATAACATATAAATTTAAGTTATTGCTAAATGGATATATATTTCTATACTTGATGAATATCTACAGATCTCTTATGTGATCTAAAAAAATAATTCTCTGCCCTTATTTTGCTGTGATACAAATCAATGGAAGACTTTCACATATGCAACATACTTCAGTGGATTTAGGAAGTTTTAGATTAAACCAAAAATCTATATTGAGGCACTAAATTAGTTAATGTATATTAGCTAGAATTAGTAATTTTCATAAATAACAGTGACTTTATGGCCTGCAGGTAACATATATTCTGAGTTATTGCAGTATCTAGAAGAGTAGCTATAACTCTAGTCTGTTTTTTCCTCCCACTAAAGAAGGGATATTGAAAGATAAATAAGTGAGAGTCACATTATCATCAGGAATATTTGAGCCTGCTTTGATTCTTGAAAATAAATGAAAGAAATTAAAACTCTGGGACTTCATTCCTCATTAACAAAATGAATTGTGATGGAGACATTCTAATGTTTTATATCATTGATGAATTCTATCATTATAAATATACATTACTGCACCCAAATTAAAATTTACTTGTCTCATCAATTGACCTAACTTAAATATACTATCTATAGTAAGCATTACATATTTAAATAAACATTAATTAACACTTTTGTGTGAAAGTAATTTTGCATGTGCATATTTGCTGCTAGTTATTAAACTGAGAAATATCTTAAATAAATGTGAGTAGTACAGTCTGCTTTAGAAAGCTTCCTGAACAAAATTTGTTTTCTGTAATCACTTTCTCTGAAGCAAAGACAGTCATTCAAAATCATTCCATTAATTTTACATTTTTACTTAAATAGTAGATGGATAGTAATAAGCATTTGTTTTGGATGGTGATGTTGGTGGTAGTAAATTTCATAATATAAGGCATTTTCAAAGGGTTGACCCAGAATTTTTTCTTTTCCTTCTCCTATTTATGAGTTTATTTAGCCCTATAGAAAAACTTGTGGTGTATCAGTGAAGCAGTGTTAGCAGTGAACTCTCCATTAACCATTCATTGCCACTGCTGGTTTTGTCACCCTTAATTTTTGGTTGAGTTGCCTTGTGGAGAAAGTTTAGACACACAATCATATTAAGACTAGAGGTTTGCTCCTAGAAACCACATCCTGGAGCCTTGCCCCTTCCTCTTGCTCTGACCCTATTTCTATGAATTAAAGCCATGTTCAGTTGAACTTCTTTTTGAACACAAGATCTGTCTTTCATTAATTCGTATAGGAACAGAACTGTAGTTAAGAGCAGAAAGATATAAAGAATATCACAATGTTATGATACATATTTTCAGTAGGCCATCACAGTACTTTATATGCTATTGGAAAGCAATAAAATACTGCAGTTACTAAGCCCTTTATCACAAATATTTACTATAAAGCTTCAAAATTTCAACCCTAATCCTAACATAATTTGGAAAGACAAGGATAAGGGTCATTATCTTCACTAATGTTGGGGAAAGACAGATATAAAATTTGAGTGTTATTGTTACCCAGTTAATGACTGAATGATAAATGGTGAGACTTTACATACCTTCTCTAACGTGTTACATATACTCATCATGTCATTCAACTTCAGAATCATGGTGCTTAAAATCATCATTTGCATTGTATCGGTTATTCTCTACTGTAAGTTAAAATTTTTTGAGTGATTGATGTTTATTTTTACCTTTAAATGATGATTTTGTTTGTTTACTTTCGCCTCATAGGAAAGATAGTGACTTCTTTCCTACAATCTGGCAATGAGGAGAAATGGAAAATAGAATTAAGACAGTATTGTGTGCCTGGGCCTGGGGAGAGGGATGTGGTATTTATGTGTGCATCAAGTCTGTGTGTGTGTGCAGTATGTTGGGGAGACAAATGTGTTAGATGAATCAAATTAAATTGCTGTTTACACAGTTGGCAATTTCATATGGTTCAACCCAATATTTAAACATTCATTTGATGCAAACAGCCTTAGCACTGATGTAATAAGTACCACTGCAGCTTCAGGGATAGTTCATAATTGTAGTATCCAGAAGTATCATTTTTTAATAAGAGGAAATAGAAGCCGAAAATAATATCGTGAGGGTATTAAAATACAAGTGAATGAGAGTTGCACTATTATCAGGAAACTTTTGAGTCTGCTTCAATTCAATAAAAATAAATACATACTTCAAAAACTCTGATACTTTATTACTGACTAAAAAAATGAATTGTGGTACCATCAAGATTTTGAGATGTGTTTGAATATTGCAACAATCAAAAACTATTAATACTTACCTAGGATTAAACTGATAAACTGATTGAAAGAAAATATTAGTATCTCTATATATTAGTTTTGGTTAAAAATTACACAGACATTAGAACAATATATTAAATAACTGAAATCTTTACAAATAAAATTGAAGTAAATACATTTTCACTTTCATAGTAGTATTTTTAAATGATTTACTAATTTATATAGCTCTTAAATTTCATTCAGAAACTGTGCTAATAAAGTATTCTAATCTGAAACAGATCTGAATTATCATTCTTTAATGACTTCCTTTATTTATATAAAAGAAACAACAAAACACTCTAAGGCATGGGAATTATAAAGGCAGTGTCTCATAATCCTCATTTTCTGTGTTTAATAGGAGATTGAAGGCATCCATGCTCTGAAAATGTAATCATTAGAAGTATATATTTTTAGAATCATGATATTAGAACAATCATCCCAACTGTAAATCAATGACATCTATTGAGTACTGATTTATACTGTGATTTTTGTCATAGAATCTTTAGCAGAAGTAGCCACATGATTTTGTTGGATAACTAACTTAAATCCTATAAAATGGGAACTGACAAAAGATTAATACAACGTTTTTAGAAATGAAGTTATATAAAAAGGGCGCATATTAAAAATATTAACATAAGAATAATTGATTTGTAGTGAACAAGATGAGTTATCTTCATAATTCTTAGTTTCATGTGGTTCTGAAAGACTGCTATTCTTAATCCCTTGGAGGAGTGTAAAGGAGGTGATTTCCTATAGTTCTCCACCAGAGGACTATGTGCATGGCCTGAAGTAGGTAGAAAAAGGCAATAATTTCTGACTGTTACTTGAAAGCAGATATACTGATTCTGTAAATTTGTATTTATAGGACATAGAGCCAGTTTACACACTCACTTCTTCATACTGCTATAAAAAGCACCTGTTTTCTTTTCCGTCTTCTGATGCTGCTGTCCTGCACTGCGCTTTTCAGTTTGGGGATCTGGCTCAGTAGTGTTTAGCCCTGAGAGCCACTGACCTAGCTGCTTGGAGGAGCCCTTCCAAAGAGTTTTATACAACCCAAACATAGAGTGTATACTTTATATGCAGACTATTAAGGAAAAGGCTGATAAGGAAATGAATGTTCACACAGTCTCAAAGTTTCACGTAGAGGTTATTAACTACTGAGGGAGAAAGCTAGCTTTAACATGAAGACATCTGGTGGACACCGCCATAACCAGATGACCAAACTTAGCATCCCAAATAACTTGGCACTCTGACCTGCTGTGCTTCTGGGACACACTGAGAACTATACCACAGTACATATACAGTTTTCTTGCAGAAAAGTTTAAACTCCTCTAGTCATGAAGGGACAACCAGAGATTTCAGATAACTGGCCTCAACTCTTAAAAAATGTCAGTGCCATGAAGGACCCAAACAAGTTTGGGGGACTGTCCTGGATTAAAGGAGCCTAAATCCAATGGGTAATCCTGACATTATTGGGACTCTTGAACATGGACTGTAATTTAGATAATGTTGTTATGTAATTGTTAAATGTGTTGGTTGTAATGATGGAATTGCTGTTATATAGGAGACTTTTTTTTCTTAGAAGATGCATGTTGAATATTTAGGGGTGTATGTGCCTGTGTATGTGTGCACATGTGCACATGCGCACATGAAAATACCTTAAGAAAATAAATCACAAATGAAAGAAGACAAGAGAGAGTAAGGGAGAAAGTAGATATGGCAAAATGTCAACTGGTGAACTAATGGAGGATTATATGTGTTTCCTGTTCTAGTCTTCAACTCTTACGGAAATTTGGAATATTTTAAAGTGCAAGGTTGGGGTGGGAAGAAGAAATCATTAATAAGTATTGGATGGGTCTGAACATGAAAAGCATAAAAACTAAATAGTGCATTCTGGATATGTCTTCCTGTGGATTTTGGTATTTATCATTTGAGTTATTACACTGAACTATCAAGAGTTTGTACGTGAGAATCATATGTGAATCAGCATTAGACAGAAATTGGCCAGAATATCTTCTCATAGTCACATTTTATAGCATTTCTTAGTACTTCGAGAACTAGAGTACCTTTTTTTCTTCGAACTTTCTATCTTTGTAAGAATTTATCATGTGCTCCATAGAAGTATTTGGTCAAGTCAGTTTTGTAAGTATTGGTTACTCTTTCCTCTGGGGAGCATTTAAATCAAATGTGTTTTCTTCCTGGGAACCAGGAGAATATTTATAGCTTCCAAAAAATGCTACTGTTTAAACTACTTTTTACTATGAACATATACAGTTGCATATTTTTAGAACAGCTAGAAATTATTAAAATGCATGTTAGTTAATGATAAAGTTGAGAAAATAAGTTAGTGCAAAAAGGTTATAAGTGTTGACATTCATCATTGTCTATATGGTTTTATTCAGACCTCCTAAATTTAAGCATCTGTGCAGCCACAGGTCTGGAAACTAACCATTTTCATGCAGTGACTAAGAACATAGCTTTGTTTCAGGCAGGTTGAACTTGAACCTAGCCCCACAATTTTCTACTTGTGGGACTTTAAACAATTAATGACTTTTCGGGGCCTTGTTATCATAAAAAAAGTCCGAGGAAGATATTACCATCTGCTCTCTGAGACTGTTAAGAGGATTTATAGAAATGAGATAGTGCACATTATGTATTCAAAACAGTATCTGACACAAATAGTACAAGTGCATTACCACCACTTTTATCCATATCCACGCCAGATCATCCTCCTTGTTGTCATCAGGAATGTCCATCCTGATTTATGCCGAGTAGAAACACTCTAAATCATTTATGCCAGAAGTGTGTTATTTAAATCCCAGAATGGAGTTGAAAACCATGGTGTCATGTGCCTTTTCATTTTACTGTCACTCTAATATTGAGTATTTTTGGAATAAATTCCTTAGCACTAATTGTTCCTTTCTGTACAGATTGGCGTAGGAAATCCATAAATGTTACCAGTGTTTCCTGATGAGGTACCATAAATTATCCTATATTCCAGGAAATATTTTTACTAAAATAAAATATTTTACTTTAAGTTTTTTAATTTAACAATATTTATTATAATTTATAATGATATATTATTATGGCATAATATGTAAAATAAATATAAATTTATTTTTATTTAATATAAATTAAATTATAATTCATTTAAAATTAAAATATAATATTAAAACATACAGTATTAGTATTACCATCTGCATGTCCCTTTTCTAACATATTTTTAATAATGATACCAATGTATAAAGTGCCCATGTAGCCGTGAAGTATAACTTGTTAAATTTCTGTATCATGTGCTTCATGGAAAAATGTGGTCAAGTCAATTATGTATGTGTTGGTTATGAAACTGAGCAGGACCCTGTGGAGCTCCTGGGCACGGAAGCCTTTCCGTGTCCCCCATTTCCAGCCAGCCTCCATGACCTTCCCTGAATTCCAAAAGGCAGATTCGAGCAATTGCTAATCAGGGAAGGGAGGGATGCAGAGACAGGGAGGAGACCACCTGAGGCCAGATTAAAGGCAGTGCAGGTTCTGCACACACCCTGATCCTTACCAGCAGCCCCGCCCTTGAACCATTACTATTAAACTCCTCACCAAATCCCTCCAGGTTGGGACACACAGTTTTTCAGGGCACAGGCCCTCTGTGCCACCCTTTGCCTGGCAAAGCAATACAACTATTCTTTTTTACTTCACCCAAAACTCTGTCTCCAAGATTCAATTTGGCACCAGTGCACAGAGGCTGAGTTTTTGGCATCAGTTATTCTTACTCTGAGGAGCATCTGAAATCAAATGCTATCTTAATTAATAAACCGATTTTGTGAAATTTTATTCTCACAATAAAATTTTCAACTTTTTTCCTTTAGTCCTTTACCATTTTACATCCATTCAATAGTGCTTCTTCCATTCATTCATTTGATAATTGTCATGGGTAGCTGCTTGTGATTTGTTCCTAAGTGTTGGAGGATTCATGGGTATGTGGTTTGTTAAGGAAATGATCCCAGGGGAAAAAAGAAGTAATGGAGTAGGGGAAACAGGACAGAGAATCAGTCACCCTAAATAAAAGTGACATTTCAGTCAAAGCTCAAGCCTCACCCTCATACTTGGGGTTCTCAAGAACTGAAATTGCACCACTGAGTTTTTGGACTATTTGAGGCAATGGAGCTGGACTTTTAAACTCCCATACTACATGAGCATTGGCTTGGACTTGCTACAGGGCACATAAACTTTCAGGCATTTCAGGCTTTGAACAGCTACAGTAGCCAAAGGGAAGTTCTCTGAAGAAGGTTAGAGGTACCCACTTAGGACTGTCGACAAAAAATTAATCAGTCAATCTAAGAAAGAAATGAAAATTTTATTCAAGCCATATTAGGATTATAACCCAAGAACAGCCTCTCAGAAAGCTCCGAGAACTGTTCCACCATTTAAAAGTCAAAGCACATTTATATAAGTTTTTGAGACAGAGGGCTGTACATTAAATGACTTACTATTGACAGTTTACACAATCTAGGGAGTGGTGGGTCATGCGTCATCATGGCCCCTTTCAAGATTCAGAAGGAATGTTGTTTGTTTATGGTTGAGCAGGTATTCCTGCCGATGGGGGAGGTTTGGTCGATGCAGATACACAGTGCACAGTAGAGGAAAGAGGAGGCCAAAGAGCAGAGAAAATTTTTTATGTTTAAATTTTATTTCTTCTTCTGCCATAAAATATTAATTTTATTTTATAGGGCTAAGCTTGTGGAAGCTGGAGGATAGGAGCATATCACAGGTGATCTGGGCTGAATATTGATAGCATTTACTAGAGTGCTCTTTTTTTTCCTGAAATTGGTAAAACAAAATTTTTTGATTCCATGATAGCAATGATGATGATGCCATGAATAAAATATTTTATTTGATCTAGATAATTATGGTTAAAAACATGCTCAGGTAGTAGAATGTTTAATCATTATGTTTAGCATAAATATACAGTAAGCAAAAGTAGTAATTCCTGATGTCAAGGAACTTTAAGCTTTATTTGTAAAGAGAACAACACATGAAATAACTACATATATTTGTTAGTTTCCTATTGCTACCATACCAAATAAGCATAAACTCAATGGCTTAAAACAATGCCCGCTTACTATCTCACAGTTCTATATGTCAAAAGTCCAATAGAGCATGGCTGTGTTCTCTGCTCAGGTCCCACAAGCTGAAATCAAGGGATTAGCTAAAACTACAATGCTTATCTGAGGCTTGGGTAGGTCCTTTACTAAACACAGTGGCTGTTGCTAGAATTTGTTTTCTTGTGTTTGTAGGACTGAGGCCCCATTTTCTTGCTGGCTCTCAGGTAGAGGTGGCTCTCATCTCTTAAAGGTCTCATACTCACAAGTTATCCCACAACATGGTACTTTATTTCTTCTTCCTTTAAGCCAGCAGGAACACATCTCTCTCTGACTGCTGCACATCCAGAGAAAGTCTTCTGTTTAGCTTCTCACCTGATTGAGTTGGGCCCACCCAGATAATCTCCATATCTTAAGATAAGCTGACTTGAGACTTTAATTACTTCTGTAAAATCTTCACCAGGAGGACATAAATTAGTGTTTGAACAACCAGTGGACTGGAATCTTGGGGGACCATCTTTAGAATTCTCCCTGTCACAGTATACAAATGCAAATTAACACAACAAGGAAGTTTGATGTATGTGCTTAGGATGCAGAGAATAGAATGAATGGTTTGGCTAAAGGGTTTTAAAAAAAATTGAGTTTGTGGATTTTGCACAAAATTTTGAAGAATTTTAAATGTTAAAGATAAATGGATAGGGACTTCCCTGGTGGCGCAGTGGATAAGAATCCGCCTGCCAATGTAGGGGACACAGGTTCGATCCCTGGTCTGGGAAGATCCCACATGCTGCGGGGAAACTAAGACCGTGCGCCACAACTACCGAGCCTGCGCTCTAGAGCCTGCATGCCACAACTACTGAGCCCACACACCTAGAGCCTGTGCTCCGCAACAAGAGAAGCCCCCGCTTGACTAGAGAAAGCCCATGCACAGCAACGAAGGCCCAACGCAGCCAAAAATAAATAAAATTAAATCTTAAAAAAAATATAAAATAGAGTACATCCTTTAAAAAAAAAAAAAAGATAAATGGATAATGCACTTTGTAAGGAAGAAATAGCATATGTAGGACCATGAAAGAAATAACAATTTAGTTATATGAAGCAGATGTATAGGTTGAATATCCCTGAGAACTTATATTTGAGCTAAGATTTTTTTTTTTTGGTTCTGTGATGGGTGACTTTACGCAATGGTAGGAAGTTGGTGACATGAATTTAGTTTTAAAATTGATAAAGTAAGTTTACATCACTTTCCTTCTGCAGTATGTGTACTGACTTCCTCCTTTCTTTCCCACATATGCCAATCATATGTGCATGTGCACACAAATGTGGATACTTGCATACATCTGTACACACATACACATTCACTAACTGTAACACAAAAGAAGTTTCTTAGTCCATTGATTACACATCTATCACAAGGCATCCAGTTGGAAAATCATTCAGTGAAATAGTTCAATAAATAGATTGTTTATCTGCTCAGTTACAAAATTTGTCAACCAGTGGATGGCATAATCCACAACTGAAAAATGATTGTTCTTATGTAAGGAAAAAGAGGAATGATAGGAATCAAAGGAAAGTTCTAGAGGAGCAACGTAAACAGAATTTGAAATTTTTCATCATGGCAGCAACAACATTGTAAATATTTGAAAATTGAATGATGTTTCTAAAGGGTATCAGAATATGCCACCACAAAATATGCCTCTTTGGCATAAGGATTATTTTGAGCTGATTGTTTTGAGAACTTGCAGACACAGGAGAAGCTCTGAAAACAGAGTAGAATTTACTCTTTTGTAAGGGGAATCTACATTTATAAAGGAAATTTGCGTTAAAAGGGGGGAATCACTGGAAAGAGTTATTATCAGAGATAAATTTTTCACCTGAGTGACTTACCCGCAGGGCAGGGCAACCTTTGTTTACCACACATTTTCTCCTTTCACGTTTCCATGAATTGCCTCTCCCCAACCCCCAACAACTTATTTCTTTTGTCTTTAGCTGAAGATGGAATTTAAGGTGGTGACTTGGGCAATTTGAGGTAGTTACTCTTTTCCTGGATATCTCCTATGTATGCAGAAGGTATACATGTTAATAAACTGTTTGTTTTTCTCTTGTTAATCCATCTTTATTACAGGGAATCTTAGCCAAGAATTCAGAAGGGTAGGGGGAAAATTATTCAGCAAATAATTCATTCAGCAAAGAATTTTTTATCATCCAATGAATATGAGGACTGGAATAAAATCTGGCTTAAAATTAAGGACGAGATAATGGCAGGGGAAGGAACCATCAGTTAATTGGAGGAGGGCAATGAAATTACTAAAATGTCAGTGAATTGTTTCAATCTGGCTAATGTATCTTATGTCTTAATGTAAATTAGTTTATAGACCAATTACTGTAAAATTCAGTGGACTGATTGGAAGATATTGGAGGACAATGGTGAATCAGTAATTGTTTTCGAGTCCAGGTCCCTGTGCCAGACACACAGTGAGGTCAAATAGACCTAAATGTTGATGCCAAAAGCTCAGCTTCTCTGTACACCAGTGCCAAATCAAATCTCAGAGACAGAGTTCTGAGTGAAGTAAAAAGGATAGCTTTATTACTTTGCCAAGCAAAGGGGGACACAGTGGGCTCCTGCCTCGAAAAACTATGTGTCCCAACTTGGAGAGGATAGTCAGAAGTTTTGTAGTCATGGTTCAAAGAGGGGCGTAATCAGTTCATGGACATTCTTCTGATGGGTTGGTGGTGAGTTAAGTAGGAGTCAACATCATCAACCTTCTGGTTCCAACTGGTCTGGTGTCTGTGTGCTTCTGGGCAGCACGTTAATTTCTCACCCCTGGAGGGGGTTTCATTATCTGCAAAACAGCTCAAAGATATTGTTGTGTGTATCCTTTGATGGGGAACCAGAATCTTGCCCCAAGGCTGCACTATTGCTTCTCTTGACTGTTTGTTTCTCCCTTGTCTTGCATCCCCTCCCTTCCCTAATTAACATCTGCTTGAACCTGCCTGTTGGAACTCAGGGAAGGTCATGGAGACTGAATGAAGCCTATTTCCTGCAAAGGAATGGGGAATACAGAAAGGCTTTGTGCCCAGGAGCCCCACAGGGCCCTGCTCAGTGTCAATATCTGAGTTTGGAGCAGGAAAAGGTTTATTGCATGGGCCAAGTAAGGAGAATGGGCAGCTTGTTCTCAAAAGACCCAAATTCCCTGATGGTTTTCAGGGAAGAGCTTTTAAAGTCAACATTTAGAGTTGTTACCAAATGCAAGTTTGTGTGCCTGATGCACAGTGAAGCCAAACAAACCAAAACCTCAGAGTTTGGAGCAGAGAAAGGTTCATTGCAGGGCCATGCAAGGAGAACGGGTGGCTCATGTCCCCCCCAAGCCCCAAACACCCCCAAGGGTTTCAGCAAAGCGTTTTGGTTTTTGTTTTTGTTTTTTGCAGTACGCGGGCCTCTCACTGTCGTGGCCTCTCCCGTTGCGGAGCACAGGCTCTGGACGCGCAGGCTCAGCGGCCATGGCTCACGGGCCCAGCCACTCCACGGCATGTGGGATCTTCCCGGACCAGGGCACGAACCCGTGTCCCCTGCATCGGCAGGTGGACTCTCAACCACTGCGCCACCAGGGAAGCCCTCAGCAAAGCATTTTTAAAGGCAAGATGAGAGAGGGGCATCCCAGGGTGTGTGATCAGTTCATGCACAATTCTCTGGTTGATGGTGAGGTAACAGGGCTGTGTCACAAGGGTTAACATTATCAATCCTTAGGTATCAGAAGGTCTGGGGGCTATGTGCTCATGATTCATCAAGTAGTTAATTTCTTCCATTTGATGGTGATTTTTAGCATCTGAAAAACTCAGGAAATATGCAGAAGATGCTATCATCTGGGTACTTCAGAGAGGAGCTTACAGCAGAAGATATGGGGAGAGGTCTGTCCAGGGAAGGCCTTATAGGGTCCTGCTCAGTTACAGGGTGACTGCTGCAGGGTGTTATGACTTTCGTCTGATTGGTTGATGGTGAGGTAACAGGGTGGGTTCCAGGAATCTCAATCTTCTGGTTCTGGGGTCTCAGCATGTAGTTAACATTCTCCACCTGGGTGGGGGCCTTAGTTCCTGCAGAACTCAAAGATATACATCAGATTGTTATGTATATCCTTTGAGAAGGAACTAAGACTGTTTTTATCACTGAACTATTGTTTCTCTATTGCTTTTCCTTTGTTTCTGCATTCCCTCACTTCCCTAATTAGTAACTGCTTGAATCTGCTGTTTGGAACTCAGGGAAAGTCTAGGAGACTAAAGTCTTTTTCTACAAACAACAAATGGGGGACACAGAAAGGCTTTTGTACCCAGAAGAGCCTCACAGGGTCCTACTGTTAGAAGTCAATAAAGCCATAGAATAGAATTAGAATTGGGTTGTTAAAAGAGGAGGCCTTAGAAAAGAAATGACTGATTTTATCTGTTGTGATAAGTCTCTGTTTCCGTGATCCATCATATTAATTACATTTTTCTAACCAAATCATTTTATTTCATGAAGTATAAAGTTCTCATACATTATAGCTTCCTTAAGAAATCTGAAGTAAAGATAAAGCAAGGGCAAATAAATTTAGTTGACTAAAAACAAAAAAAATAGATGTCAAACATAAAAAAGCAAATAGACACTGTGTGATGCAATTGCATCCAGAGGTTATGACAGCAAAGGTCAGGAATAACACATTTTGAATATCCGGGCTAATTCTGTAATAAGTAATGTTGACAAGCACTCAATATCCTGAAGATTATTAAAATACCAAGATTGAGTTTAAATGAGTAGCTTTCAATGATTAGACTGTCCCCATATCCATCCCAATGATCATTAAGAAAGAAAAATGTTTTTATAAAATACCTGAGTTGACTGGTCATGTTTATTAGCTGATGGATGACTTGGAATATTTAAATCATCAGGGTCTTTGGAAACTGGAAGTATGCAAAAAAAATCAATTAGGTTAACCAAAAGATGCAGATAATTTATGATTTATTTTGTAATTATAAATACAAAATATCCATTCCTTGTATAATTTAAAAGTTCATATAGATGTTTTCCACTTGGATGGCATTTATCATATATCTCAACATGGCTAATGTTTGTTATGTCCATGGCTTCCCTTTATTACAAGCCCCCATTGCATGTCCCCAGCTCATGGTTTCATTCTCAGCTCTGAATAACTTTCCCTCTACATCCATGACACATTTGGTGGGATTCAGTCTGTTAGGTTCACGTAAGCGATCTGTTCTCAGAAAACAGCTCTGCAAAGAATATGAGTAAGTTTTGTTTCCATAAATTACTTGTCAGGGACCACCGACCTTTAGGACTTCCTACAGATAGTCAAATCAACAGTTTGTTAATTAATGCCAAGGCTTTTGTGATATATTCGCGTGTGTGTCTGTAAATGTGTGTATTTATATTGTAGTTATATGTCTACTGTATGGCAAGCAGGCTAATAAGAGTGCTAGTCGGAACCTCTACTCCAGCACTTAGTAACTTAAGAGCTATGTGATACCAGGCAATTTTTTAAATGTTTCTGTGCTTCAGTTTTCTTTTAAACATGTGGATGCAAATATGCTTATAATGAGGGTTAAATATGCAAATGTACATAAAGTGCATATTCTTAATGTTCAGTATGCAGTAAATGTTAAATAATAGATATTAATGTGTATATATAACATGTTGTCATGTGTATATATGCATATACATATGTGTAATAAACACAAATGTACATATAAAAGGACCAGAAAGAAATTAACCAATGTTAGTACAACTATGTTTATCTGATGGGAGTTTTCATTCTTTTTTATACTTTGCTGCAAATTTCAAATTTTCAACAGTGTGCATTTATCACATTTATAATCAGAGAAAAATGATCAATATTTATTCACTTGGAAAAGAATGGTCTGACACATCAGAGAGCTGGTGTGGTTATCAAGAATAATTTCTTCATAACGAGATCTTTTAAATACTGGAATAGACTACTAGGTCTATGGAGTTTTGCTTTTTGGAAACCTTAACACTCTTCTCCTTTTTAATCCTAATTGAAGGAGGAAGAGTACATCTCAGGTTTTCAAAGCCTTGACAGCATGACAAATAGTTCTGTGGTTACAAACAAGTTAACTTCTATTACAAAAGGTATGTTTTGGGACTTCCCTGGAGGTCCAGTGGTTAAGACTCCCCTCTTCCACTGCAGGGGGCATGGGTTTGATCCCTGGTCGGGGAACCAAGATCCAGCATGCCACATGGTGTGGCCAAAAAAAAAAAAAAGTTATGTTTTATCAATCAGCACATAAGGAAGCAGAACTACTAAAGTACCTGGGAAATTGATGTTCTTTTTTCCAAGGAGTTTTCTTCAGAATTGATTGATAATAAGGAAGCAGGTGAACATTTTTTCCCCTCATATTTAACTCAGAATGGATATACTTCCAGCCATGAATATTCAGATTTGATCATATATATACCCTTTAGCAGGGAGCATTTACTGAAGAAAACAGCCACAGTTTAAAGACACAAACCAAGAAGATCATTTCAATTGGATCCTGGGTATTTCAAATATAATTTAAATAAGCTTGACCCAATCCAATAATTTCTGCATTTGATCTACTATAAGTAATAAAGATTACAGTTTAGAAATAAATAGAGCCTAATATATAAAGACCAAAGAGACAACTAGGAAAAGTACTTTTTTTTCCCCATTCTGTCGTTTTGAACTGGTAAAAATAATTGAATGCAAAAAATTCTAAAAGTTACAACTGGTTAAAGATCATAAGTGCTTATGAAATTTGTCAACTCTTCTGGTACTGACACTGCTTGTATTATTTAAGAAGAGTATTTGTCATGTTTAACATCCATTGGTACATCATTTGGGATTTATTGATCCTGGAAGGAAAATATATTTTGCTCATATTTATGTAAATATGACTATTCTCTGGGATTCTTATGCATACTTTATTTTTTAATTTATTTGATTTTTATTAGTTTAATTGTATACATTTTGCATTTTTATGAATTTGCTCTTTTGTTGCAACTTATGAAATATTTAAGACACAAATACATATACAGAATAATTTAATAAGCACCTGTGTAACCAACACTAAAATTAAGAAATAAAACATTGCCAATATTATTTAAGCACCCACTGTACCTCTCCCCAATAATACCCTGTCCCCTGGCCACCTTGTCAAAGGAAAGTATTTTCTTGGATTTTGTGTTAAATATTCCCATTGTATTTTTATACTTTTACTATATGTGAAAATGTCCATAAATTATACATAGTATTTGAACGTTTCTATACTCTATTTTTCTGGGGTTTGACTTCTCCATTGATATTATGTTACAGCCATCATCCATGTTGACTATGGGTGCTCCAATTAATTAATTTTCTCTGTATTTAATATCCCATTATATAATTGTAGCACATTCTCCATATAAAGGATACTTACTTTGTTTCCAAGTTTTTTAGTATCACAAAGAGTGCTGCTAGGAACATTCTGATACATTCTCTATGTGCACATATGCCATAATTGGTATACATACCGCAAGGTGAATTTAATATGTCATAGGAATTTGCATATTCAAATGAACATGTTATTGGCAAATGTTTGTATCAGTTTACTCACCATCAACAATATCCTTTACCAATACCTATTATTATCAGACTTGCCATTGGGGTTTCTTCTTTGGTAACTGACTGTTCATGTCTTTAGCCTATCTTTTGCTATGGGATTGTTTGTCTTTTTCTGAATTGATTTTTAGATCTTTGTATACTTTGGACATCAAGCCATTTTTAGTTATGTTCATTAAAAATAGTTTTTCTTGGACTATGACTTATCTTTTCACATTATTCATAGCTTTTTAAAAAAATTCATTAAAAAATAGACTCAAGAGATGTTGCAAAAACAGTACAGAGTATTACAGTCACTAAGCTTAATCCATCTCTCAGCTTCTCTCAGTAGTATACAATCACCCAGTTTCCCCAGTAGTGACATCTTATGTAGTAGCTATAGTACATTTATCCAAACCAGGAAATTGATATTAGTATAATGAAATTAACTACACTAGAAATGATGCACACAGTTTGCCAGTTTTTGCTTGCATCTCTTGTTTTGGGGATGTTTTCTTGTATAATTCTACAATGTATGTCTAGGTTCATATGTATATCTATATATGTGTTAATTCATATAACTCCCACCACATTCGAAATACAGAGCTGATCCACTGGTACAAAGAAGCTCCCTCATATTATCACTTTATAGTCACTCACTCCTTCCTACTTTACTAACTCATGGCAACAACTGATCTGTTACCCATCTCTGTATTTTGTCATCTCAAGCATGTTATATAAATAGAATCATACTGAATGTAACCATTTATTTTGAAATAATTACATATTATTGCAAAAGAAATTGCAAAGATTGTACAGAGTTCTCAGGTAAATTTTACCCAGTTTCCCCCAATGGTGTTATCTTACATAACTATAGTACTTCAGTATAATGTATTGGTTTAGACCTATGTCCTTTTATCATGCATGTACATTTATGTGACTGTCACTGCAGCCAAAATTCAGTACGGTTACCTAGTGTTACCCCTTAATAGTGGTGCCAACCCCCTTCGCCCAACCATGCCTAATACATAGCAGCAACTAATTTGTTCTCCATTGCTATCATTTTATCATTTGGGGAATGCTATGAAAATGGATCATATAGTATGTGACCTTTTGAGACTGATTTTTTCTTTCACTGAGCAAGTACGGCCTTTAGATCTATCCAAATTGTTGCATGTATCAATAGGGTTTTTTTCCCTTTTTCATTCCATTGCATAAATGTCCCAGTTTTTTTTAAACGTTTACCTACTACAGGACATTTTGGTTGTTTCGCGTTTTCAGCTATTACAAACAAAGCTGCCATGAACAGTTGTGTGCAGGTTTCTTTGTGGGCATAAGATTTCATTTTCTAGGATAAACATCCAGTTGTGCAATTTCTAGTTCATATGGTGAGTGTATGTTTAGTTGTTTTTTTTTTTTAACTTTCCAACTGTTTTTTAGAGTCACTGTGCCGTTTTACATTGTGTTGACAGAAATAATCAATAAACCAATATATAGTAGGAATAGAAAAGAGTTTTATTTGAGCCAAACTGAGGCCTATAGCCCAGGAGACATGATTCAAGAAGCACTTAAATTGTGTTCCACTGGACTGCAAATGGGGGAGGCTTATAAAGGCAAAAACTCACAAAATTACATAAGTTGTTTGTCATGAATTATAATTGGAGCTGGCAAGAAGTAACGGTGCTTGTTAAGCAAGGATTGGGGTCTGAAATGGTTGCATAGTTACACGGGGAGGCCCTGAGACCACAAAGTTGCAGCTGGAAGCTGCCAGCAGATATAGTTTTGAGAATGGCTGGTGGTGTCCTTGAGTCTGATACAGTCCAGAAAATTCAAGTTCTCAGTGATGCAGGAACGTGTCTGAAACCACATCCACAGTGGCCACTCAGCTCCATTTTGGATACCCGAACCACAGTTGCTCCATTTTGATTTTTAAATGCATTCTTTTCTTTAGTGGTTAAAAAGGATGTACATTGTATGTTTGATAGGCCACAAAGCAGGCTGTTCTAATTATCATAAGTTTAAGTTAAACCATGTATAAACCTGAACAACTTCATACCTCAACATGTGAAAATGTCTTCCATCTATTTCCACCAGCAGTGTATGAATGATCCAGTTTCTCTGCATCATTGCCAACATTTGATGCTTTACTTTTTTTTTTTAAGCTGTTCTGATAAGTATGTAGTGATATCTCATCGTCATCCTTAATTCACATTTCCCTGAAATCTAGTGAAGTTGAACTTCTTTTAATGTGCTTATTTGATATCTCTATGTCCTTTTCAGTGAAATCTTTCTTCATGTCTCTATAAGAAAAAACTCAGTTTTCCACCTTCTTGTGTGAGGAAAAACCCTGTTTGTCCCTACTGTGTGTTTCTTTCCTATGTGTCTCCTTTACTACTCACATAGAACACTCATACTTCTGACATTTCTGGTCACCAAATGTTTGGAAGTTTTTTCCCCCTCAAAAAGCAATTCTCTGTGATGACACCAGCTAGGTATCCTACAGTTTAACCAGGACACTATCTACCTGGAGAGAGCATCGGATCCCACAGGTTAAGGGCTCAGTCCCACAAGCGTGCCCATCCGCGCAACTCCAGATGCCAGTTACAAGCCCAGGCTATCACTTGTGCTTCTGACTAACCGGCTATAGATCAGAGGTTCCAAAGACCCCTTCCTTGGATTTGATTAATTTGCTAGAATGACTCACAGAACTCAAGGAACCACTTACTTACACTTACTGGTGTATTAAAGGATTTGATAAAAGATCTAGATGAACAGCCAGATGAAAAAATATCAGTACATAGGGCAAGGCCTGGGAGGGTCCTGAGCATAGGCACTTCTGTCCCCATGGAGTTGGGGTGCATCACCCTCCCAGTGCAGATGTGTTCTCCAGCCTGGAAGCTCCCCAAACCCTGTACTACTAGGATTTTATGAAGTCTTCCTCATGTAAGCAGGATCAATTATTAACTCCATTTACAGTCCCTCTCCCCTCTCTGGAGGATGAGGGATGGGGCTGAAACTTCCAAGCTTCTAATCATGGCTTGGTCTTTCTGGTGACCAGCCTTCATACAGGAGCCCCCCAGACTCACCTCAGTAGCACAAACGATGCTTCTAGTGCTCTTATTACTTAGGAATTCACAAGAGTTTTAGGAGTCCTGGGTCAGGGATGGAGTCAAAGACAAATATTAGAACAGGAGATGTTCCTGGTGTTCTTACCACTTAGGAAATTATAAGGGTTTTAGGAACTCTGTGCCAGGAACTGGGGGCAGAGACCTATATATATATATATATATATATATATAAATATATATATATATATATATATATATATATATATATAAAATTTATTTATTACTTCGTAATGTCTTTTGTCCATTTTCTAATTGTTTCTTTTTTTAAATTTTTTCAGATGTCTTTAGATATTCTACATATGAATGCTTTGTACATATTTGGTTTGGCAAATATTTTCTTTGGCTTGTATTTTCATACTCTTGAAAAGATTTTTCATGAATAATTTCTTTTTATTTTGATGAAGTCTAATTTATCAATCTTTTCTTTTATGGATGGTGTTCTTGGTATAATGTCTGAAATCTTCAGTAGATCCCCAAAGCTTGCTCCTACATTTTCTTCTAAAAGTTTTATAGCTTTACATTTTATATTTAACTCTTCTGTAACATTGAATTTATTTTTGTATAAGATCTGAGATTTAGGTCAAAATGCATTTTTTCCCAGTGGATGTTCAATTGCTCCAGCACCAGTTTTTGTAAAGTCTTTCCTTCCTCCATTTAATTGCTTTTGCAACTTTGTTGAAAATAATTTCCATACTTATATGGGGGTATTTCTGTGGTCTCTTTTCTGATCTATTCGTCTGTATGTCCACCCAACCACCAGTATCACAGTCTCGATTACTACAGCTAATCAATGTCTTGAAATCTGATAAAGAGATTCCTCCCATTTTTACTCTTCTTTTTAGAACATTGTTTTAGCCATTCTAGTTCCTTTGCCTTTCCATATAAATTTTTAGATGAGATTAACTAGACATGGAAAAAAATCTTGCTGAAATTTTTATAGGTATTATGTTAAACCTGTTTTATCAATTTGACAAAAATTGAGATTATTACTATATTGAGTCTTTTAATCCATGAACATATTATATCTCTCCATTTATTTAGATATTCTTTTATATCATTCATTAGTGTTTTGTACTTTTCTGCATACAATGCCTGTACATATTTTTTTAGATTTATACTTAGGTATTTCAGAGTTGTGTTGTTTTTTGAGTGTCAGTGATATTGCATTTATAGTTGCCATGTGTTCATTACTACTATATAGAAATACAACTGATTTTTGCATATTGATCTTAAAGTCTGCAACCTTGCTGTGTTCACTTACTAGATCTAGGAGTTGTTTTGTAGATTTCTTGGGTTTTTAAATATACACAGTCATGACTTCTTCAAAGAGGGAGAGTATTATCTATTCATATATGATTCTTAAGACTTTTATTTCTTTTATTACCTTATTGTGCTGGCTAGACATTCTAGTACTATGTTAAATAGCAGTGGTGAGAGTGAACATTCTTGCCTTGTTCCTGATCTTATGGAAAGTCATTCAGTCTTTCACCATTAAGTATAATGTCAAATTCAGGTATTTTTAGATGTTCATTATCAAGTTGAGGGAATTTGCCTCTATTATATCCTAAGAGTTATTTTGTTATACATAGGTGTTGAATTTTGTCAGTAATAATAATTATCATCATCATTATTTTCTGTCTGTATGACATTCTGCTATTCATTTAGGACTTTGGTAACTTCTGTCTTCTCTCTTTTTTTCTCTGTCAGTCTTACTAGAGGTGTGTCAATTTTATTGGTCCTTCCAAACAAAAAAAAAACCCACACAAAAAAAACACAAGCTTTTAGTTTCATTGATTGTCTCCATTTTTTTTTGTTTTTTTGTTTACAGTTTCATTAAGTTCTGCTCTTTATCATTTTCTTTCTTCTCTTGCTTTTGGTTTATTTTGCTCTTCTTTATCTAGGTTCTTGTGGTGTGAGTTTAAATTACTAAACTGAGACTTTTCTGCTTATTTAATTTACTATGTTAGTGCTATAAAGTTCAGTCTCAGCACTGCTTTAGCTGTGCCCCACAAATTTTGAAATATTGTATTTTCATTTTAATTCAGTTCAGCATATTTTTAAATTTCTTTTGAGACTTCTCTGACCCACGGATTATTTAAAAGTGCTTTTTAGTTTCCAAATATTTAGAGTTTTCCTGTTGTCCTTCTGTTATTGATTTCAGTATTGGCTCCATGATCATTAGAGAGTGCACTCTATATGATTGTAATTATTTTCAATTTGTTACGGTTTGTTTCATTAACTAGGATATGGTCTGTCTTGGTGTATGTTGCATGATGTCTTGAAAAGAATATGCATTCTCCTTTTTTTGTGTAGAATGTTCTATAAATGTTTATTAGATTCTATTGGTTGTTGGTTCTTCTATATCCTTGCTGATTTTGTACCTGGTTGTTTTATCATTTGTTGAGAGAGAAGAATGTTCAACACTCCTGGTATGTCTTTGTTAAATTAACATATGTTAAAAAGAACACAAGTTAAGGGTGCTGAATGGTGAGCAGTGGTCCAACAACAGACCACCGGAGAAATTGAAATAGAGAAGTTCGTTACTCACAGGTCCTGGGGGAAGTACATCCAAGCCTTCAGGGGCCACATGGGGGAGATCAAGGCAGAGTGCAGACAGAGGCAGAACCTGGGACACATGCCTTTATTAGGGTCTGTGGGTGGAGTGCTTTGGGATTCCCAGGCTAAGGCCGGATTGGTCAATTCAAAACAAAGGAGTAGAGTTTTGGTAAGTTACATGGGATCTCATCTAAGGGACATATAAGGGGGTGGCCCTGGGAGGCAGAGGAGACTGTTGATCACAAGGTCTATTGCAGAAGTCATATGAGGAACTTAATTTGCTTGTGACTCTGTGGGATGCTATCTAGAGCATGCACGTGCATGAGGGGCTAGTGTCAGTTTAAGGTCTCTGCAGGCTGCTTGGCCAAACAAAATGGATGCCAAGGCAATAATACCATGGAATAGCTTAGCTAATCTTTAATAACTCTAAACATAATTATAGATTTATCTATTTTTCTTTCCAGTTGTATCCGGTTTTGTTTCACATATTTTTCAGCTCTATAGTTTAGTGAATCTACAATGAACACTGCAGTATCTTTTTGGTAGATTGACCCTAAAACTTGCAGAAAGTAATGTAGTCCTGTCAACACATTGATTTTTGCCTCACAATACTTATGTCAGACTTTGGAACTACAGAACCATAAGATAATAATTTGTGTTGTTTTAAACTGCTAAATCAGTGGTATTTGATAAAGCAGGAAAGGAAAACTAATATGCTAGTATAAGCAATTAGTGCTATAAATTCTTCTAATCACTGCCTTACTTGCATCCCATAGATTTTGATATATTGCATTTTAATTTTCATTGATTCATTTGAACATATTTTTTAAATTTACCTTGAGAAATCCTCTTTGACCCATATATTCTTTAGGGTTATGTTAGTTAATTTTCGATAATTTGAAGAGTTCCCTGTTGAGTTTCTGTTATTGATTTCTAGTTTCAGCCCATTACATTCAGAGTCCAATCACACTCTGTGTGATTTCATTCTTTTACCTTTGTTAAGGTTTTTTTATTACACAGGGTCTAGCTTGTGAATATTCTATGTGTGCTTGAAAACAATGTGTGTTCTGTTGTGTTGGGTCGTGTTCTATAAACACTATCCTGTTAGATTATGATGCTGTTCAGTTCTATATCCTTTATACTATATTTATATCCTCTAAATCCTTGATGAGTTCTTTTCTACTGTTACTGTTGATCCCTTAGGGAAAGGTGTTTAAATCCCTGACTCCAAGTGTGGATTTGTCTACAAGTCCGTCCGTTCAGTTCCCTCAGATTTTTTTTGTTTTTTTTTTTTGCGGTACGCGGGCCTCTCACTGTCGCGGCCTCTCCTGTTGCGGAGCACAGGCTCTGGGCGTGCAGGCCCAGCGGCCATGGCTCACGGGCCCAGCCGCTCCGCGGCATGTGGGATCTTCCCGGACCAGGGCACGAACCCGCGTCCCCTGCATTGGCAGGTGGACTCTCAACCACTGCGCCACCAGGGAAGCCCCCTCAGTTTTTGTTGTAGTTTTTTAAGCTCTTCTTTGAGGGCCTACATATTAGGATTGTTGTGCCTTTATAATTTCTGTGGTCAGCCCTTGAAGACCCTGGGCCAGACTGTCAGGCTAAGCGTCCTATTCACTTCTTTATATCAGGTCAAAGGGGATGATGGTGTAGCCATTGGTCACCAAATGGAGTAGTCCCAGGAGCCAAGGTGAGGATGCTTCTTCAATAATTAGGAACCAAGTATCCCAGGACAAGGACAGAGAGGGAACAACAGAATAGTCAGTACTAGGTATCCCATTGTAGGGGTGGTGGCTGACACACCCCTCACTTCCTTTTCCTGGGGCCCCATGGAAGTTAACTGCTTTGGTTTGAAGTGTCAACTTCACAGCAGCAGAGAGGAGGGGACACAAGCCTAGTTAATAGTTAATATGATGATCTTGAATGTGAACTAAGAGTGACTCACTCTAGAACAGAGGGGCCCTGAATGCCAGCCCCTGCTCTCACCCCAGTGTACCTCAGGCAGGGCTGGAAGGCCTCATCCTAAGACTCCGTGTAACTTCCTCCCTAGGTGTATTAGCTTCTAGGACTGCCAAGACAAGTACCACACATTTGGTGGCTAAAATAACCAGAAATTTATGCAAGAGTGAGTAGATATGGGGATATATGTATATGTATGGCTGATTCACTTTGTTATAAAGTAGAAACTAACAGCAGCAACAAAAAAACAAAGGCCCCTTACTCACATTAGCAGTGGTCTCTTTATTAAATAGAACGTATGTTTTGACTTTTGCCACAGTTAAAACAAATCACCACATGTTATGAATTTTGAAACATAGACTAGGTTTTTAGTGTTTTTTTTCTTATTTATTTGTTTCTTAACATGGTTCCCAGCAACCATCTGTAGTTAGGAAAGGAAATTTCTCCAAAATGGATTTGACTGCCTGGTACCTTGTGCTCTTGGGCAAGTCCACGGAAGGCTCAGGACTAAGATATTTCAATTGGTTCTCAGTTCAGCTGCCAGCTGGAACACTGGTTCTATCACAGTCTCCAGCTCATTCATCTCCCATGACTTTTCAATGCTGATCTTTTAACAGTTGGTTTTCTTTATTTAGAAGTAAACAGTTTGCTTAAAATAACTGTAGGTCTATGAGTTATTCTTTGAGATTCCAAACTATCTTTTCTTTTTTTTAAATCTACTCCTCAGCCCTTCTCTTCAAGAGACATCCTCTCAACTTTCTTATCCACACTGATCATCTCCAATCTTTAGATTTCTTCAGTGTTTATCATTTCTACCACTTGCTTTAGAGACTTAACAAATAAACAGCCCTGAGCGACCACTTATCTGTTTCCTGTGTACAGTTAAGTTCCTGATTGAATTGCAAACAGTGGAGACCATATATTATTATTTTTTTAATCTATCTCTACAATTTGAAGTGTTATTCAAAATAAATCTAAGATCAGGATTTTTGATGCAGCTGTTTTTGTTTTTAATAGTCACCTTCCTCAGTCTGTACTCTTCTTTTTTGACACATTATCTCTTGTGTCCTATGAGACTACTCTTCCCTTCCCTTCCTCCTTCTACCACTCTGTCTTTTCTTTCTTGCTCCTTCATGGAATTATCCTCTCCAGCTTTTCCATTCTCACTCTATATTCATCCTAGAATCTTTCCTTGGTGTTTATCAAATGACTCCCAAACCCATCCCAATAACTTCAACCTCAGTCCCACCTTTCAAACTGTTGCTGCATGGCTCTAGCTCCAATTCAACATAGTCCAAATGGAGCTCATCATCTTCAGCCCCAAGTCAGTTCCTTCCTTTCACTCCTTCCAGTGACTTACTCCAGATAGCTCAAGCAAATCTTTGACTCTCCTTCATATTCTGCCTCCCAACAGTGGTGATGTTCCATAGATCTGGACTTACAACCAGGTCCATATTGGTTTTCTCTTTCCTGTTTCTAGTTCTACCATGAGCCCTCTATCAATATGCTCACTTACGTAATAGTTGTTGAGCTGATTGCTACAAGCCCCATCCAAATGCTCCTTCTTACTGCCAGTGGAGTAGTTAACCTATAATATGACTCTGATCCTGTACCTTCCTAATGAGTTAGTGAAAAAAATCTCTTTAGCAGTCTCCATAATGTAGTCTTAACTGATCTTTAAAATCTATCTCACTACTTCCCATATTTGTGAAATGATTGAATCAATCTGTATTCTAAGCTGCCAATTAAATGTGATGCAACTTCATTTACCACCTGCTCTTTGCTTATACTTATTTTTCTACCTCAAATGATTTCCATGTAATCCCCACATGTCAAGATGCCATTGGGGCTCCTTCCAGATATTTCCACATCCAGGCATCTCTCCTTTAATCCTATAGTTCCTTGTTTCTACACTTTCAGCAGTCATTGTGTTTTCTGTATATTTCCCAGGTAAATACTTTATCCTGGGTTTTTATTTTTCTGATAGGGGTGTTTGGGGACAGAGACAAACTTACTCATTTTTCTAGACTCTGGAGGACCTTGCATATAGTTCCTCACATATGGAAGATGTTATTATATTGAAATTGAAGATACTAAAAGTATACTAGGAGAACGGATGATGAATACCCTATACTTCAAAAGGAAAATGAAAGGCTTTTTGTCAGAAGGAAGAGTTAGAGGCAAAAATTAGAAGGCATAGGGCCATAAAGTGTGTCACTTGGCCTGCCAAACCAAAAGCTCATCTAAAGCAATTATACCATTGCATGTTTAAGGCAAGTGAGAGATGGTGAGAGAATCATGTAGCAAAAGTAGGTTTGTTAAATGTAGATCGTGCTTTGTTCTTTAGAATGCACTTGTGATCGAGAGTTCCTGAGTTTTCAATCATTAAAATCTGTCCTTCTAAGCAATCATATCTTGGCACACAGTTTTTTTTGTTCTGTTTTGTTTTTTTTGGTTTTGCCGTACATGGACTGCTCACTGTTGTGGCCTCTCCTGTTGTGGAGCATAGGCTCCGGATGCGCAGGCTCAGCAGCCATGGCTCACAGGCCCAGCCGCTCCGCGGCATGTGGGATCTTCCCGGACCGGGGCATGAACCCGTGTCCCCTGCATCGGCAGGCGGACTCTCAACCACTGCACCACCAGGGAAGCCCTGGCACACAGTTTTAATCCTGGCTGTTTCTAAGCAAAAATATATTCTAGTCCTAAAAAAAAAAAAAAACACAGTGATTTATTCCTTCTCTTCACCAGTCAGACGTAGCCTGTTGATAAATTCTTTTCTAAAAATTAATTTTCTACAGTGAGAGACTGAGATGAAAGATTTTGAAAGCCCCTGATGTTTTGAGGTTATTTGACATTGAATATGCACCCACTTTTCTTCTCCAGTACTATGTGGTCTCAGTTCATTTAATAAGAGTACCACTGTACACCTTATTTTAAAAAACATCAAAACCCTTTCTCCTACAATTATTGTAAAAGAAAAGATAATAATTTCCTGTTCTGCCATGAAATCTGGAACATGACCACAGGTTAAGGGAGATTATCAGCAGTGAAACCAGTGGTAACATTAGTGACTGACTGAAGATAAGGAAGGGGTGCTGAGAGAGAGAGAGGGAGAGAGAGAGAGAATGGGGGAGGGGTAGAGAGAGAGCACATGAGAGAGAGAGAGAAAGAATGAGAATGAATGAGAATACTGTCACATCTGGGGGGAAAATGGTTCTCAGGGTTTAATGTACATTAGTAACACAATGGTAAATTTGTTAAAAAGGAGATTACCAGGTGATAAACCCAGAATGTCTAATTTAGACCGTCCTGGGTAAAGCCTCAGAATTGCATTTTAACAAGCATTCTCAAGTGATTCTGTGCCTGAAATCTGTGGTGCATATTTTGAGTTAAAATTATTTTAGGTTCTGGCCTTGCACTAATTCCCACATCAGCACCTCCTAAGTCCTAGAGGCATAGTTCAATAACAGAAACCATTCCATTTACATGAAGATATATCATAGGTTTAATTTTTTAACCTGGACTCCACTGAATATTCTGATGAATTTATTAAAAATCTCTCCATTTGTGTGCTCTAAATCACCTTCAGTAATTTTGCTCTAAAATGCGCAAGAGGTACAGCTAGTGTTG
Organism: Monodon monoceros; assembly: GCF_005190385.1. Classification (NCBI taxonomy): domain Eukaryota; kingdom Metazoa; phylum Chordata; class Mammalia; order Artiodactyla; family Monodontidae; genus Monodon; species Monodon monoceros. The sequence goes on from NW_021703779.1 coordinate 31,923,006, forward strand.
GCCACAGACCTGATTTGGGGCTTTTTACTTTATGTCATTGGAACTATATTTGGTTTTTGGCCATGGAAAAATGTTCAGAAAGAACCAATTTTAATATCATTCCATAACATTTTAAAATGTCCACTGAACAAGAATTCTGAGCTACCTAATCATTTTATTTTGTAATGCAGTCCATGGTACCTCCACTGGCATCTAGCCAACACACCCAGGCTCTTTAATCAGTACATAGTTAAATATATTTTAATGACATGTCTATTGAAACTTATTATAAAATTGCAACAGTTCTGGCTGTGAACAAATTTTACCTAATATATACTACATGGCCTATGTCAAAATAAAGTATTTGACAAGGGAGAGGAGAAAAGAGAGAAGAAAGAGAGAGATTGACTGAGATTTGTTCTGACTTTAAAGAAAAGGTCACAGAGTTATTTGATCTTGATCTCCAGATGGGAAACTACAGATTTATCTCTTATTACATGTACTTATTTTTCTGCAAAATCTGTGATGAATGAATTTTTCTGAGGACAGTCACATTTTAAGTTCACAAGAATGCTATCAATGGCTTCAGTAAAGATAATAATTATCCTAGTTTTATATCTGTTAACCCCTTTATATATAAATCCACGGTTTAACTGTCAACTTTTTTTTTTACAGCTAAACTTGTTTGTAATATTATTCTTTATTTCCTGCCATTTGTAGATATTCTCAACAAAGATAAACCATAATTTCACCATGGCAATGCCACCTTCCAAATTTGCCTGTCTGCCCATAACACGTCAAATTTTACTCCATTACCTTCTCGTCAAAGATACTGTGCTGGTGCAATACCTTGCCAAATAATATTGACTTGTTTAATGTTTGTTATCCTCATAGTATTTTTTTAAAGGAGGGACACCCAGGAGATGTAAAATTGTTCTTTGAAATTTTTGATAATTTATTTTAACTGAGCTAAAACTTACCTACAATTCACTATTTTAACAATTTTAAAGTACACAATTCAGTGGCTTTTAATACATTCAAAATGTTGTGTAACCATCATCACCATCCAATTCAAGAATATTTTCATCACCCCAGAAAGACAACCCATACTCATTAAACAGTCACTCACTATTCCTCCCCTCCCCTCCCCTCAGCTACTTGTGACCACTAATCTGTATTTTACATCTGTGAATTTGCCCCTTATGGACATTTCATATAAACAGAATCATAAGTTATGTGTCCTTTGGTCTTCTAGATTCTTTCACTTAGCACAGTATTTCTAAGATTGATCCATGTTGTAGCATGTATCAGTACTTCATTCCTTGTTATGGTTGGATAATATTCCACTGTGGGAATATACCACATTTTGTTTACTCATTTATCAGTTGAGTTGTTTCTACTTTTTGGTTATTATTCATAATGCTGCTATGAACATTTTTGTTTGAGCTCCTGTTTTGGGGTATATACCTAGAAGTAGAGTTTCTGAGTCATATGGTAATTCTCTGGTTAACCTTTTGAGGGAATTCCAAAATTTGCAGAGCACTTCACCATTTTACATTCCCACCAGCAGCAATGCATTAGTGTTCCAATTTCTCTACATCCTCACCAGCACCTGTTATTTTCATTTTATGTTTTTAATTATTGTAGCCACCCTAATGGGTGTGGAGTAGGATCTCATTGTGGTTTTGATTACTTGCTTTTCCTCAATGGCAAATATTGTTGAGCATCTTTTTATGTGTTTTTGGGCAATTTGTGTATCTTCTTTGGAGAAATGTTTATTTAAGTCCTTTGCCCATGTTTAATTAGCATTTTTCCCCTTTTTTGAGATTTTTATTGGAGTATAGTTGATTTACAATGTTGTGTTAGTTTCTGCTGTACAGCAAAGTGAATCAGTTATACATATACACATATCCACTCCTTTTTAGATTCTTTTCCCATATAGGTCATTACAGAGTACTGAGAAAAGTTCTCTGTGCTATACGGTAGGTCCTTATTAGTTATCTCTTTTATATATAGTAGTGTGTATGTGTCAATTCCAGTCTCCCAATTTGTCCTTCCCCCACCCCCTGCTTTCTCCCTGGTAACCATAAGTTTGTTTTCTACATCTGTGACTCTATTTGTTTGTCTTTTTTTTAAAATAAAATTTAATTGGCATTTTTGTCATTTTAAAAATTGAGGTATAACTAATATACAAAAAACTGCACATATTTAATGTATACAATTTTATGAGTTTGGATGTATGCATACACCTGTGAAACTATCACCACAATCAAGGTAATAGACATATATATCATCTCCAAAAGTTTCCTTGTGTCCTTTCGAATTTTTTTATCATAAGAATAGTTAACATGAAATCTACCCTCTTAACAAATTTTTAAGTGCACAGTACAGTACTGTTGACTACTGCACTATGCCATAGAGCAGATTTCGAGAAAAATTTATCTTGCATAACTGAAATTTCATACAAATTGAAAAAACAACTCCCCATTTCCCCCTCATCCCCCCCGTTCCTGGTTATCATGGTTCTAATCTCTGCTTTTATGAATCTGACAATTTTATGTACCTCATATAAGTGGAACCAAGCAATATTTGTCTTTCTGTGACTGGCTTTTGTTGTTGAATTGGAAGAATATTTAATATATTCTGGATACTAGATCATTATCAAATATATGATTTGCAAATATTTTCTCACATTCCATGGATTGTTTTTTCACTCTCTTGATAGTAGTATCCCTTAATGTACAAAAATGTATGATTTTGATTAAATCAGCAGATCCATTTTTACCTAGTTTTCTTTAGTCACTTGTGCTTTTAGTGTCATATCTAAGAATCCATTGTCACATCCATTGTCTTGAATATTAACTCCTATTTTTTCTAAGAGTTTTATAGTTTTAGCTATTACCTTTATCTATCTTGAGTTAATTTTTGTATACGGTATGAGGTAAGGGTCCAACTTCATTCTTTTCCATGTGAATATTGGTTGTCTCAGCAACATTTCATTAAAAAGACTATTCTTTCCCCATTAAATTGTCTTGTCACTCTTGTGGAAAATCAGTCAACCATAGATGTATGGCTTTATTTGTGGGCTCCCAATTCTTTTGATCTATATGTTTACCTTATGCCAATACCACACTGTTTTGATTATTGTAGCTTTGTAGTAAGTTTTAAAATTGAGACGTATATGTCATCTAACAGCATTCTTCTTTTAAAGATTATTTTAGTTATTTGGGGTCTCTGGTAATTCCACATAAATTTTAAGATCAGCTTGTCCATTTCTGACAAAAAGGCAGTGGGATTTTTGGTACAGATTGCATAGAAGCTACAGATCAGTTTTGGAGTGTATTACCATTTTAACAATATTAATCGATGAATGTGGAATGTCTTTCTTTTCATTTAGTTCTTTCATTTATTTCAACAGTGTTTGGTAGTTTTCAGTGTACCAGTTGTGCACATTCATTGTAAATGTATTCCTAAGTATTCCGTGGTGTTATTGTAAATGAAATAGTTTTCTTCATTTCATTTCAGATTGTTAACTACTGTAGAAGTAAAACTTATTTTTGTATGTTGATCTTATGTACTGCAACTATGCTGAATTTATCTATTATCTCTGACAGTTTCTTAGTAAACTTTAGGATTTCCTCTATATGATATCATGTCACTTGCATATAGAAATTTTTTTACTTTCCAATTTGCTAATGACTTTCTTTTGATTACTTCATTTACCTGCCTAAAACTTCCAGTGCAATGTTGAACAGAAATAACAAAATGGACATCCTTATTTTGATCCTGATACTAGGGAGGGAACTTTCCATCTTTCTCAATTTAATATGTTGTTAGCTGTGGGTTTTTCAGAGATGCCTTTTACTGATTAAGGATGTTGCCTTCTATTCCTATTTTATTGAGTGTTTTCTTATCAATAAAGGGTGTTGCACTTTGTCAAATGTTTCTTCTGCAGCAATTGAAATGATCTTTTTTCTTTCATTTTATTAATACGGTGTATTAAATTTATTTTCGTATGTTAACTCACCCTTGTATTCCAGGGATAAATCCTGCTTGGTCATGGTGTATAATCCTTTCAATATGCTGCTGAATTCAGTTTGCCAGTATTATGTTGAGGATTTTTGCATCATATTCTTAGGGGACATTGGTTTGTAGTTTTTTGTTTGTTTTTAATGATGTCTTTGTCTAGCTTTTGTACCAGGGTAATACTAGTCTCATAAAATGAGTTAGAAGTAATCACTCCACTATTTTTAGGGAGAATTTGAGAAGGATTGATGTTAGTTCTTCTTTAAATGTTTGACTAGAAAAGCCATCTATCTGGTCCTGGGTTTTTCTTTGTTTGAAATTATTTGAATGCTGAGTTAATCTCTTTGCTTATTATAGGTTTGTTTATGTTCAGTTAATTCAGATCTGTTTTGTGAACAGGCAACTGATGGGGTTCAGGGCAGGCTGCCCTAGAATGTGCCACTTTGGCATGTGGATTATTTTGAGCTGAAGGCAATCAAGGCCCAACAGACTTAAGAAGAGCTTTTTACCTCTCCCTTAACTGCCTAAGTAGACTTTAGAAAAGGAGCTTATACCAGAAAGAGAGCTATTACCAGATGAAACTTTACTTTAGAAAGATTTAACCTCATGACAGGGCAAACATTTGCTGTTCCCATCTTCCTGTGGATTGCTTTCCTCCCTTTGAAGTTCCAGATCCTTGCCTGCCCTCTTCTCCTTAGCTCAGGGTGGCATATAAACCTCAAGTGCCTGACAGGGAACTTTATATTTTGGGTGCTCCCGTACATACGAAATTTAATTTGTTTTTCTCCTTTTAATGTATTTTATGTCAATTCAACTATCAGGCCAGCCAAAGAGCCTAGAAGGAAAGAAGGGAAAAGTTTTCCTCCCCTACACAAAGAAAAAAGATGATAATTTGAATCTTTGCATTGTCAAAAAAATCTCTACTTTTACTTAGACTATTTAAGTAGTTGGCTTGATTTTACAGTATTATCTTGAACAGTCTCATTCTGGCCAGAGGAAATGATTAATTGCCAGTTTGTGACCTTTCTTTTAGACTTGGGAATGCCTGAGGGCTTGGCATTTAGCTGGAATCTCTTTACACCTTTAACTCCAGGAACTTATAGGAGTATGCCAGATCTAAGTTGAGAACCCAGTTGAGGATTGTGTACTGGGCCCAGCAACCATACCTCATTTTCAAGATTGTTTATTGGGTAATGGATAATTACTCATTACCCCAAGGGTGTTGCTTGACTATGTAAAAATAAAAACTGAAAGGATGTCAGACTTGAAGGCATTCCTGAGTTGAAATGATCCATGCCCCCATCTCTTGTGATCATTTGTGACTTGAGAATGGAGTGAATAAGACCCTGAAAGCTATGCCTTGAGTGAAGCACACTCCACTTTTCAATTGTTGTGCATTCTGTGTGGTTACCAAATTGTATAACCATAGGTCACTTAATATGCATTCAACAACCACAGAGATTGTCAATTTTGGTAATTAAAACAAGATTCAATATAATTTTAAATATTAGGGAAAAGCATTATTATAAAAATAGTGATAATAATAATAATGGCTTCATATCAGTGGGAGGAATGATATCGTTAGAGTCTCAAAACAGAACATATTTATTTACCTAGGTGGTGGATACATTGAGCTTGTAGAGCACTGTACATATTCGATGTTTATGTTTCCATACTCTATTTCTACTAAGCATGAGAAAATACTCTCTCACAATTATGGGTTAACAAAATTGGTGGTTCTGGAAGATAGTTCTGGATATTCAAATGAAACATGAAGTGAAGAATTCTGTGGAGGTTTCTCATGGAAATCTACTATCCAGATTCCATCAGATGCTAAGCTGTGATGACAAGCTCAATAGCAGAAGGTAAAATAGAGCGGGATAGATAAAATAGGGATAGAGTGGCAAAGATAAGAATAATTTTCAGTGTTATTCAAAGTTTCTTCAGATTCTGTTACCAGAACTTTATTAACCTGTACAAAACCCTTATATAATTTTTTTTAATGTGCCTCAGTCCTCTCAGAATTGCCATAATCCTGTATTTACAGTTGACCCTTGAACAACACAAGTTTGAACTGATGCGTCCATTTATATGCAGATTTTTTTCAATGAATACATACTGCAGTACTGCAGGATCCACAGTTGATTGAATCTGCAGATGTGGGGCCATAGATATAAAGGGCTGCCTGTAAAATAACATGCAGATTTTCCATTGTGCAGAGCGTCAGTGTTGCTCAAAGGTCTATTGTACCTGGTTTTACCTGATGGTATCTTTGTGCAAAGAAAGATTCATCTGTTCCTCTAGTCAGGCACAGCTTTAAATATGTTTATTGACTTAGCAAATAGCATGTAGGCTAGATATCAACATTTATAACCTCAGTTGTGAATGAATGACATACCGATAAATAACAGTTATGTCTATTAAGTATTTGGAATTTGTAACCTATATCTTCAAAGAGCAAATGAAAATATGTAACTCAGTATTCTCAATTTCACCATTTCATTAACACCAAATAGAGAAAACTAATTGCCAACATTTTCCTGTGGATAAGGTTTCAATTGCAACCTCCCTTATTCACATAAACACTCTCTTCCTTTCTAGCCTCATGGTTCATGCTCTATCATACTTATCCCGAAGTCTCTTCTCTGTATCGTGCGTTCATTTTTAACTTCGTGACAGAAATGACTGGTATCATATGTGAATAGTTGTTCTTCCACATTGTATGTCAATAGTATTGTGGAACATCTTACAGAGACATTTAAGAAAATGCTTTCACCAATTTCATCTTCTTCAGAATTATATTTTGGAATTGATATTGCAATATGAGGCCTATGTGTTATTTTTATTTTATTTTGCTTCATTTCATTTTTGCTGCATTTTTATAAACCTCAGTATGCCTCTGTAGTTTTGTTACCGAGTCCAAGCTCGCTCTGCTTGCCTCTCGACAGGCTAATGAATCGAAGACAAGGTGTTGTTGATGCAGGGAATATGACTTTATTCGGAAAGCCAGCAGATAGAGAAGATGGCAGACTAGTGTCTCTGAGAAACCATCTTATCAGGATCTGGATGCTAGTTTCTTTAATAGCACAGAGATGGGGAGGAGATGAGGAAGTAAAGTAAAAAGGCCATAAGTTTTGCAAATATCCCCTGGAATGGCCAGCCTCGGTGAGGGGATGTGTTAGTTTCTTCTTTCTGGCAGCCATCCACAGGTGGGCGGGGTCAGATTGTCTCCCTGTGAGCTGAACAGCAGAGGGGCAGGGTTCCCTGAGGCAGGCCATTATGTATGATTAGAATAACCAAAGCAATGTAAAGCAAAGGTTAAAGTCAAAGAAACAGATCCAACGTGGAGTCCATTTAGCTCTTCCCTGTTAGAGTTTTTGTCTCATCTCCCTATGTTCAGCAACAAAATGCATCAATTTAATTCTATAAAGCATAATTTAATACTGGTTCTGAGGAAATTTCATTGATTTACCGGAAGGATCCCTATTCTTTGTTTGAAAATATCTAACTTTACGATGGAATTGTGCCACTATTTGACAAAACTTTATAGCAGACAATACGTGGAAGAAATTAGTCAACAATCTAATTAAACCTGCCTTTCAGATATTTATTGCTATATTCCCTATCACATTTTTCTTTTCTAGCTCCCTCTGTAAAATCATCAGAGGCACAGATGCTCTTCTTTAATCACATGCAGATTTATCCTTTGTATTCATGTGGTAGCTCTATTTACACTTACATTCTGAATTCATGTGTTTCTATTATCCTTTTTTCATCTCACTTGTGCTTCATGAAAAATTTTTCAGTTATCAATGTGTTTTTTGATGAATTCTGGAATAGAATGCAAGACAATGGCTGTAATTGAACAAGCAAATTGAACAAGCAAAAATAACCAAATGACACAAAATCAAATTGGGTGAGACAAGCTGTATCCTGTTATCTAAACTATTAGTCAAGGAGAACTGCAAAGACAGCCCTGGAAGGCATGCATGATCACTAGGAAAGAGACGGTTAGAACTTAAAAGGATTTGTGTCAAAATCACAACATTCCATGTCTTTTTCTTAGAATCACTTATTGAAGTGTGATATGCAAAAACTTGGACATTTGATGTATACAACTTGATCCATGCAATCGTCATCACAGTCTATGCCAGAAACATATCCAACACCTCTAAAAGTTTTCTCCTGCCCTCTTTATTTGTAATTATTTTTGTGTGATAAGAAAACATAAGTTCTACCCTCTAGCAAATTTTTAAGTGTACAATACAATATTGTTAACTACAGGCACTATGCTGTACACAGAATAAGTTCCATAGGACTTACTCATCTTGTGTAGCAAACTTTGTACTCTTTGATTAATACCTCCCCATTTTTCCCTCTCCCAGGCCCTGGCAACCACCATTCTACTCTCTGCTTCCATGAGTTTGACTATTTTAGATTCCTCATATAAGTTCCTCATGTAGTATTTTTTTGTCCTTCTGTATCTGGCTTATTTTGCTTAGTATGAGGTCTTCAATATTCATCCATGTTGTCACAAATGTCAGGATGTCCTTTTTTATGACTGAATAATATTCATGTGTGTGTGTGTGTGTATATATATATATCACATCTTCTTTACCCATTTGTCTGTTGATGGACACTTAGGTTGTTTCTGTGTCTTGGCTATTGTAAATAATGCTGCAATGAACCTGGGGTACAGATATCTTTTCAAATTAGTGATTTCATTTCCTTTGGATAAATACCCGTGAGATTGCTGATCATATGGTAGTTCAGTTTTTAGATTTTTGAGGAACCAACATACTATTTTCCATAGTGGCAGTACCACTTCACATTCCCACCAACAGTGCCTAAGAGTTCCTTTTTCTCCATATCCTCACCAACACTTATTATCTCTTGTCTTTTTGATAATACCCATTCTAACAGGTGTGAGGTGACCTCTCATGGTTCTAATTGAGCATTTTATATGATTTACTTTTTTTCCTTTCTTAGCATATCAACTGTACTTCTTTTATTTTTTAACTTTTTTAGTGTTTGCCTTGAGTTTGCAATACACATTTATAATTAATCCAAGTCCACTTTCAAATAACACTATACCACTTTACAGGTAGTGCAGGTACGTTATAATAATAAAATGTTTCTAATTTTTCCCTCTCATCCCCTGTATTAGGTAAATATATATATATATATAAAGTGATTTTTTTAAAAGAGACTCTAAGTCACAACTGTTGGGGAATGAATTCTGAATGCCCAATGAATGATTTCCTCCAAAATGAAAGTACATTATTAAAAGCTACTTAAAATATGTTAAAATTTGAATAAATCAGACAGAAAATTGAAGTTAGAATTAATTCCTGGGGAAAAAATTCCCAGATTAAGGTATTTTTATTATCAAGTCTTTAAATTTTCAAGATATTTGCTGGTTAAATTTCCCACTGTATAGAAACTTGAAATATTAGTGCATTAAATCCATGGAGCTGGGTTTGTCTTATTATTCAAAAATGGAAAAGAATAATATATAAGAAACATATAGAACTAGCTCAGTTTAGCTTGCTCTTGAATATAGATGCAGAAATTCTAAATATAGCCATTCTATTTATAGTCATCAAGACTCACATCTAACGTGTCAGCAGATTACCTTGGTGGTTAAAATTATGGTAGAGAATCTCTGACAACCCACCACACCTGCCATCTTGTAACTATCAATGGGACCCAAATTCCTATTTAAATTAACAATAAATATACATGGCTTGATGTAACCAATACAATGTAATTATTTTTGACATGCTAAGTAATAAAACAACACAATTAATTAATTAATTGAGGTAAATATATTGTCAAAAAGAAGATAATATCAAAAAAAGTGACTGCTCCCTGTTCATTAATACTATTATGTGTCTACTTGACTATATGCTAGATTTAAGGTGGATATTTTATTTCTATAGAAATGTGCAGCGTCTAAATTTTGCATGTTTAAATGGACTCTTCTTAGTTCTAGTTCAACTTTCTCATTTTACAACTGAGGAAACTGAAACTCAATTTTTCATTGCTTGCCTAAGTCACAAGATGTTTAGAAAAAATGAAAAGTATGTGGATATTAAACAATTTATATTTGCAAATTTTTGGTCTTCTTAACAACTCCCTCATAATTTATAGTTTAGCACAGAATAAATATAGAATAGAATAATAAAAAGAAAAGAAAACAATATATGTTTAAGATGATTTCAAAGGATACACTATATTTTATTATATGACACAAAGCAAGAGATTCGGAGAAAGGTGTAATAGTCACCTTCTTATTGGCTCTGGAATAGAAAGGGAGTGGAGTCTTTGGGGCCACCTTAAGTGACTAAATCAGGACTGAGCTGCATCTACAAGATTCTGAAAGACATTATATACCTTTTTTTGTCTCTTTTCTCCACCTCTTCCATATATCTGTCACCTTCTTTCTTTGATGATTTATTTTCCTCCAAATTCAAATTTTCATTTAATGTATCAACAACTAAGTACTCATAAGTATTGGTCAAATAAGGTTCCTTGAATATTATAAAATATTCTGTCATTACTACTTGTATGTTACAAATAGATCCCATTATACTTATTCTATGTTCTTTAAGAAGAAATTCTAAGTCAGTTAGCTGTATCTTAAAAGGAATATATCTCTTTTCAAAGATCTAACAGAAATGTCCAGAAAACAGGTTAATTTTAACAAACAAAACCATTTAATTTTTCTTATCATCATAATAGTATGTAGAAACATCCCCTCCAAAATATTCTTTGACATTCAAGTACTTTCAAAACATCTTGAAACTTCCTAGCATTCTTTTTATTTATTTATTTATTTTTTTTTTCTAGCATTCTTAATTAGCCTGAATAAGACTTTAGCTGCAGACATGACAGAGGCAAAAGCAGCTTCAGATTCAAAATAAGTTTATATCCAAATAAAATAGTTGAAACAGAACATTTTCTGAGTTAACAATATTTTCTAGACCAAAGTATGATTTAATCACAATGTACATGCACACACACACACATATGTCCATCTCTTCACAAGACAAGCAATCTCCTATGTAGCTAACTCATAGTAGCTATAAGCATAAGCTTCTCAACCTCTCTAGGATGTAGTTTCTTAGTCTGTAAAGTGGGATCAATAAGGTCATCTAATTCAGAGCTGTTGGGAGGGCTAAGTGAACCAGTAAATGTAAGGCACATAGCAGAGCACCTCATACCAGGAAAACACTAAATATATATTAGTGATTATTATTACATGTATTTCTAAAGTTATTTTAAAATATTTAAGAATCATCATGTCCATCTTTAGAAGTATTTCTCCAAATGGATGCATTATTTTTAACCCCTAGACTTCTTTCCCAATAATCAAAGAAAAAGATTTTATTCATATAAGAATATTATTTATTGTAGTGCAATTCCTCGTTTGTTTTTGTGGAAGCATCTTATGAAAAATGTAACAGTAAAAAAGCAATAATAATAACAGTTATAGCAGCAATAATAATAAAATTATAGTAATAACACCTTCCAACTTTTTACAGTCTATGAGTCCTCACAAAAGCCTTCAAATAAATAAAACAAACATTATAAATATCCTGTTACCCTACCTACCAATGTGCACATCTTGTTTTAATAACAGATGATAAATTTGAGGCTCTAAGGGATACAGATAAAATTATACAGCAGATTGGTGAGGTGAGCACACAAAATAGAATTTCCATCCAGATTCTGTAGCTCTTCATCTATTGCTCTTATCACTGTTACCTGAAATCTTCCTTCTAGTATATTAGAATACAACATTAGGATTAGTCAGAAAATCCTTTTTATTTTGACAATGTTTGTAAAATTATGATAGGAATAGATATATAGATATAAAAGTCCCCTCCTGCCAGCAGGATTATTCAATAAATTACTTTAAAATCAATGTCCTGTCATTCAGAACACACTATTCCACATAAAATCCACTCCCTTATGAAACTGCATTGCTAAAATATTCCTTCCTGGTAGTCCATAATTCAGACTATCCATTCTATAGCATTGATTGAATACATTTTATATGCTGGGCATGGTGCTAAGCACTATGGATACAAGGGTGAAAAGGGGAGATACAGTTCCTGCTGTCACTGAACTTACAGATTTCATTATTTAGAATGGATATGGATAATAGGACGGTTAAGTCACAATGTGGTTAAGGGCCATGACAGGAGAATTGCAGAGCTATGAGGGTACACCAGGGAAACATAAGACCCCTACGTGCAGAGGTATGGTTCTCCTGTATATGTATAGGTTGTGGTAGGGGAAAATGCCCCAGTTATAAGAAAGACCATCAGCAAAAATATAGATGCTGGAAGAACTCAGTGAAGTATAATGTGGCTTCGACATAGAGGAAGGTAACCAGAAGTGAGAATGAAGTCATTGGCTGGGGCCATGCCATTAGGGCCTTGTAGACTTCATCCTATTAGCAGTGAGCCTCTGTGGACAGATTTTAGGCGTGGTAATGACAAGACTGGATTTCAATTTAGAAAGATCACTGTGTCCAGAGTGTGAAGGATGGTGTGGGAAATGTGGGGAACATCGTAGATGGCAGTAGAACAGTTTGAAGACCTTTACAGTGATCCTGGCCTGCCTAAATGTGGGGAGTTGCAGTGGAGAGGGAGAGAAGTGAATGCATTTGATAGATATTTAGGAGACAAAAGGGATGGGAATTGTGGACTGGAAGTGGAGTGGGAGAGAGAAGACATTGTTTAGGATGGCACTCAGCTTTCTGGATTGGATACCAGGAGGGATAGTAGGTATAAACACAGGGTTGGGGTGTTTGGAAGAAGATGGTTTCAGAAAGGGGAATTCGCTTTGTGCCATGTTGTTGAAATGCCTATGGGAATCCAAGGAAAGATATCCAGAAGGCAGTTGACTATAGATTCCTTAATCTCTGGATTGGGATCTAGGTTGGAGATATAGCCCAGAAATTATAACTGAGATCATGGAAGGGAGAAGAGAAAAGGAGCTAGGAGAGAATTCACATTGACATAAAGAATTTAAAAGGGCAGGTAGAGAAAGTGGATCCCATGAGGGATGCTCAGAGGAATAGTCAGAGAGATGAGAGGAACCCCAAGGCAGTATGATATGTGGAAGCCCAGAGAGATTTTGAAGAAAGAATAGTCACAGTATCAAATGCTGCTCAGAAGTCAAGTTATAATGGAGGGATGTGTTATCCTTACGTCTAACATTTCCTTCCAGTTAAAGGGGAGCTAAAGTATGTACTCTAACTGCCTCGTTCCTCTGCTCGCTTCCTCTTTCTTCCTGGGAAATACAGTGATTTATTTGATTGGTAAATTTGGAAAGAGTAAATTGGGCATGTATGGTTTGAATCAGCCCCCTTTCCTGTCTGGGAATGAGCCTGTCCACCGAGAGAAGAAAGTCACTTCTGTCCTTCCTGCTGCTATATCTGGACACTCTCCCAAAGAAGCCTAGATGGAAGCAGAAGTTGAAAGTTAAGAGTAAGCAATGATTTGAAACGAGGGCTTTGGGTAAAGGGATTCATTCCATTAGGGGAAGGAATGGTCTAAGGCAACAGACAGTTCAGCTCCCTGCTTTGTGACAAAAGCCAAAGGACAGATCATAGGTTTCAATTAGTATTTGGTAGTTGAAAATTCAGAGTATTCCTGCCTAGTGGTCTTTATTTGTTCTAAAATTTAGAGAAAAGGGCATCCCCTGAGCTTGAGGAAGAAGGATGAAAGAAATTTCGTAAGAGTGGTAAAGAGTTGAAGAAAGTATGGACAATCAGAGAAAACTGGATAAGAATACAGACACCTTCCAATCAACACTGAACATTCAGGCCTTGACAATCTACATTCTCAGCAGCTGGGAGAAGGTCTAAATTTTCAAAGATCCATGGGTGGAGTTTTACCAGACAAATGTGAGTAAAAACTGTGAATAAAGGGGACTCATGTACTGTAAAGAGAGACAGTAAAGTGATAGGCAATGGAATCTAACTTGGCAAGAAATGGTGTTAGAAGCTAGGGATTCATAGGTAAGAGAACTGGAAAACTGGGAATTGCCCAATGAGAGTGAGAGGACAAGGGTTTGGAGTCATAAGTATGAAGGTATAAAGTATGAATGTAGTCTGTCATACAGAGTGAAGTAAGTCAGAAAGAGAAAAACAAATACCGTATGCTAAAAAATATATATGGAAACTCATAAAAAAAAAAAAAAAAAAAGGTTACGAAGAACCTAGGGCCAGGACAGGAATAAAGATGCAGATGGAATGGACTTGAGGACACGGGGAGGAGGAAGGGTAAGCTGGGATGAAGTGAGAGAGTGGCATGGACATATATATACTACCAAACGTAAAATAGCTAGCTAGTGGGAAGCAGCTGCATAGCACAGGGAAATCAGCTCAGTGCTTTGTGACCACCTAGAGGGGTGGGATAGGGAGGGTGGGAGGGAGGGAGACGCAAGAGGGAAGAGATGTGGGGGATATATGTATATGTATAACTGACCTGCCTTGTTATAAAGCAGAAACTAACACACCATTGTAAAGCAATTACACTCCAATAAAGATGTTAAAAAAATAAAGTATGAATGTATGATGTCAGAAATAGGGCAGTTCTGGGGAGAGGTGTGATCTACGATACAGCCATGGAATTGGTGGTGAAGTAAAACATTGAGAGTTAATAAATTGAGGAACTGTGTTTAGAGTCCTAAAAGTTGCTGTCATCTGGAGTGTGGCAGGAATCAGCATAAAGACACAGAGCAAATGTGCAGCTAGTCATTCAATGAATGGAGTGAAGAGACTGAGTTGGTTGAATCCAGGAATGAGATTTGTAGAGGGCAGTAGAGTCAGAGGGCTTGAGACAAAATGCAACAGGAGAATTTAGATAACATTAGAGGTGAGTTTGTGTGGAAGTAGCAGTGGAGTTTAAAGGGGAAGCTGATCCCACTTCGTGACATAAGATATCTGAAGTTTGGGAAACAAAGTGCTCACCTCATGAAAAGATGGCGTGTGACTTTGTAGAGGAGCTGGGGAAGGGGCGTGGAAGGAGCTTTCCATAAAAATTGAGGACTGAGTTGGTTCGCACACACATGTATATTTTAAAATTCAATAGCTTTGTGTGCCCATAGGCACTGTATATGTAGATAACTATATACAGATAGGCAGAGATAATCCAAAATACTAAAATATTAACAGTGGGTATCTTAGAAAGGTGGTGTTATGGTGCACTTTTCCTCTATACTTTTCTGTAACTTCCAGATTGTTTACAATGAATATATACTACTTTTACAACCAGAAAAGTAATGCCAGCGTTTTTTTTCTCAGTTTATATTTATGAGTTTCCATAGCAATATCATGAACAAGATCGGTTACTTTAAATTTGTTCTAACTAAATCAAAAGTACTTGATTTGGATGTGGTTTACAAGAGGGTGTATGATAAATGCCATCCAAATAGTACAAATCTATATATACTTGTAAATTACTCAGGGAATATATTACATTTAATATTTATAATTACAAAATAAATCATTTGCATTCTTTGGTTAACCTATTCTTTCTCTTTGCATACTTCTGGTCTCCAAAACCCTTAATGACTTAAGTATGCTAAGCCATCCTTCAGACATGAACATGACCAGTACACTTCAGGTGCTTTATAAAAATATTTTTCATTTTTTATGATCACTAGGATGAAGATGGGGATGCTCTCTAATTAATGAAAACCATTCATTTAAACTCAATATAGATGTTGTAATTGTGTCTGTAGAGTATCGAGTGCTAATGAACATAGCTTATTACAAAATTAACCCAGAAATTGAAAACCTGTTATTCCTGACCTTTGTTATTATAGCATCTGGATCCTAGCATTTTGCTATTATATCACCAAATTTCCTATTCTCTTTTTCACGTATGACATCTATTTTTTTTTCTTTTTCTGTCAACTGAATTAAATCACCCTGGCTTTACCTTTCCATTAAAGATTTGTTCTTAAGAAAGAAAAAAAATGCATGAGACTTTAAATTTATATTTTATGGTAATAATATGTCTTGGTTAGAAAAATAAAATTAAACAGATGGTTCACAGAAATAGAACTTACCACAGCAGATCAAAGTAGTCAGTTATTTTGTAGGGCCTCCCCTTCCTTTAACAACCAAATTCTTAATTCCAACAGTTCATCTTGTATCCCTGATTCAATATTGTCTTCAAATCCCCTCCAATTACTACTAGTCGATTGAATTTTGCAAGAATTGTTTTATTAACTAGTTTACATTAAGACATAGGCTTACACATTAGCCAGATTTCACACCATCATAATTATTTGAAAGAAGCAGTTCACACTGAGCTTTTAGTGATTTCATTGCTCTCCTTTATTTCCCTGCCATTTGCTTGTCCTCAATTTGGAGACAGGTTCTATTCCATTCCTCACACTCCTTTGGATGATAGCTAGTAAGTTCCTCTTTGTTGAATAACGAATCATTCAGCTTCCAGATGTTTTAAGAGATATTGATACTGTCATGATGAAAAATGTCAAATTCTGTTCACACTGTCCCTCTAGAGCATGCCTTTGATACCTCTATTTCCTCTTTCTCCTTATGTGAGCGACGTCTGTTTTGCCAGTACTGGAGTATATCGGGTACTAGTTGATGGATTTTGTAACTGCACATAGAAATAATGTATTTATTAAAATGGTTCACTGAGTGATTCTGCAACTGGATGTCTTACTGTAGTTGTATAATTGGTGGGCTAAGAAACTTCCTTTGTGTTCCAGTTAGTGTAGGTGTATGTGTGTGCATGTGCATGCACGTGTACGCATCTATCCACATGTATGTGTACATACACACACAACTGGCGTATGTCTGTGAGAAAGAGAGGAGGAGAGAGATTAGTACACATAATACAGAAGGAAAGTGATTTAAGCTTATTCTATCTAGTAATTTAAAAACTAAATTAATCTAATTTCCTAGCACTATATTAAGCCCACCTATCACAGAACGAAGAAAAATATCTTAGCTCAAATATAAATAGTTCTCAAGGATATTAAAACTATACATGTATTCCATATAACTGAATTGTTATTTCCCCCTTGGTCTGGCAAATATTTCTTCCTTGTAGAATACATTATTCATTTATTTTTAACATTTAAAACTCTTCAAAAATCTTTGCAAAATCCACATACTTAAAGTTTTCCTTTTAAACCATTTATCCAAACCAATCATTCTATTCACTGCAGCCTAAGCACATACATCAGATTTCGTTGTTGAGTGCTAATTTGCATTTGCATACTGTAATAGGCAGAATTCTAGAGATGGTCCCCTAAGATTCTAGCCCCCTGGCTATTCAATCAGTGATGTATATCCTGCTGGAAAGAGATTTTATAGATATAATTAAAGTCCCAAATCAGTTTAGCTTAAATATGGAGATTATCTGGGTGGGCCTGACTCAATCAGGTGAGAGGCTAAACAGCAGAGTTTCTCTGGATGTACAGAAGTCAGAGAGAGATGTGCTCCTGCTGACCTAAAGGAAGAAGGAATAAAATGCCATGTTGTAAGATGGCTTGTGAGTAGGAGGCCTTTAATAGCTGACAGCCACCCCAGCTTGACAGCCAACAAGAAAATGGGGCCTCAGTTCTACCAACACAAAGAAAAAATTCTGGCAACACCCACAGTGTTTGGAAAAAGATCCAAGCCTCAGATGAGCATTGTAGCCTGGTTGATAACTTGACTTCAGCCTGTGGAACCTGAGCAGAGAATGCAGCCATGCCACACTGGACTTCTGACCTACAGAACTGTGAGATAATAAGTGGGCATTGCTTTAAGCCATTAAATTTGTGCTAATTTGAAAAAAAAAAAATATGCTAATTTGGTATGGAAGCAAAAGAAAAATAATACATATGTGTAATTATTTTGTGTGTTCTCCTATTTAAAAATGAAACTTGAAATTCTTCGATAGCAGGAATTATTGCTTAAACAAGTTGTGTGTTTATGCTAAATACTGATAGATCAAAAATTCTATTAACTGACCCAACTGTTTAACCAATAATTACCTCGATTATATACAGTTTCTTATTCACAGACATCATCATCATTGATATCGTAGACTCAAAAGTATTATTTTGGTTTTAACAGTGATTCCAGAAGAAGGGGGGGAAAACAAGAAGGACAATTTTAGTAAATGCTTTGGATACCCTGCTCTTATACGCTTATCCTCTGGCATCCAGTTTACTTGTGCTGTCCTTTTATTGGGGAGGAAGAATTTTCCTCTACCATTCAAAGGTTCTTTTGGCAGGTCTAATAATCAAACCAACATGAGACAGATAAACAGAAGAAAAACAAATTTAATTTTATATGTACAGGAATCCCACATGCATGAGAGGGTCAGAGACAGAAGGGTAAAATGAGATATATATGTCATCCCAAGCTAAGGAATGGGACAGGGGCCTGGGGCTTCAGTGGTTCCACTGTGCAGGTACTGAGTAACTCTCCAAAATGGCCCACATCATCAACTTAAATACATTTGTCCCCCAGTACCTGCAGCAGTTTGTTTTCAGGACCCCCTTGGAAACCAAAATCTTTGAATGCTCAAGTCCCTTATATAAAATAGCATAGTATTTGCCTATAACATATGAACATCCTCCTGTATACTTTAAATCATCTCTAGATTACTATATAAATAGTTACCAGAACAAGGCAAATTCAAGTTTTACTTTTTGGAATTTTTTTTTTTTAAATATTTTTGATCCATGGTTAATTGAATTCACAGATGCAGAACCTACACATACGGAGGGTCACCTGTACCATTTCCAGCTGAAGACTGGGGGAAGTGAGGAGGCCAATTATGGAGGTTATCAGGAAAAGCACAGTAAACAAGGGTATGTTTGTTCTGCAGATTTAAATCATTGCCTTCTCCATTGATAAGAGTATTTAGAGATTTAGAGTCATCCTCCTCTCCCTGGTACAGAGAAGGAAACACCCTTACAACTGGGGATTTCCTTTGCAAATGTCTCTCACAAAAGGTCAACTTCTACTCTTGTTTTCAGAGCTTCTCCTGTGCCCGCTGTTTATTAAAAATAATCAGCCTAAAATAATTCTTATGCCAAAGAGGCATATTTTGGGGTGAGAAATTCTGCTCCCCTTTAGTGGGTTACCTATAACTTTCTTCAGGGAACTATCATTGCACTGCTGAGGTTGCTCAAAACCAGAAGTAGCTGGTAGTTGATGTCTCCTGGGGCAGGACCAGAACCAAAGGCTATGTGGGGTGGGAGTTTGAAAGCCCAGCTCCCTTGCCTCTAACAGAAAAGAAAAAAAAAAAAAGCCACTGGTGTCGTTTCAGCTCCAGAGAACACAATGGAATCAGGCTAGGGCTGATACATTGCCTTAAATCCCACATTTCTTTGGAATATCTGATTTGCTCTTCTGCTTCCATCCCCACTTACTTGTTTTTCCTGGAATCATTTCCTTAACAAATCACATATCATTGAATCCTCATCTAAAGATCAGCTTGAGGACAATCCTGTCTAAGAAAAATACAAAATGAGCAAACAAAAGAAGCTTTGGAAATTCAATCATTTATAAAACGTTAAAGGATTAATGAAAATAATGGTAAAAATAAGAATTTATTCTGAGTATCAAATGGGGAATAATATACTAATATGTTGTTTTGGTTTTCATAGAAAACTACTTTCTTGAAGATGATTGCATTTGATTTCAGATGCCCCCTCAGAGTAGAAAATGATTGACATATACAAAATTGACTTGGCCCTATTCTTCCATGTAGCACATGATACAGAAATTGAACAAGTTATACAGCATGGCTATATGGCCACTTTATACGTTGGTGTCATTAGTATTAATAATATATTAAAACAGAAAAGTGACCTGTAGTTGGTAATACTAATATTCTATATTTAAATAAAAATATTTCCTGGAAAATATATGATACCTCATTCAGGAAACAGTGATAATATGAATGGATTCCCTTTGCCTTTCCAAACAGATAGGAACACTAGCAGTATGGTCTTTACTGTAAAAATACTCAATTTAGAGTGACAGTGAAATAAGAGGATACTCTGACACTGTGGGTTTCAATACCATTCTGGAATTTAAGTATCAACTTTCAACCATTAATGATTTAGAATGGTTCCACTGTGCATAAATCAAGTTGGACATTTTGGGTGACAAGAGGGTTGATGATTTGACAAGATGTTAATGAAAGTGATGGAAATGTGCTTGTATGATTCATGCCAGGTACTGTGCTGAGCACTGAACATATATTACTTCATTTCCATAAATCCTCTCAACAATCTTAGAAATTATGTATTATTATCTTTCTCAGCCTTTAGTTATGATACCAAGGTCCTGAAAAAGTCACACAATAGAAAGGAAGGAAGGGAGGAAGGAAGGAAAGAAAAAGTCACACAATTAGAAAATAAAGGAGCCAGGTTCAGTATCAGCCTGTTTGAAAGAGTTTATATTCTTAACTACTGCATGGGAATGGTAAGCTACCAGATCTGTCTTGTGCATCTGCTCAAATTTAGGAAGTCTGTACAAAGCCGTATAGACGAAGAATTTAAGCACTTAAAACTTTTCACTAACTTATCAATTTGTCATTAAACAAAATACATTTTAATAATTTATCCCTGTTCTAATAATGTACAATCTTATTTGTTCATATTAGAAAGTAGTTTAAATTAAAGCTTCATTTTTGGAAGCTATAAATATTGTTCTAGGTGCTCAGGAAGAAACATATTTGATTTCAGATGCTCCCCATAGTAAACAGGAAGTGGCAAATACAAAACCGACTTGGCCAAATATTTATATGGAGCACATGATAAATTCTTACAGAGGTGGAAAGTTTGAAGTTTTATACAGAAAAAAGAGGTACACCATAACCATACGGAACATTGTTAAATAAATACAGAGGAAATCATGGCCAATTCCCATGTCACACTGCTTCAGATACAATTCTCATGAGCCAGTTACTGATATTTTAGCATAAAATTCAAAGAACAAATACTGTAAAAAACAGACATATATCAAGCGCACTATTTATTTTTTATCCTTTACCATTTAAGCATACGCAACACTTGTTATTAATATTCCCCCATCCCAGCTATGTAGTTTAAAATACTCCAAACTTAAAGAAAAATTGAAAGAGTAGTATAATAAACACACATATATCCTTCACTAGTACACCAATTAACATTTTGCCACATCTGTTCTCTCTCCTCTCTCTCTTTTATTTGTAGTTTATTTTCTTAATGTATATGCATGTGTGCACATGCACGCACACAGATTCACACCCAAATATTCAGCATGTATCTACTAAGAATGAGAACATTTTCCTATATAATAATAATCCCATCATCACAACCAAGAAATTTAACAATGATATGACAACATTGTCTAATTTATAGTCCATATTCAAGAGACCCAATTATGTCAGGGTCCAAATTAGAATCACCCTATAAATTTAGTCTCCTTTTTTTTTAGCTATGTATAATATGCTTTCTTTTTTCTTTCAATTTTATTGAGATATTATTGACATACATCACTGAACAAGTTTAAAGTGTATAACATAATGATTTGACTTACATACATTATGAAATGATTGCCACAGTAAGTTTAGTGGTTATCTATAATCTCTTACAGACACAAAATAAAAGAAAGAAAATTATTTTTTCTTGTGTTGAGAACTCAGGATTTACTCTATTAACAAATTTCGTATGCAATATATAGCAGTGTTAATTATATTAATCATGTTGTATATTACATCCCTAGTACTTTTTTCTCCTATAACTGGAAGTTTGTATCTTTTGACTACCTTCATCACCATACAAAGATATTACATTTTTAAAATTTATTTCAAACTTTTTATACAATTTTTTTTTTTTTGGCAGTACGCGGGCCTCTCACTGTTGTGGCCTCTCCTGTCGCGGAGAACAGGCTCCGGACGCGCAGGCTCAGCGGCCATGGCTCACGAGCCTAGCCGCTCTGCAGCATGTGGGAATCTTCCCAAACCGGGACACGAACCTGTGTCCCCTGCACCGGCAGGCGGACTCCCAACCACTGCGCCACCAGGGAAGCCCTTTTATACAATTTTTAAAGATTACTTTAAAGTTATTACAAAATATAGCCCTCCAAGTCCATCCATGTTGCTGCCAATGGCAAAATTTCATTCTTTTTTATGGATGTAGTATTTCATTGTATATATATACCATATCTTTTTTTTTATTGGAGTATAATTGCTTTACAATGTTGTGTTAGTTTCTGCTGTACAACAAAGTGAATCAGCTATATGCATACATATATCCCCTCCCTCGTGGACTTCCCTCCCACCCACACCCCCCCATATCAACAATCTAGGTCATCACAAAACACCAAGATGAGCTCCCTGTGCCATACAGCAGGTTCCCATTAGCTATCTCTTTTACACATGGTAGTGTATATATTTCAATCTTAATCTCCCAATTTGTCCCACCCTCCCCTTCCCTGCCCTGCCCCCCATGGCCACATGACCGTTCTTTACATCTGTATCTCTATTCCTGCCCTGGAAATAGGTTCATCTGTACCATTTTCTACATTCCACATACGTGTGTTAATATATGATATTTGTTTTTCTCTTTCTGACTTACTTCACTCTGCATGAAAAACTCTAGGTTGATGCATGTCTCTACAAATGACCCAATTTCATTCCTTTTTATGGTTGAGTAATATTCCATTGTATATATGTGCCACATCTTCTTTATCCATTCGTCTGTCTGCATTTAGGTTGCTTCCATGTCCTGGCTATTGTAAATAGTGCTGCAGTGAACATTGTGGTACATGACTCTTTTTGAATTATGGTTTTCTCAGGGTATATGCCCAGAAGTGGGATTGCTGGGTCATATGGTAGTTCTATTTTTAGTTTTTTAAGGAACCTCCATACTGTTCTCCACAGTGGCTGTATCAATTTACATTGCCACCAACAGTGTAGGAGGGTTTGCTTTTCTCCACACCCTCTCCAGCATTTATTGTTTGTAGATATTTTGATGATGGCCATTCTGACTGGTATGAAGTGATACCTCATTGTGGTTTTGATTTGCATTTCTCTAATAATTAGTGATGTTGAGTATCTTTTCATGTGCCTCTTGGCCATCTGTATGTCTTCTTTGGAGAAATATCTATTTAGATCTTCCACCCATTTTTTGATTGGGCTGTTTCTTTTTTTTTGATATTGAGCTGCATGAGCTGTTTGTATATTTTGGAGATTAATCCTCTGTCTGTTGCTTCACTAGCAAATATTTTCTCCCTTTCTGACAGTTGCCTTTTCATCTTGTTTCTGACTTTAGGAGGTGGGTCAAAAAAGATCTTGCTGTGATTTATGTCAAAGAGTGTTCTGCCTGTGTTTTCCTCTAAGAGTTTTATAGTGTCTGGTCTTACATTTAGGTCTTTAATCCATTTTGAGTTTATTTCTGTGTATGGTGTTAGGTAGTGTTCTAATTTGATTCTTTCACATGTAGCTGTCCATTTTTCCCAGCACCACATATCGAACAGGCTGTCTCTTTTCCATTTTATATTCTTGCCTCCTTTGTCATTGATTAGGTGACCATAGGTGCATGGGTTTATCTCTGGGCTTTTATCCTGTACCATTGATCTATATTTCTGTTTTTGTGCCAGTACCATACTGTCTTGATTACTGTAGCTTTGTAGTATAGTCTGAAGTCAGGGAGCCTGATTCCTCCAGCTCCGTTTTTCTTTCTCAAGATTGCTTTGGCTATTTGGGGTCTTTTGTGTTTCTATACAAATTGTAAAATTTTTTGTTCTAATTCTGTAGAGAATGCCATTGGTAATTTGATAGGGATTGCATTGAATCTGTAGATTGCTTTGGGTAGTAGAGTCATTTTCACATTATTGATTCTTCCAATCCAAGAACATGGTATATCTCTCCATCTCTTCGTATCATCTTTGATTTCTTTCATCAGTGTTTTATAGTTTTCTGAGTACAGGTCTTTGGCCTTCTTAGGTAGGTTTATTCCTAGGTATTTTATTCTTTTTTGTGTGTGTGTGATGGTAAGTGAGATTGTTTCCTAAATTTCTCTTTCTGATCTTTTGTTGTTAATATATAGGAATGCAAGAGGTTTCTGTGTATTAATTTTGTATCCTGCAACTTTACCACATTCATTGATTAGCTCTAGTAGTTTTCTGGTGGCATCTTTAGCATTTTCAATGGATAGTATCATGTCATTTGCAAACAGTGACAGTTTCCTTCTTCTTATCCTATTTGGATTCCTTTTATTTCTCTTTCTTCTCTGATTGCCATGGCTAGGACTTCCAAAACTATGTTGAATAAGACTGGTGAGAGTGGACATCCTTGTCTTGTTCCTGATCTTAGAGGAAATGCTTTCAGGTTCACCATTGAGAATGATGTGTGCTGTGGGTTTGTCATATATGGCCTTTATTATGTTGAGGTAAGTTCCCTCTATGCCCACTTTCTGGAGAGTTTTTATCATAAATGGGTGTTGAATTTTGTCAAAAGCTTTCTTTGCATCTATTGAGATGATCATATGGTTTTTCTCCTTCAATTTGTTAATATGGTTTATCACATTGATTGATTTGCATATATTGCAGAATCCTTGCATTCCTGGAATAAACCCCACTTGATCATGGTGTATGATCCTTTTAATGTGCTGTTGGATTCTGTTTGCTAGTATTTTGTTGAGGATTTTTGCATCTATGTTCATCAGTGATATTGGCATGTAGTTTTCTTTCTTTGTGACATCCTTGTCTGGTTTTGGTATCAAGGTGATGGTGGCCTCGTAGAATGAGTTTGGGAGTGTTCCTCCGTCTGCTATATTTTGGAAGAGTTTGAGAAGGATAGGTGTTAGCTCTTCTCTAAATGTTTGATAGAATTCATGTGTGAAGCCATCTGGTCCTGGGCTTTTGTTTGTTGGAAGATATTTTATTACAGTTTCAATTTCATTACTTGTGATTGGTCTGTTTACATTTTCTAATTCTTCCTAGTTATGTGTGTGTTTCTTCCAGGTTGTCCATTTTATGGGCATATAGTTACTTGAAGTAGTCTCTTATGTTCCTTTGTATTTCTGTGGTGTCAGTCATAATTGCTCCTTTTTCATTTCTAATTTTATTGATTAGAGTCCTCTCCCTTTTTTTCTTGGTGAGTCTGGATAAAGGTTTATCAATTTTCTTTATCTTCTCAAAGAACCAACTTTGGGTTTATTAACCTTTGCTATTGTTTTCTTTGTTTCTCTTTCATTTGTTTCTGCTCTGATCTTTATGATTTCTTTCCTTCTACTAACTTCGGGTTTTCTTTGTTCTTCTTTCTCTAATTGCTTTAAGTGTAAGGTTAGATTGTTTATTTGAGATGTTTCTTGTTTCTTGAGATGAAACTGAATTGCTATAAACTTCCCTCTTAGAACTGTTTTTCTTTGTCCATAGGTTTGGGGTCATTGTGTTTTCATTGTCATTTGTTTCTATGTATTTTTTTGTATCCTCTTTGATTTCTTCAGTGACATCTTGGTTATTTAGCAGAGCACTGTTTAGCCTCTAAGAGTTTGTGTTTTTTACCTTTTTTTTCCTGTAATTAATTTCTAATCTCATAGAGTTGTGGTTGGAAAAGATGCTAATACAATTCCAATTTTCTTAAATTTTCCAAGGCTTGATTTGTGACCCAAGGTGTGATCTATTCTGTAGAATGTTCCGTGTGCACTTGAGAAGACAGTGTATTCTTCTGCTTTTGGGTGGAATGTCCGAAAATATCAATTAAATCTATCTGGTCTGTTGTGTCACTTAAAGCTTGTGTTTCCTTATTAAATTTCTGTCTGGATGATCTGTCCACTGGTGAAAGTGGGGTGTTAAAGTCCCCTACTATGATTGTGTTACTGTCGATTTCCCCTGGTATGGCTGTTAGCATTTGCCTTATGTACTGAGGTGCTCCTATGTCGGGTGCATAAATATTTACAATTGTTATATCTTCTTCTTGGATTGATCCCTTGATCATTATGTAGTGTCCTTCTTTGTCTCTTGTAACAGTCTTTATTTTAAAGTCTGTTTGATCTTATATTTTATCTGCCACTCCACCTTTCTTTTGATTTCCATTTCCATGGAGTATCTTTGTCCATCCCCTCACTTTCAGTCTGTATGTGTCCCTAGGCCTGAAGTGGGTCTCCTGTAGACAGCATATGTACGGGTCTTGTTTTGAATCCATTCAGCCAGTCTGTGTCTTTTGGTTGGAGCATTTAATCCATTTACATTCAAGGTTATTATCGGTATGTATTTTCCTATTACCATATTCTTAATTGTTTTGGGTTTGTTTTTGTAGGTCTTTTTCTTCTCTTGTGTTTCCCACCTAGAGAAGTTCCTTTACCATTTGTTGTAAAGCTGGTATGGTGGTGCTGAATTGTCTTAGCTTTTGCTTGTCTGTAAAGTTTTTCATTTTTCCGTCTAATCTGTATGAGATCCTTGCTGGGTAGAGTAATCTTGGTTGTAGGTTTTTTCCTTTCATCACTTTAAATATATCCTGCCACTCCCTTCTGTTCTCCAGAGTTTCTGCTGAAAAATCAGCTGACAACCTTATAGGGAATCCCTTGTATGTTCTTTGTTGCTTTTCCCTTGCTGCTTTTAGTATTTTTTCTTTGAATTTAATTTATGTTAGTTTGCCTACTATGTGTCTAGGTGTGTTTCTCCTAGGGTTTATCCTGTATGGAACTCTCTGCACTTCCTGGAGTTGGGTGGCTAGTTCCTTTCCCATTTAGGCTCATTTTCGACTATAATGTCTTCAAATATTTTCTCAGACCCTTTCTCTTTCTCTTCTTCTTCTCGGACTCCTATAATGCGAATGTTGTTGTGTTTAATGTTGTCCCAGAGGTCTCTGAGACTGTCCTCAATTCTTTTCATTCTTTTTTCTTTGTTCTTCTCCTCAGCAGTTATTTCCACCATTCTTCCTTCCAGCTCACTTATTCGTTCTTCTGCCTCAGTTATTCTGCTATTCATTCCTTCTCGTGTGTTTTTCATTTCAGTTATAGTGTTGTTTATCAGTTTTTTTGTCTTTAATTATTCTAGGTCTTTGTTAAACATTTCTTATATTTTCTCAGTCCATGCTTCCATTCTATTTCTGAGATTTTGAATCATTTTTACTGTCATTTCTCTGAATTCTTTTTCAGGTAGGTTTCCTATTTCCTCTTCATTTATTTGGTCGTGTAAGATTTTGCCTTGTTCCTTCATCTGTAACATATTTTTTTTGTCATCTCGTTTTTGTTTTGTTTTTTTTTTTGCGGTATGTGGGCCTCTCACTGCTGCGGCCTCTTCCATTGCAGAGCATAGGCTCCGGACGCACAGACTCAGTGGCCATGGCTCACGGGCCTAGCCGCTCCGTGGCATGTAGGATCTTCCCGGACTGGGGCACGAACCCGTGTCCCCTGCATCGACAGGCGGACTCTCAAGCACTGCGCCACCAGGGAATCCCTCATCTCGTTTTTTTTGATGGGTGGGGCTGTGTTCCTGTCTTACTGGTTGTTTGGCCTGAGCCTTCCAGCACTGGAATTTGTAGGCAGTTGTGTAAAGCCAGGTCTTGGTGCTGAGATAGGGTCCTCCAGGAGACCTCACTCTGATTAATATTCCCTGGGGTCTGAGGTACTCTGTTAGTTCAGTGGTTTGGGCTCAGCACTCCCGCCACAGGAGCTCAGGCCCAACTCCCAGCCTGTGAACCAATATCCTGCAAGTCGCATGGCATGGCAAAAAAAAAAAAAAAAAGAGCAGAACAATAACAAAGAATGAAAAATAAAGTACAAATAGAAAAATAAAAATATATTAGAAAAAATAAAAATATAAGTGAAACAACAGCAGCAAGGTAAAACAGAGTCACGATAGCAAGAAAAAAAAAGGCCAGAAAAGGCCTTGGCTGTGAGGGGGTGGGGCTTAGGCGGGGGCGTGGCTTAGGCAGGGGTGGCGTTTACATAGGTGTGGGGCCTATGTCAGGACCCACAGAGCTGGAAAAGACTCTCAGGGGTGGGGCTTAGACCCAGTGTGGCCAGAGGGGGCCTCAGACTGTGGATGTTTAGGCCCGGGACCCCAGCAGGCTCACTGGGGCCCAAGTGGGCATTCCCTTCCAGTCACTGCTGATTCCCCTCACCCTGAGTGGGCCCTTCCTGAGTGTGGCCCCTCCTCTCCCCAAGATGCCCCTCAGGGTCAGAGATCTGGTCTTGCCTCTACTTTTCCTCCCGCCCCCTCCATCCCTCCCACTCCCGCAGTACCCTTGCAGCTGGAGGGGCCCTTGGTGGGTGGAGGATCAGGCCTGGGACCTCAGCTGGCTCCTCAGGGCCTGAGTGGGCAGGGGAAACACTGGCCATGTTCCCTTCCGATCCTCTGATCCCCCAAGGGTCTCTCCCTGTCCCTGTTGATCCCTTCACTCTAAGTGGGTCCCTCTGAGCGTGGGAACCCCTCCCCTCCCCTAGCCACCCCTCAGGGGCGCCACTCCCATCCTGCCTCCACACCTCCTCCCCCTTCACTCCCTCCACATCCTACCTGGTCGCTCAGGGGTTCCTCCTGTCCCCTTAAGTGTTCGATGTCCCCCACCAGCCCCTAGTAGCTGCCCTAGTTGTGAGGAGATGCGAATTCCATGTCATCCTACTCTGCCATCTTGACCCCGTCCCCTGTACCACATCTTTATCCATTCATCTGTTGATGGACACTTAGGTTGCTTCCATATCTTGGCAGTTGTAAATAATGTTGTTGTGAACAGTGGGGTGGATGTATCTTTTCGAATTAGTGTTTTTGTTTTTTCCGGATATATACTCAGGAGTGGGATTGCTGGGTCATATGGTAGGTCTATTTTTAGTTTTTTGAGAACCCCCCACACTGTTTTCCAGAGTGGCTGCACCCATTTACTGACTATATTCCCCACTGTACCTTTCATCTTGGGACTCATTTATGTTATAATTGGAAGTTTGTACCTCTTAATTTCCCTCACCTATTTCACTCACACCCCCCCTTGTTTATTCTCCGTACCTATGACTCTATTTCTGTTTTGTAATGTTTGTTCATTTGTTTTATTTTTTCAATTCCACATATAAGTGAAATCATATGGTATTTGTCTTTCTCTGTCTGACTTATTTCACTTAGCATAATACCCTCTAAGATCCATCCATGTTGTCAAAAATGGCAGGATTTCATTCCCTTTTATGGATGAGCAATGTTCCATTGTATATATGTACCACATCTTTATCCACTCACCGATCAATGGGCACTTAGGTTGCTTCCATATCTTTGAATTTAGTTTCCTTTAATGCAGTACAGTCAATTGTTTGATCTTTCATGGCATTGACATTCTTGAAGAGATGAAGCCAGTGCTCTGATTTTCCTCTCATGACTGGATGAGTTTAAACTTTCATGGCAAGAAAATTCCCTATGGGCTATGGTAAAATTCACATAGCATCTCATCAGGAAGTACTGCAGGTCAGAGTGCCACATTATTAGTGATGCTGAGTTTTGTCATGAGGGGAGCAGAATTTGCCACCCCAAAAGATTCCTCTTTGGAATAAGGATTATTTTAGGCTGATTATTTTTAATAAACAGTAAACACAGGAGAAGCTCTGAAAACAGACTAGAAGTTTCCCTTTTGTAAGAGACCTTTATAATGTATTTATAAAGGAAATCTCTATTTTGTAAGGGTGTCTCCCTCACTGTACCAGAAAGAGAAGGGTGGCTCTAAATCGCTAGAATCTCTTATCTGTGGAGAAGGCTGGGACTTAAATCTGTATAACAACCTTACCCTTGTTTAATGTGCTTTTCCCAGCAACTTCCCATAACTGGCATCCACCCCACCCCACCCCAGCATCTTCTTTTGTCTTTAGCTGGAGATGGTATTTAAAGTGGTGGCTCAGACCATTTCAGGGAGTTACTGTTTTCCTGGGTCTCTCCCATGTATACAGGAGGTATACATGTTATTAAGCTTCTGTTTTTCTCCTCTATGAAAAGATTTCTATCTAAAATGGAACCACAGGATTTGATATGGAGAATGTCACGCATGCATCCTCAGAAGAGTAGAGTTTAAGAGCTGAGAGACTGATTTCCCATTAATGCCTGATTTACAGAAGACTAGGCCTTATCTCTTGACCAGTGAACATCCACCAAAAATCTCTCCCCATCCTGAAGCCAGTGAACTTACTGCTTACACTTTGGCTGGACTTTCCCTTCTTTTTGCTTCTTGCCCATAAATACAGCTGACCCCAAACCCTCAACAGACTTGCCTGTTACTTGCTACAGCACGCTTTTCCCAAATTGCAATTCCTCAGCTCTTCCCAGATAAACTTGGTTTCAGGTCATTTGAGCTTCCCTCAGTTTACCTCTTTGTTTAGGTTGACACCTGTTAACTTGTCCTTTATTACAAGGGTGTCTCAGCCAAGAACTTAGAAAGGTAGAGGAAAAATTATCTTTCCTCCCCCACAGTTATCTGGTTATGGTATAAGATAACAGATACCTTCATATTAAAGCTATCTTTTCTCTTGGTAATTAATAACTAACATGTGGATGAGGCTTTGAGACTGTGTGAACATCCACTTCCTTATCAACTTTTGCCTCAGGGGTCCTGCATATAAAGTATATACTCTGTGTCTGGGTGGTTTAAAGCCTTCTGGAAGGGTTCCTCCAAGCAGCTAGGTCAGTGGTTCTCCAGGCTGAAAACTACCCAGTCAGACTCCAAAACTGAAAAGTGCAGGACAGCAGCATCAGAAGATGGGAAAGAAACCAGATGCTTTTTGGGAATTCCCTGGCGGTCCAGTGGTTAGGAATCTGTGCTTCCATTGCAGGGGGCCTGGGTTTGATCCCTGGTCGGGGAGCTAAGATCCCACAAGCCCCACAGTGCAGCCAACAAAAATAATAAATTAATTTAAAAAAAAAAAAGAAACCAGATGCGTTTTACAGCAGTGTGAGGAAGTGAGTGTGTAAATTTGTTTTATGCATTATAAATTTACAGAATCAGGCTTCCCTGGTGGCACAGTGGTTGAGAATCTGCCTACCAATGCAGGGGACATGGGTTCAAGCCCTGGTCTGGGAAGATCCCACATGCCGCGGAGCAACTAGGCTCGTGAGCCACAGCTACTGAGCCTTCGTGTCAGGAGCTTGTGCTCCACAACAAAAGAGGCCACGACAGTGAGAGGCCTGCGCACTGCAGTGAAGAGTGGCCCCTGCTCGCCACAATTAGGGAAAGCCCTCGCCAGAAACGAAGACCCAGTGCAGACTAAATAAATAAATAAATAGCGTTCCCTTAAAAAAAAAAAAAATTTACAGAATCCGTACATCTTTTAAGTAAAACAGCCAGAAATTATTATTACTCTTTTTATGAACTTCAGGCCCTGCATGTAGACCCTGCAATTTCTCTACTTTCCTCCAACAGGTTGTCTAAGAATAGTAATATTTTAGAACCATATAAAGCTAAGAATTATAGTGATAATTGATCTATGTCTATGCAAATCAATTATTCTTATGTTAACACGTTTACTATGATACATCCTTTCTGTATAACTTCACTTCCAAATATATTGTGTTAATCTTTTGCTGGTTAATATTTTATAGGATCAGAGTTAGTTCATCCAACCAAATCATTTGGCTAAGTTCTGCTAAGAATTCATTGACAAGAATCTGTTGATTTCCAGTATAAATCAGTACACAATAAATGCCATTGACTCACAGTTGGGATGATAGTCCTAATATCACAGTTCTAAAAATGTACTTTTATAATTCTTACTTTTTCACAGCATGGATGCTCTCCATCTCCTGTGAAACTCAGAAAGCTAGAATTAATGAACACTGCTTTTAGAACTCGCATGCCTTAAAGTAGTTATTTTTTTTACATAAATAATGCAAGAAGAAATTAAAATATGAAAATACAAATATATTTCAAATAGCATCAGTAACACATGGTTTCTGAATGAAATTTAAGAGCTATATAAATCAGTAGGTCATTGTATACTGCTATTATGAAAATCTGATTTCTTTGCTTCATTTTTATCTATAGAACTTATTATTTTAACATATTGTTCTAACGTCTATGAAAATCTTTACCAAAAACTGTACATTTTTAAAGTTTATTTCCTTTTTAATTGAAGTACAGATGATTTACAATATTATATTAGTTTCAAGTTTCAAATATTAGATTCAGTATTTTTATAGATTATATTCCATTTAAAGTTATTATAAAATATTAGCTATACTCCCTGTGCTGTACAATATATCCTTGTAGTTCCTCTTAATCCCCTACCACTATCTTGTCCCTCCCGCCTTCCCTTTCCCCACTGGTAACCAGTAGTTTGTTTTCTATATCTGTTTTGTTATATTCATTCATTTTTTGATTTTTTAGATTCCACATAAAAGTGATATACTTTTATCATAAAAGTGATGTCTTCCTCTGTCTGATTTATTTCACTAAGCATAATACCCTCCAGGTCCATCAAAGTTGTTGCAAATGGCAAAATTTCATTCTTTTTTATGCTGGGTAATATTCCATTTGTGTGTGTGTGTGTATATACCGTTTCTTCTTTATCCATTAATCTGTTGATAGACATTTAGGTTGCTTCTATATTTGGCCTTTTGTAAATAATAATGCTATGAACTTTGGGATACATGTATCTTTTCAAATGAGCGTTTTCATTTTCTTCAGATATATACCCACGAGTGGAATGGCTGGATCATATGGGAACTCGATTTTTAGTTTTTTGATGAAATTCCACACTGATTTCCATAGTGGCTGTGCCAATTTACATTCCCAGTGTACTAGAGTTCCTTTTTCTCCACATCCTCCCCAGCATTTGTTATTTGTGGTGTTTTTGGTGATAGCCATTCTGACAGGTGTGAGGTGATATTTCATTTGGTTTTGGTTTGCATTTCTTTGATGATTAGTGAAGTGAAGCATCTTTTCATGTGTCTGTTGTATATCTTCTTTGGAAAAATGCCCATTCATATTTTCTGCCCATTTTTTAATTGGGTTTTTTGTATCTTTGATATTGAGTTGTATGAGCTGTTTATATATTTTGGATATTAACTACATATTGGTCTTAGCAGTTGCAAATATTTTCTCCCATTCAGGAGGTTGTCTTTTCATTTTGTCAGTGGTTTCCTTTGCTGTGCAAAAGCTTTTAAGTTTGATTAGGTCCCATGTGTTTATTTTTGTTTTTGTTTCCATTACTCTAGGAGACAGATCCAAAAAATATTGCTACAGTTTATGTCCAAGAGTTTTCTGCTTTTGTTTCCTTCCAGGAGTTTTGGGGTTTCCAGTCTTACATTTAGGCCTTTAATCCATTTTGAGTTTATTTTTGTATGTAGTGTGAGAGAATGTTCTAATTTCATTCTTTTACATGTAGTTGTCCAGTTTTCCCAGCACCACTTATTGAGGAGACTGTCTTTTCTACATTGTATATTCTTGCCTCCTTTGTTGTAGATTAATTGACCATAAGTGCATAGGTTTATTTCTGGGCTCTCTATCCTGTTCCATTGATCTATGTGTCTGTTTTTGTGCCAGTACAGTACTGTTTTGATTACTATAGCTTTGTAGTATAGTCTGAAGTCTGGGAGGGTGATAACTCCAGCTTTGTTTTTATTTCTCAAGAACACTTTGACAATTCTGGATCTTTTGTGGTTCCATATAAATTTTAGGATTATTTGCTCTAGTTCTGTGGAAAATGTCATGGGTATTTTGATAGGAATTGCAGTAAATCTGTAGACTGCTTTGGGTAGTGTGGTCGTTTAGCAATATTAATTCTTCCAATCCAAGAGCATGGGATATCTTTCTATTTCTTTGTATCATCTTCAGTTTCCTTTATCACTGTTTTATATTTTTCAGTGTATAGGTCTTTTACCTCCTTGGTTAAGTTTATTTCTAGGCATTTTTTGGGGGGGTGTTGTATGTTGTTAAACGAGATTTTTTTACTTCCTCTTCCTAATATTTCATTATTAGTATCAAGAAATGCAACAGATTTCTATATATTAATCTATCATACTTTCTTATGGAATTCACTTATTAGTTCTAATAGTTTTTGTGTGGAGTCTGTAGGGTTATCTATAATAGAGTATCATGTCATCTGCAAATAATGAAAGTTTTACCTCTTCCCTTCCAATTTGGGTACCTTTTATTTCTTTTTCTTGTTTGATTTCTGTGGCTAAGACTTTCAATACTATGTTGAATAGAAGCAGTGAGAGTGGGCATCCTTGTCTTGTTCCTGAGTTTAGTAGGAAAGCTTTCAGCTTTTCACAGTTGAGTATTATGTTGGCTGTGGGTTTGTGTAAATGGCCTTTATTATGTTAGGATATATTCCCTCTGTACCCACTTTGGTGAGAGTTTTTATCATGAATGGATGTTGAATTTTGTCAAATGCTTTTTTTTCTGCATCTATTGAGATGATCATGTGGTTTTTGTCTTTTTTTTTTTTTAATGTGTTGTATCACATTGATTGATTTGCATATGTTGAACCATCCTTGTGACCCTGGAATGAATCGAACTCATTCAAGGTGTATGATCCTTTTTATGTATTGTTGGATTCAGTTTGCTAATATTTCTTTGAGGACTTTTGCATCTATATTCACTGGAGATATTGGCCTGTAATTTTCTTTTTGTGTGGTGTCTTTGTCTGGTTTTGATAATTGTGGCCTCATAGAGTTAATTTGGGAGTATCCCTAGCTCTTCAATTTTTTGGAATAGTTTTAGAAGGATAGGTGTTAGCTTTTGTTTATGTGTTAGGTAAAATTCTCCTATGCAGCCAAGAGGTCCTTGATTTTTGTGTGCTGGGAGTTTTTTAATCACAAATTCAATTTTACTACTAGTGATCAGTCTGTTTATATGGTATATTTCTTCCTGACCCAGTCTTGGAAGATTGTACTTCTAGAAATGTATCCATTTCTTCTAGGTTATCCAATGTCTTGGCAAATAACTCTTCATAGTACTCTCATGATTTTTTTGTATCTCTGTGATATCGGTTGTAATTTTTCCTCTTTCATTTCTTATTTTGCTTATTTGGGTCCTCTCTCTTTTTCTTCTTGATGAGCCTGAGTAAAGGTTTATCAATTTAGTTTCTCTTAAAAGAAAAAAAAAAAACACCTCTTGTTTTCATTAATGTTTTCTGTTTTTTTGGTCCCTGTTTATTCATTTCCTCCCTGATCTTATTATTGCCTTCCTTCTGCTGACTTTGGGGTTTCTTTGTTCTAATCTTTCTAATTCCTTTAGATGGAAGGTTAGGTAGAGATTTTTCTTGTTTCTTGAGCCTGTATTCCTATAAACTTTGCTCTTAGACCTGCTTTTGCTGCATCATATAGATTTTGGAAAGTTATGTTTTTATTTTCATTTGTGTCAAGGCATTTTCTGATTTACTCTTTCATTTTTTCATTGACCCATTGTTTTTTTTGGTAGCATGTTGTTTAGTCTCCACGTGTTTGTGTTTTTTTCCCACTTTTCTTCCTGCAATTGATTTCTAGTTTCATACTGCTGTGGTCAGAAAAGATGCTTGATATAATTTCTATCCTCTTGAATTTGTTGAGACTTGTTTTGTGGCCTAGCATGTCATCTATCCTGGAGAATATTCCATGTTCACTTGAAAAGAATGTGTATTCTGCTGTTTTTGGATGGAATGTTCTGTAGATATATTAAATCCAACTAGTCTAATGTGTCATTTAAGACCACTTTTTCCTTATTGATTTTCTGTCTGGATGATCTGTCCATTGATATAAGTGGGGTATTAATGTCCCCTCTTACTGTTTTATTGTTATCAGTTTCTCCATTATGTCTGTTAATATTTGTTTTATATATTTAGGTGCTCCTATATTTGGTGCATATATGATAATGTATGTTATATCCTCTTTATCATTATGTACTGCCCTTCTTTGTCTTTTATTGTAGACTTTGTTTTAAAGTTTATTTGGTCTCATATGAGTATTGCTACCCCAGCTTTCTTGTTTTTACCATTTGCATGAAATATATTTTTCCATTCACTCACTTTCAGTCTGTGTGGTATGTCTTTAGCTTTGAACTGAGCTTCTTGTAAGCAACATATAGATGGGTCTTTTTTTTTTTTTAATCCAATCAGCCACCCTCTGTCTTTGAATTGGAACATTTAGTTCATTGATGTTTAAAGTGATTATTGATTGGTATGTAGTTATTTTCATTTTGTTACTTGTTTTCTGGTTGTTTTAGTCCTTCTTCTGTTCTTCTTTTAGTTTCTTCCCTTGTGGTTTGATGATTTCCTTTAGTGGTATGCTTGTGTTCCTTTCCCTCTTATTCTTATATATCTATTGTAGGTTTTTGATTTGTGGTTACCATGGGGTTCATATATGTTGACCTATTACTATATCTACTTGTTTTCAACTGGTAGTCATTTAAGTTCAAACACATTCTAAAACATCTACATTTTTTACTCCCCTCCCACACATTTTGTGTTTTTGATGTCATATTTTATATCTTCATCTTTATCCATTAACTGTTTGTTGTAGTTTTAGTTGATTTAACAATTCCCTCTCCCTACAACAGCACCTGTGCCCCTGAGGGGAGCAGGGCTGGAGCAAGACAGACTCAGTGTGGGCCAGGTCACACCAGTTAGCGCTTGAGACGGCTCCCAATTCACCACCTCTGTACACACAAGTGTAATGGCCGCTCTCACTCTGTTCAGATGCCATATCAGGTCATAGCCAGCTCTGTCCCCTACAACTGTGCACTCTCTTCAGAAACAGCAGCCTTTACCATGTTAGGGAGCTGCAGTGGAGCAAGAAGGCCTGGAGTGGGCACTCAGCATGGGCCAGGTCGTGTGCTGGGGCGATCCTGGTACATCATTCAGAGTTCCATACCACTCCCAATTGTCACCTCTGTGAACTCCAGTAATGGCTGCCCTCACCCCATTTGGATGCTGTGCTGGGTTCAAGCCAGCCCTGTGCCCCACAGCTACGAACTCTCCTCAGCAGCATCAGTCTTTGCCTTCGTGTGTAGCTGCACTAGAGCTAGAGGGGCTGTAGCAGGCACTTAGCATGGGCTGGGGCATGCACTGGAGCAGTTGCAGGAAACCCACCAGAGTCCCAGACAATTTTTTTTGTTTGTTTGTTTTTGTTTATTGATAGAGAGCCACTCACTTCTGTTTAACTACAAAGTTTACCTCTTTCAAGGAGTCTCTACACAGTCCATTAGACATGTTTCTGTTATAAATTTTTCCATTATACTGATTTAAAATCTTCAAACTTTGATGTCCAGACTAGAGACAGAGACTCACAGTGGCA
This sequence comes from Monodon monoceros, assembly GCF_005190385.1. Taxonomy (NCBI): domain Eukaryota; kingdom Metazoa; phylum Chordata; class Mammalia; order Artiodactyla; family Monodontidae; genus Monodon; species Monodon monoceros. The sequence continues at coordinate 31,960,246 of NW_021703779.1, forward strand.
TAGGACAGAACAATCCATACATTAGTGGACTTTCATTCAACTTTTCTTTCATTATTCTTTTAATGCCCTTTAGTGAAAAGAGCTAACATTTGAGTGTGGACAAACTTGAGTTTGAATCCCCAGCAATGATACAGAAAAGCTATATGTTCTATAGGCATATAGATATATATGCCTATATCTGTATCTATATGTAGGCATATAGGCATATATGCATATAGGCATGTATGTAGGCATATAGGCACACAGGCTTCAGTAGCTGTGGCACACGGGCTCAGTAGTTGTGGCTCATGGGCTCTAGAGCACAGGCTCAGTAGTTGTGGCACATGGGCTTAGTTGCTCCGCGGCATGTGAGATCTTCCGGGACCAGGGATTGAACCTGTGTCCTCTGCATTGGCAGGCGGATTCTTAACCACTGCACCACCAGGGAAGTCCCAGAAATGGAATCTTAAACCAGGCAATCATGAATCACTTGATCAGTACTAGTTAGGTAATCTGCCTGATGGACCCCTGATATCCCCTAAATGAAAATAACCTTGCAATAATCAATTTGCTTTTTGCCTAGTATAACTTCCTTGTTCCTGCTCCCTTCTACCTATAAAAGTCTTTCATTCTGTACAACTCCTTGGAGCTCCTTTTTATCTGCTGGATTAGATGCTGCTCAATTCATGAATCATTGAATGAAGCCAATTAGAGCATAGAGAAAACACCACAGCGGCTCATGTGTAGACAGCCTTCATGCCCATTGCTGTGTGGGCCACTCAGAATGTTCATTGGAACACTGGATGACATCACCAGAGATATTCAGACTGGGTTTATACTTTGCTCCAAACCTTAATCTTTGTTTTTCTTTTGTTTCCATAGAAATATCTCTTATTAAGTACCTCACTGCTAGCACCATATAGGCCTAACTTTGGGAGCCCACCTGTAATACTGCCTTCTGAAATGAGACACAACTGTTTAACTGAACTGACCTATTTTCTCAAGACTAAGAGAATGGTTTAATGAAAATATGGAGTGATTTACCAACTCAGCTTCTGTATTGTGAAACTTCTTGGGAGTTTCAGAGGTGGAAATGAGGGGGAACAGAATATGCCACCCTTAAATATGCCTCTTTGGCTTGAGGATTTTGGGGGGCTGATTATTTTTAAGAAATAGCAGACACTGGAGAAGCTCTGAGAACACAGTAAAAGTTACCCTTTTGTGAGAGACATTTACATTTATAGGGGAAATCTCCATTTGTAAGGGTGTCTCCCTCTCTGTGCCAGGAAGAGGAAGATGATTAAATCTCTAGAAATCCTCATCAGTGGAAAAGACAGGGACTTAAATCTGCATAACAACCATGTTTACTGTGCTTTGCCTGGAAACCTCCTATAACTGGACTCCCTTTCTCCCTCCATTTTCCTTAGTCTTTAGCTGGAGATGCTATTTATGGTGGTGGCTTAGGCCATCTCAGGGAGTTACTCAGTTTTACTGGATCTCTGCCATGTATATGGTGTGTATACATGTTATTAAATTTCTGTTTTCTCCTGTTAATCTGTCTTTTTATTACAGGCAGGTCTCAGACAAGAACCTAGAAGGATAGAGGGAAAATTATTTTTTCTCTCCTATGTATAAAACATTACAAAAATCTCATAAAGTCTCTCTATTCATCACTTCACTCATTGCCAGAGGAATACTAGCTCTCTAATCTCAAATCTCCCATCCTTTCTTCATGATTAGTGAAGATAAGAGACTTTGTCTTTGCAAATTATTTTAGGGATGGAATTTTGAAGTTTTATATTGAATTTCTATGATAAATGGCAATTACAATATCATATGAAGTCCTGTGATGTACTGCCCACAATATGCCAAGTTCCATAAGATTGTTTGGGTATGTTTATCTTTCTGATCTTAACTAAGTTTATTCTCCTACATATACTGTTAGAAAACAGATCTTGTGTTCAAAAAATAGTTCTACTGAAAATGGTTTTAATTCATAAAAACAGAGAAAAGAAAGGAACAGGGTTTCATGGTGCAGCTTCTAGAAACGCGTCTCTCTGGTCTTAATACAATTGCCTGTATAAACCTTTTTCCTCAAGGCTGCCAAATCAAAAATTACATGTTGGCAGAATTGCCCGTGGCTGTGAAGGATTAATGAAAGAGTTTACTGCTAACACTGCTTTGGATTAATAATTTACAACTCTATTTATAGAATTGAAAACAGTGAAAAATAGGAAAATAGAGAAAATGCTGGGTCAGCCCTTTGAAATTGCTATTCACTGTGAGACCCACTGCTACCAACAAAACCATCTAAAAAACAAGTTGCTTTTTACTATCCATATAGTTTTAAGTAAAGACTTACAATCAATGGAATGATTCTGAATGGCTGTACTTACTTAAGGGAGTGTAATTACATTAGACAAACTTGTTTAGCAAGCTTTCTAAAGCTTCTTTTATATCTATACCTATCCAAATTTCTTACTTTAATAACTGGTGACAATATTATTTGCATCTAACTTTATTTACATAAAAGAGCTCATGTTTCTTTAAATATTTAATGTAGCTAGTATATTTTTGTTGGTTAGGTCAATCTATGGGACAAATGAATTTTAATGCTGGTGATGTACTTTTTTTATTTATAACTGTACAGCTCATCCACGATGTTGTAACATGCAAGAGTGTACCTATCATGTGTAAGGACATCAAAACTTGCTTTTTAGTCAGTGATAATCTTTCAGAGTTTCAGTACGTTTATTTCTTTTTAATGCATTAAAGACACTCATAAGATTCCCTGTCATAATGTAACTGTTACTCATTTGTGTTTCAGTATCCTTGCATGAGGGAGATAAGAGTAGAGTTACAGCTACTCTTCTAGGCATTACAATAACCCAGACTATATGTTATGCGGAGCCCAAAAGATCACTGTTGTTTATGAACATGAACATTTCTTGACTAAGTGTTAATGTACTAAGTTAGTGCCCTAAAATTGTTTTTAAGTTTGATCTAAGTGTGCCTAAGTCCCTGCAAGTGAAAATCTTCCAATGACTTCATTTAAGTCCCTGCAAGTGAAAATCTTCCAATGACTTCATTACAGCAGAAAAGATCTTAGAACATGTCTTTAAACCATCTACAAGTTCCATAAATATTCACCATGTATAGTAATATATGTCCACTTATCAAAACTATAAATTATTTTCACACAAATCATCTCTTGTGTTGGATACCCAATAACCTGATAAGAAAAGACTACAATTTATGTAAAACATTTGAGAAATTGTAAAATCTCTGTTAGGGCCTACTTTCACTGTTTTTTTTTTTTTAATTATTATTATTATTTTTTGGCTGCGTTGGGTCTTTGTTGCTGTGCGTGGGCTTTCTCTAGTTGCAGCGAGCGGGGCTACTTTTCATTGTGGTGCGCGGGCTTCTCATTGCGGTGTGCGGGCTTCTCATTGCGGTGTCTTCTCTTGTTGCGGAGCACCGGCTCTAGGTGTGCAGGCTTCAGTAGTTGCAGCATGTGGGCTCAGTAGTTGTGGCTCGCAGGCTCTAGAGCACAGGCTCAGTAGCTGTGGCACACAGGCTTTTAGTTGCTTCGTGGCATGTGGGATCTTCCCGGACCAGGGATCGAACCTATGTCCCCTGCATTGACAGGCAGATTCTTAACCACTGTACCACCAGGGAAGTCCCTACTTTCACTGTTTTAAATTATTACCTTTGATTAACATCTATCAGTGCATATTTTCTTTCCAAGAGAGTATACCTATGGGAAAAATTCGTAATCTACTGTTAACAGTTTAAAATAGTTCCCAGGAATGAATTGTGGCAAAACTGAAAAATTACCATTTCTTAAACATACTTAAGTTTGGGCCAAATCCTGTACATGTGTGTATGTACTTGTATGTATACTCCAAATTTATAAACTTTTTGGCTTAATGTAATGGATATTTATAAATAAATATGATTACAAAAATATGCAAGGGCAAAACATATTCAGAAAGACATACAGATTACTGCAAAACAGTAAATATCATTGCCTTAGCTCTCAAAGAGTAGAACTTCTATATATGGTAGATTGCTCTCGTAATGCAATCAACCTTATAACATCCAATAAAGCTGAGTCGAAAAGTTATTTGTAAACCATATGAACCATTAGCCGTTCTGCTGTTTACATCTTTAATGGTTAATTCCAAAGAATTCTGAGCAGAGGCAGCAGCCTTTAAATATATTATGTGAATCAACATCCTCACCCTGCTGATAACAAAAAGCTGAAACTTCCACTGTGATGGCATGAACACATAAACACAGCAAGCTCATTTTCATTAAGCTATCTTTAGAAATATATAATGTACTTTAATTTTAGAAGACAGCCATGAACTAGCTAAAACATAGACTAGGTACTTTTCATAGTTTATTTTCATCTTACCTCTTAGGTTTCAGGATGTCTTCAGTAAGCACAGAAGAAGGGATAGTTATGTTTTGAAATACCTGGAATCAGTTTATTCTAATGCAGAGATTTTTAGAAACAGGTAGTAACACAGACTAATGTGGGAGCTGGACTTAAAGGAGACCAGCAACAAGGTGTTAAGATGGAGTTCCCTCTGATGGAATCCCTTGTTAAAATGTATTTCCTTAATCATCTGGGCAAATATCTGAAATATCACCATAAAATGCATGTTCTCATTAGTTAGAGCAATGCTAAAGATGAATTTTTAGTTGACTGTAAATTACTAGCTTGAAGGTTAAAATGTGAATGCCTAAGCAAGGGAACAACTGGGCCATGATGAAATGAGCACAGGGACCTGGGAAACCAGAAGACTGTCTGGCATCACTTTCATAAGGAGTATGATTGCAAAGGATGAGGGCAGCTGGGGACCCCTCATAACAGAGGAGTGGCTCACAAGGAAAGGGAAAAGGTAAATTAAGAACGAACTATGATGTACCAAGACATTGGCATAAGACACAAGCATAAGACATTCTTAGCTTATTTATCAATAATATTTCAAGTTACATGATCTCTTTCAGAATACTCCCATTGTATGTAAGTCCAATGTTAGGAAACTAGACAAATTCATTTGTATTGCATTGTTTTGTACATTCCTAATAAGGTGTCAATGAAATCCATCCAAAATATCTCTACTCAATAACAGACTTGTAATGGTAAAATTACCAACAGGTTTCCATCATCTATGAATATGGAGCCCTAACTCTAGGCTGCAGACAAATGAGGGGCAATAGAAATATAACCAGTTGAGGATCTGTATGTCCTTAGTTAGGCACAACAAATAGTCAAAAAAATAATTTAACAGTCAAAAAAATAATTTATCAAATACATGTTTTTAAACATGATGTTACAAAGTGTCAGTGCCTGCTCTAATAGTTAATAAAATGAAAATTTTAAGTGCTGATGAATTTAGAGTAACTTTTGGCCTATGTTTCTTCAAACAACAGAGTAAAATGGAAGCATTCTAATGTAGAGGGTCCAGTAAATGATTTGAGGCTAAAAGTGCTTATAGAACTTGAAAAACATGGCACCACTGCTCTTCAATGTGAATCTAGTCTAAAATAAAGCACTATAGAATTCCACTAATTTACGGAAATCTGAGATAAAGATCATTTAGAATAGAATGAAGATAAGTGTCATCACAAGGATTAACGTGGAATTCTGAACTACCTTTTGTATTTTAGTAGGGGAGAGATGAATTCAACTTCTTTCCATTGAGGTTTCTTTCTGACATATCTAGTAGTAACAGGAAAGCAGTACTATGTCTAGCAAGTTATTGGGAAAAGTCAGATTCCGATATCTACAAACATTTATGTGCTGGCTACAAAATGCAGTTGGAGACTGATACCCACAGTTACAGGGGATATGTTTTTTAACATCAGGGAGCTAACTTTTGCTGAACTTGGATACTGGAGAATAAAACCCTTAAAATATAATAAACTCGGAGGTTAACTACCACCACTGTAGTTCTGTCCCTCTTTCCAGCATCAGTCTGGTTTATTTGCTATCAATCTTGCTTATTTATTTACAGATATCTCTACTACTGCCCTTTGTCCTTTCTTAGTCAACTTGCACATAAATATCTCTTCCATCTGGCTGAAAGCTCCTTAAAGTGAAAGACCAGCACAAGATAAAGATATTTGCAAAATGTATCAAAGGTGGATGGATGGATGGTTGGAGTCTGACATCGTCATTCAAGATAAATTTGAACTAGTAGAAAAGACTGCTTTGTAACCATCAGTAGGGAACCCCAAAAGTATAACATCTAATCCCTCATTGTCACAAATTGAGTTTACTGCAAGCAGAGAGAGTTTGAGGTGTAAGAAGTTTATTAGGGATCAATTTCTGTGTAAGGAGTAGAGAGGAAGCAGACTGGGGCAGATTAAGAAATAAAACAGCTACACAGACCCCACGAGGCCTTGGCCAACATGACAGGGAGCTCTGGATTGCCCTTCAAAATATTTGGCACCAGTCTGAACTGTCTGAACTTCTAAACCCTGACAATCAGGCAGAGGATGCAGGCTTGCATGGTGGGGTGTAACCTAGGGCCAGGTGGCTGAGACACCCACTGTTGACAAATGGAGGCAGTCATCTGATCACACCCCACATGGCAGCATATCCTACCTTGAAGGAGCTCTAGAAGGTACAGCTCCATGTCTTCCATACTAATAAACCCATTTTTATCTTTATTTCCAAATCAGAAAAATCTAACCCATGAGATGATCATCTACTATATTATTTTTCCTCCCCCACTTAAGTCAGCCCCACTGTATATGTCACATATCACTCAGCTATTACAGTAAGTATTATTTGGATACTTAATAACTGAAGTGGTCCAGTGTAGTATTTTAAACTGATGGTTTTATTAAGTGGGAAAAAACTTATGCAAATAGAGAATACTTTTATTCTGAAAGTAAGGGCATGAATAAGTCCTCCGAGGTTCTTTAAATTGACATTCATCTTTGAGTAAAATCCAAGGATTTAAATAATGAATTTTAAGTAGTCTGCTGAAATTCTGAAACTCTTTTATTAAAGCATTTTTTGTATTGATTTCTATTCAGTTGGAATGCTGAAACTGTTCAGGCTATAGGTGAAGGTGAAACAAAATTAAACACTGTTATTAAATAAAATTAAAGGTTTTAAAATAAGATAGTTCAATATCCTTAATAAAAGTAATTAAATAAAAAGTGAAATACATTGTTTTATATTGAATAGATACTTATAAATAGAGCCAAATATTTCTTTCAGTTGTATCATATTCTATCTTTATTTTTAACCTGAGAGAAGTAAAGAAAAAATTGATTTCCTCTAACACTCTTTTTTTAAAAATCAAAGTATAGTTGATTTACAATATTGTGTTTCAGGTGTACAGCAAAGTGCTTCAGTTATACATGCATATTTATTTTTCAGATTTTTTTCCATTATAGGTTATTGCAAAATATTGAATATAGTTCTCTGTGCTATACAGTAGGTCCTTGTTGGTTATCTAGTTTATATAGAGTGGTGTGTATATGTTAATCCCAACCCCCCAATTTATTCCCCCTCTTTCACCCTTTGGTAACCATAAGTTTGTTTTCTATGTCTGTGAGTCTGTTTCTGTTTTGTAAATAAACCCATTTGTGTTATTTTTTAGATTCCACATATAAGTGATATCATATATTTGTCTTTCTCTGTCTTATTTCACCCAGTATGATAATCTGTAGGTCCATCCATGTTGTGGCAAATGGTAGCACTTCATTTTCTTTATGGCCGAGTGATGTTCTCTTGTGTGTGTGTGTGTGTGTGTGTGTGTGTACACACACACACACATATATGTCACATCTTCTTTATCCATTCATCTGTTGATTGACACTTAGGTTGCTTCCATGTCTTGGCTTTTGTAAGTAGTGCTGCTATGACAATTGGGGTGCATATATCTTTTTGAATTATAGTTTTTGTTTTTTCTGAATATATGCCCAGGAGTGGGAGTGCTGGATCATATGGTAGCTCTATTTTTAGTTTTTGAAGGAACCTCCATATTCCTTTCCATAGTAGCTGCTCCAATTTACATTCCCATTAACAGTGCAGGAGGATTCCCTTTTATATATACCCACTCCAGCATTTATTACTTGTAGACTTTTTGATGATGGCCATTCTGACTGGTGTGAGGTGATACCTCATTGTAGTTTTCATTTGCATTTCTCTAATAATTAGCAATGTTGAGCATATTTTCATGTGCCTGTCGGCCATCTATATCTCTTCTCTGGAGAAATGTCTATTTAGCTCTTCTGCCTATTTTTTTGATTGGGTTGTTTTGTTTTTTGATATTGAGTTGTATGAGCTGTTTGTGTATTTTGGAAATTAACCCCTTGTTGGTTACATTATTTGCAAATATTTTCTCCCAGTCCATAGGTTGTCTTTTTGTTTTGTTTGTGGTGTCCTTTGCCTTGCAAACGCTTATAAGTTTGATTAGGTCATGTTTGTTTATTTTTGCTTTTATTTCTTTTGCCTTGGGAGACCGATCTAAGAAAATATTTCTGTGATAATAAGTCCGAGAATGTTTTGCCTATGTTCTCTTCTAGGAGTTTTATGATGTTATGTCTTATATTTAAGTCTTTAAACCATTTTGAGTTTATTTTTGGATATGGTGTGAGGGGGTATTCCCTATAACACTCTTAATAAACATAAAACTTTAGGGGGCAAAATAATTTTTCCTTTATCCTTCTAGGTTCTTGGCTGAGACCCCCCTGTAATAAAAGACAGTTTAATAGGAGAAAAACAAACAGAATTTTAATAACACGTATACCTCCTGTGTACATGGGAAATACCCAGAAAAACTGAGTAACTCCCTGAATGGTCCAAGTCACCACCTTAAATACCATCTCTGGCTAAAGACAAAGGAAAATGAGGGGGAGACAGGGAGACCAGTTATGGAAGGTTACCAAACAATGCACAGTAAATTAGGGTAAGGTTGTTACGCAGATCTAAGTTGGTACTTCCTCCATTGATAAGACTTTCTAGAGATTTAGAGTTATCCTCTTCCTGGTATAGAGAGGGAGACACCCTTACAAATGGAAATTTCCCTCGTTAATATAAATGTCCCTTACAAAAGGGTGACTTCTACTTTGTTTTCAGAGCTCCTCCTGTATATGTTGTTTCTCAAAATAATCAGCTCAAAATAATCCTATGCCAAAGAGGCATATTTTGGGGTGGCATAGTCTACCATCCTTCAGATTTTAGAAGACCAATAATGGAAATATGACAGGTTCAAAGAGCATATGCAGGAGGTGGTGTTCCAAATATCACTTCAAAAGTAAGCCTAACTATGAAGAATAACAAATAAGTTGTTATACCACTCCTTTATGTATAAAAAAATAGTCTGAAAATGGCATTTAATATGCTTATTCTGGTATGGGCTATAAACTTTTAAAGGATTGAGGAAGGTGCTTTAAGTAAAAGATACATACCAGTATGGACTTCATCAAAAAAGAGGAAAAAAACTCTCCTAGATGCTTTTTCCCAGCTACTTCCTGCTGCTCTTTTGCTCTGGTTTGCTTAAAGTAGCTAGTTGTCAGTGCTGTCACTGTCTGAGGATTATTACATGGGAAATTCTGTATCTTTATGTAGCAGGATTTCTCAGCTTGAGAATTTTCTAAGCTATATGCACCCTAGGTGTTTGGCTTGTGAAACACTGGGGCTATTTACAAGAGAACTAAGGAGCTCTGAGAACAAGCTTTCCAAGGGGTATGAAAGTCTAGCCACACAAATGTGATTCAAGAACAATAGCTCAGAAATGGAAGAGGTTGGAGATTTGGATACGGCTCATGGTGGGTCATATAGGGGTTCATAAGAAGCCTCCCCAAAATGTGTCACTTTTACATGAGGATTATTTTGAGCTAAAGGCAATTGAGACCTTGTGGGTTCAAGAGAAACTACTGCCCCTCCCTTAGCTACCTAGAATTTAAATTGGAAATATTTTCCAGAAAAGAGTTATTACCAGAGATAAATTTTATCTAAGTGCCCCAGCTATATGGCAGGGCAAATATCTAATTACCAAACATATGCTCTTATTCTTATCATCCTGTGAGTGACACTGCTGTCCTTGGAAGCTCCAGTCCCCTATCCCTTTCCTTAGCTAAGGTTGCTCTGTATACCTCATTTTAGCTTTGTGTCTCTGAACCTCTTGTATACGTGGGATTCCCATACTACAAAATTAACTTTGATTTTCTCTTACTACTCTGTATCATGTCAACTTAATTCTTAGACCAGCCAGAAAAACGCAGGAGGGTAGAGGAAAGTTTTCTCCTTCCCCACAGTCACGTATATATCCCTGTCCCAGCATTCTGGCCCCCATGGGAATCCAATGAAGGGCAAGAAAGAAGGAGTGAAAAATAAAACCTACCACAGTTAAACTCCTGAAAGGCCTGAGAGTATAAGGCAGCCCTGCTTGGTGGCCAGTCTAACAGTCTAGTCAAAGTGGAGATAAAGTATATCTGGCCCCCTTAAGGATAATATTAATGGCAAAGGTTGCATCTACATAGCAAAGGTTGTGTCTACAAGGCAAAGGAAATGGAACATTTCCATTTCAGGGGACATCAAGGCCTTGATCATGGCATGGGACAGGAGGTTCACATCACAGCCAGATTAGGAGAGGAGATAATGGCAAAACAGAAGCGTAATCACTCATCAGTACATGCCAGAGGGAAATGGCAGATGATATGTGATAGCTCAAAGAACAAGGGTAAGACTCCACCACGTGTAAGTGGAAGGAATGTTTAAGTCAATTAGAGATGCACAGTTCTCAGTCACAAGGGGAAGGGAGAAAATACACAAGCTCTTTTCTGTGCTATTTATGACACTATTTTTACTCCCAGGCTCTTGTGACCTGGGAGTGAAAAGGCAAAGTTATATTCATAATATTATTGGAGTCATGGTTTGAACACAAGTGGGATGTCATGTAAAGGGACTGGGGAGGGATAAGATTTAAGGGAACTGGAAAACTGAATTTTAATTTTAAAAAGTAAAATGGTGCTGTTGAAGGTTGTTAAGTAGAGAATTGGTCTAGTCTAAGAGCTTTGGATCTATTTCCCAAAACAAACAATTGGAAAAATTTTGATTCATCTGAGGTGTGCAAATGCACAGAAATATTTCTGGTTTCTATGCTTTTTACAAGGGAATGACTGCTCCAATTTGTAACATGAAAGATGATGCATTTTTCAAAATCCTAAAGTGAGTTATAATTACATGTTAAATAAAAAATTAATGTTCAGGTTGTTCATCTATGGCAATAGTACAGAGTTTGGTGAGAAAGGGCAACACCCAGGTCACTCCATCCTGAATCTAGGAGGTATCCTTGCCTTGCCATCACCATGGTAACCAAGGTAGTTTATTATGACTGCTTCCGCCAGTGCCCCTGCCATCCTGTTCCCTGCCCTATTTCTCCAACACTTCAACTACCAGACTACTTTTCTGAAAGCATACCATGAATCTTTCAGTCTCTTGCTCAAGAACTTGAAATGGCTCCTAAGTGCTTACTAATCAATTATGGCAAATAAATGGCTTGATAATTCCTAATCAAATGTATTTCCCATTTCCTAGCCCCTTATATTCATTTCCACCAAGTCCATTGCAAAGTTGCTTCCACCTATTCCACTTTTAGGACTGTTTAAAAACTTGCCCAACCTTTTCCCTCCACTTTCTAAATCTTGTCCAAACCCCCCTTTTTTCAGTGGATCATCTCTGATAAGCTGGGCTCTTTATACTGTAGGGGAGCAAAATTTGCTACCTCAAAATGTGTCTCTTTGGCCTGCAGATTATTTTGAGGTGAAAAAAATCAAGGCCCGAAAGAAGCAGGAAGAAACTTTGACCATCCCCCTAACTGCCTAAAAGAATTTCCCAGAATAGAGCTATCATCAGAGAAATATGCAAAGTACATGGGCTAGGTATGGTGGAGAAAACTCAGCAGGGCCTAGAGATGAGAGTCCACCCTGTGTCTCATTGTCTCTACATGGTCCAGCAAACATTTGTTTACCAAACATTTGCTTTTCCATCTCCATGTGAATTGCCTTTCTCCCCTTTGAATCCCCAAACCACTAACCCCAACATCCTCTTAGGTGAAGATGGTATTAAAGGTGAGGATTTCAGCCATTTTGGTGAGTTAGTTCTCCTGAGTCCCTCACATGTATATAAGTTATTAAACCTGTTTGATTTTCTCCTGTTAGTCTGTCTCATGTCAACTTAATTCTTAGGCCAGCCAGAAGAACTTAGAAGGGTAGAGGGAAATTTCTTCCTCCCTGACACTTCCCTGTACTTCCTCTGTGGTTATGAGGAAATACCACACACAATAACAAGTAAGTAGTCTGAGTGTTTCAAGTTTACTTGGTTACGTACGCACCAATTTCTTTAAAAACAATTGGAGGACAAGGACAAAGACTATATCTTACACGTTTGTCACAATCTATATGAAGCCCAACACAGTGCAAGATCCACTGTATTGAAGGGGAGCAGAATATGTCACCACCAAATATGCCTTTTGGCCATAAGGATAATCTTGAGCTGTTTATTTTTGAGAAATAGCAGACACAGGAAACGCTGGAAACTGAGTAGAAGTTGCCATTCTGAAGGAGACATTCACGTTTAGAAGGGAAATCTCCATTTGTAAGGAAGAGGAGGATGACTAAATCTCTGGAAAAGCTTTATCAATGGAGAAGGCAAGGGATTTAAATCTACATAACAACCATACCTTTGTTTACTGTGGTTTTCCTGGCCACCTCCCATAACTGGCCTTCCCTTTTCCCAACATCTACCCTTGTCAATTAGCTAGAGAAGATACTTAAGGTTGAGTTTCTCCCATGTATACAGCAGATATACATGTTATTCAACTTGTTTGTTTTTCTTCTGTTAATCCGTCTTTTATTACAAGGGGGTCTCAGCCAAGAACCTAGAAGGGTAGAGGGATAATTATTTTTTCCTCCAGTATAAGATACACATAGGAAATAATCATTTTTCTGGGCTTTCATTCCTTACAGACCTGACACTTGACTTTTTAGCTTCTTCCTTTTAGTGGTGTTATGTCTCCAAGTTATAGCTTCCTCATAATTAAAATGGGCATAAGACCTATTCTCATCTGATGATATAATGTGACACTGTATGCCTGACAAATAATGAGTGGTCAATAAATGTGCTCTTAGTAGCCTATAAAGACACAATTGAAAGCATTGTTTTTAAAAGCCTGGTCCAGTTGCAGGTGAAAAGAGACTTTTACCACAACCTCAACAGGTAATACATACCTACTGCTTTGCTCAGAGATGCTCTGGGGACAGAATCTGACAGATGTGAGAAGAATGGAGGTGGTTATATGGATATACGTAATCTGATATCAGTAAACCCTCTCCACTGAAAAATTATGATTCTCACAAGCAACTCCAGCCTGCCCTCCACATTGGGGGAAATATTTAGAAGGCATTTATTTGCCACAGTCCTGGTCAAGGTTGTCAAGAACTGGAACACAGGAGATAACATTAGGAGTAGACATAAGGAATGGAACCAAGAAAGTCAACAAAGGAAGAAAGGACAGGGCTTGCTGTTCCAGAAGTACTGCTTAGCACAGCTAAGAGATTAGCACTAAGCTAAGGGAAATATTTCTTCTCTTGATTAGAAAATTGGAGAAGTTTCCCAGAGTGTTATGACATTCAAGTCTTGGACTATATTCTAGAAATAAAGGACAGTGTTTACAGCAGTCACATAATAGTAATAAAATTATATTTCATTGCTGAGCTATCACTCTGTTCCAGATCTGTGCAATGTCTCTGAATCCTCACAACACCTCTAAGATGCAGTCACTACTATTACTCCCTATTAGAAATGAAGAAACAAAGCCTGGTTTACAGAGGTTTAGTAATTTTCCTGAAGTCACATAGCTGGTAAATATTAGAGGCAGGACTTGATTCTAGGTCAGTCCTCCTCCAAAGCCTGTGCGTTAAACTGCAGTTATTACACTTGCCAAGTTGTATCAGATGATTGGCTCAAATGGAAATTGTGATGCCCCACTGCTCATGGTTTCTTCATTTTTCTCATCTTTATCTATATGTGACTTTAAAGGCTTTACGTTTATGCAAGTTTTTCAAGCAGCAATAACAATAACAAACATTTATTGAGACTTACTGTGTGCCAGAGATGATAATGTTACTGAACCAAACTTGGGTCCACTCAACCGCACAAAGTAAAACCAATCTACTGATGTAAGGTCGGATCTTAACAAACGGCACCGCGAAACAGAGGAAAGCTTCAAGTGAGCTTTGTTAGGGAGCGCTCCCGGGCGAGGTTCACTGGTCCGAGAGAAAGGGGCCAGAGAAGTCACGCCCAGTCCTGGGCGTGGGAGATTTTTATTGGGGTGTAAGGGAAGGGTGGTTTGCGGGGGGAGGGGGTTGCTATACAGGGTAATTCCTTATTTGGTGAGAATACAGCAGGGCCAGGTGTTGGTTGGTCTGTTGTGGGGCGTAAGCCCATTTTCCCTTCCCTTCAGCCCCATTGTTTTCTGGGCAGGAAGTTAGAGTCTCTTGTTGATTCCCAGAACAGGTGAGGTCGTTATGTCCCAATGCCTCTCCTTCCTCATACTGGTCGATGTTTTCTCTTACCCACCCCACCCCCCCCCCCCCGGACCTTACAACTGACACCAGGTTGTGGTGAAGGAAAGTGCAGCATTTATTGTAAGGTACCATATAAGGAGTCCAGGAGACCTAGTGCTCAAAAAGCCTGAACTCCCTTATGTGTTTCAGCAAAGCATATCTAAAGGCAAGGTGAGAGACGGGGGTGGGGGGTGGGGGTGGGTGGGGTGGGTGGGTGCAGGGTATGTGACCAGCTTGTGCACAGTTTTCTGATTGGTTGATGGTGAGGTAATAGGGTGGTGTCACAGAGGTTAACATTATCAGTCCTTAGGCTCAGTAGGCCTGGGGGCTATGTGCTCTCGGTCATGAAGTAGTTAACATCTTCCATTTGGTGGGGTATTAACATCTGTTAAACAACTTAGGAAATGTGCATCAGATATCATCTAGGTACTTCAGAGAGGAGCTAAGCAGAGGATATGGGGGAGGCGTCTATCCTGGGAAGGCCTCATAGAGTTCTGCTCTGTTACAATTATAGGTACTTTTCCAGTGTTTTGTTTTTTTTTTTTTTTTTTTTGGGGCGCGGGGCCCTCTCCCTGCTGTGGCTTCTCCCGTTGCGAAGCACAGGCTCTGGACGCGCAGGCTCAGCGGCCATGGCTCATGGGCCCAGACGCTCCGTGGCATGTGGGATCTTCCCGGACCGGGACACGAACCTGTGTCCCCTGCATCGGCAGGCGGACTCTCAACCACTGCGCCACCAGGGAAGCCCCTTCAGTGTTCTTTTGTTTAATGTTCACAGTCAACCTTCAATGTAGGCATCACCATGCATCATTGTTAACACCATCATTCACACTCAACAAATGAAGAAACTGATGCACAAAGAGATGTGTCATTGCCAAGGACTCATTGTCAGATAGTGTTAGCACCAGTATTCAAACCCTGTCAGACTGATCACTAAACCTGTACTCTAACACACAAGACAAAAAATTATCTTGCCAGGATTTTGTCTTTTTTTTTTAATTCAATTTTGCCTTGTTAGTTTCAGTCCATTATTCCAGTCCATCAAGAAGATTTGAATCTTGATTCTCTCATCCATCTATTTTATTAGGTAGCCTGCCAAGCTCTCCAGCATCTGCAAATTTGAGATTTAAGTTGCACTTTTTTTCCTTAGCTTTCTTGAGGTATAATTGACAATTAAAATTTATATATATTTAAGGTGCACAGCATGATAATTTAAAATATATATACTGTATTGTGAAGTAACTACCACAATCAGGTTATTTAACACATCATCACCTTACATAGTTAACATTTGTGTCTGTGCGCACTTAGTAAGAATACCTAAGATTTACTCTCTTGGGACTTCCCTGGTGGCACAGTGGTTAAGAATCTGCCTGCCAATGCAGGTGACACGGGTTCGATCCTTGGTCTGGGAAGATCCCACATGCCACAGAGCAACTAAGCTTGTGCAGCACAACTACTGAGCCTGTGCTCTAGAGCCCGTGAGCCACAACTACTGAGCCTGCGTGCCACAACTACTGAAGCCCTTGCACGTAGAGCCTGTGCTCCGCAACAAGAGAAGCCACTGCGATGAAAAGCCTGCATGCAGCAGTGAAGACCCAACGCAGCCAAAAATAAAAAATAAATAAATAAACAAATAAATAAATTTATATATATATATAAAAGATTTATTCTCAACAGATTTCAGGTATACAATACAGTATTGTTAGCTATAGTCATCGTAGATCCCCAGAACTTATTCATTTTATTACTGAAAGTTTGTACCCTTTGCCCAACATCTCCTCATTTCCCCCACCCCCCAGTCGCTGACTACCACCATTCTAGTCTCCAGTTCTATGAGTTTGACTTCTTTAGATTTTACATATAAGTGAAATCATGCAATATTTGTCCTTCTGTGTCTGGCTTATTTCACTTACCATAATGTCCTCCAGATTCATCCATATCGTCACAGTGGCAGTATTTCCTTCTTTTTTATGGCTGAATAATATTCCATTATATATCACATTTCTTTTTTAATAAATTCATTGATAGACACTTAACTTGAATTGCATTTACTCTGCCTAGCAATAGAATTGAATTATGAACATTAATAAAGCCAAAATAAAATTCTCTCTCTCTCTCTCCTTCTCTCTCTCTACACGTACACACAGACCCCATACTTAGACACTCATACACATGCACACAAGAAACTAAACAAATCACTGGACACTATAAGGTATAAGTGACTAAGATCTTGGATAATTTATCATTCACAATAATCACAAATTAATTTTATTCTATGTTTATATCTGACAAAATTCTGTATTAGAATCTAACAAACTGAGTTGCTAATAGGTTCCAAAATTATTCAGGTATAAAGCTACCATGACATCTCATTTCCTAAGGCTGAGAACGTATATTTTATATTTGACTTTTTGGACTTAAGGTATCTTCATTGCATCTCTATATATATCATTAGGTTATTTGTAATATCTCTGTGATTTGGGCATTTGTTAGAGTATCTTAAGATAGATGATAGTGTTTAATTTTGAACATATAATGATGTTCAAGTGACAATTGCTATGGCCTGAATACATGAACAAGCAATATGCTTTTATTTTTTAAATTTTTGTTTGGAAATAATTATAGACACACAAGAAGTCACAAGAATAATACAGAGGTCTGTGTACCCTTCCTCCCTCCAGATTCCCACAATGACCCTATCTCACATGATTATAATTCAATATCAAAACCACAAAATTGACATTGGTACCATGCAATTAAGGACACTACAGGTTTATTCAGATTTCACCTACTTTTACATACATAGATTTGTGGTATGTGTGTGTATGTATGTATGCAGTTCTATGCATTTTTTCAAATGTATAGATTCATATAACTACGATAACAATCAAGATTCAGAAAATCCCATCATGACAAAGAAATTCCCTTTTACTACCCCATTACAGTCATATTCTTGCCTACATCCCTAACCCCTGGCAACCATTAATCAGTTCTTCATCTGTAAAATTTTGTCATTTCAAGAATGTTATATAACTGTAATCACACAGTATTTAACTTTTTGTCTGTACCTGTTGGCTTTTCTGGGCTGTGAACTTCTCTAGCACCCTGTCTGGGGAACACAGGAGGCAAAATGAAAACGAAAACCCAGGGAGCTCCCTGCCATGCTGTTCTTCAAGTCCCAAGGACCCTAGCAAATTTGCCTCAGTCTCCCCAACATTTTGGAAGGTCTTTTTATGTTTGTTTTATGTATTATATATAGGTGTTTTAGCTGTAGGAAGAACAGAGAGAAATAAGTCCATTTTACCTTTTCCAGAATTGGAAGTCCAAACTTGCTTTTAGAAACAAAATTATATTTTCCCTTTGATGACAGCTCACACACACACAGGTGCACGTAAGGAGAGCTGTTAACAGTGGTTTTGTTAGAGTGGCAAGATTATTCTTCTCTTTTACCAACGTTTTACCATGGCATTTACATTACTTCAAAGAAGACAAAATTAAATTTCTTTTTTTAAAAACCACTTTATTGACGTATAATTGATGTATAGAAAACTGCACATATTTTAGTGTATATGGTTTGATGAGTTTGGACATATTTATAATGTGCTTCCAAAGTGTGTTTTATGGTTTTTATTCATCTAAATACTCTTTAGCTAGACTCAGCTTTGCTTACTTTCCTACCACTAGTGCCAACTTCTCTATTTAGCAGCTCACAGCTGATTTTTCTTTTGAGAACGTTGATATATTTAAAGAAGTAAAATACTCCATCTTTTCTGGTGTGTCAGTCAAGGTCCAACCAGAGAGGCAGGACCAATAGGAATTAATGTTAAGAGATTTATTGCAAGGAATTGGCTTACACAGTTGTGGGAGTTGGCTTGGCAAATTCGAAATCAAAAGGGCCGACCATTAGGAAAGGCAGACTGAAACTCTGGAACATGACCTGAAGCTGCTGTATGCACGCAGAATTTGTTCTTCTTGAAGGAAGGCCGAGCTCTGCTTTTAAGGCCTTTCAGCTGATTAAATCAGGCCCATCCCAATTATCTTTGCTAATCTACATTATTTAAAAATCATCTGTTTATGGACTTAAATCACATCTACGAACTACCTTTATAACAACATCTAGATTAATGTTTAGATAAATGGGGACATTAGCCTAGCCAACTTGACACATCCAAAAGACAACACACTGAATAATCTAATACAAAATTTACTGCTAATAAATATTTTATTTCAAATATTTCAAAGCCAAGTATCAAAATTGTATCAGAGAATAGATCATGTTGAAAATGTTAGTTGAAAATGAAGAATGTTATTTAATCATTGTGTGTGTACAAGATGGGGCAGAAATTGAATTCTGGGATAACATATCTTATGGTTTTGAGATTTTTTAAAAACAGGAAAATGATATTGTGAAAAATGCCTACAAAATTTTCTTTGTAATCAGTAATATTGTCTTAGCTATCTTTTTATCAAAATTAGTGTCTTATGTAATCTATGAAATTCAGTATTTTTAAAAAATTAATTTTAAACAATTACATTTAGGAAATATTTTAAATAATAACATGATTTTCAGTTAAAAATATAAGTTGCAAAATTTTATACATATGTTATGAACTCAATGCTAATAGTAATGTTAACTATTGCTAAAACCCCGTAATCAACACTTTATATTAGGCCTCCTAATATGTGCCAAGTACTCTAATAAGTGTTTTATATAAAATATATCTAATCCTCATAATAGCCCTATTAGGTATTATCATCTCCCTATTGAAGAGGAGAAAATTGAAACTCCAAGAGTTTCAGTAGCTCGATGGGATTAAATCTAATCCTTTCTATGTTTTATGTTCTGGTGCCGATTATCAGTTTATTACCTCTCAGTTCCAGATGCACCATTTTAGACTGCTCTGGGAAAATGAACGTGGGTAATTTTTCTTTTGCCGGCTGACACAGAATCTTTCTCAACAGAGGGCGCTAGAGATACACTGCAGGAGGAACCGTTTTGCTTCCGGGTTCCAGTGTGCTGGGTCCTCTGGCTCCTGTAACTACAGCACAGGCTGTTTCTCCAGCGCCCAGCTCTTGCAGTATGTGGTGGGCAGCAGAAGGCAGCAGTAAGTAGTTCCCCGCACCCTCCCTCAAGCAGTTGTGTAGCAGAGTGTCTGAAGAGCCACTAAGCCATGAACTACTTTTCTCCTCACCCTAGAGGGAAGATTTCCAGCAAGTGTTTCTGCCAGTGTCCTACAACAGCAGATTCTCTGCCATTTAGTGACCCATGCCTGCACTCTCTCCAAGAAGGTCTGGATCTCAGCCCTGGGGGAGAGGCAACTTCCTGGTGTGCTCTATCTTAGCCTTAGCATAGTGGCTGATTTTTTTAGCATAGTGGCTGAAATTTATATATAAATTGTTATATTTTTTAGTTATCTTTCCTCTTTACTAGCTAATCCATCATCACACCAATCCCGTTATAGTTAATGATTCTTTATATTAATCTTTCCCTGTTCAAATTACTGTCTTGTCTCCTTCTCTTGGTTGAATCCAGACTGATACATACTTGGTACTTGGTAGTGATCCCAGGAGATAGATCCTCAAAGATAGGATTTTGGTTTGGTCATGCCTTTGGGCTTGGGCACAGTGCTGAGTTCTTTGCCAGTGGGAAACAGGATGCTAGTAAAACAGCATGCAGTGGCTTCACAATTAATCCAGCTTTCGCTTGTGGTTGATTGTGATGAAATACCAAATGAAACTTGTGCTTTGGGGGCTCAAGTGGCTGCTGCACTTGATTATTATGGGAGTAATGACTACTGAAGGGACTATGATATGGGATAGATTCTTTTGAGTTCGCTTGCGTGCTCACAAAGAGAAAATGATGAGAGTTTCCTTGTCATTCCTAAAAGAAGCTTTTACTTCTGTGGTCACAGGGCTGATGCTGCTTAAAATCAAATGCAAAATTTCATTGTGTGGGTTACTGAATCACACTGACAGTTAGTCAGAGGCTTACTAAGTTTCTCATGTGAAAGTCTGGGCACTGATTGACAAAGAATGGGATCCTGAAACTTGGAGTGAAAACAATAGGCTGGATCCATATGAAACTGACCATCTTGAACCCCAGCCTTGGGCTTTCTAAAGCATCCATCACGAAACCTGTGGGCAAGAGCCAACAAACCAGGCTTGGAGGTGCATGTGATGAAAGGGACCATAGGCTACAGACTTTACCTGTAATGCTCTTTCAACATTTTCAGAGGTGGAAGGTATCACCTTATAGGATCAGTTCCAGAAACTTGTCAGTGGATAAGAAAACTCTGAGAGAGTGCATCTCTCGTGAAGAGAAAAGAGACCTGTCCTCTGTAGGATAAGTGCAGAAAGAACCCTGAGGGGGGCAGAGAAATAAGATGAAATAGGAGAAAGGGATCTTGTGGAAAACAAGGTAGGAGGGTGTTTACAAATCATAGAAGGGGTCAATGGTATCAAATACCGCAGTAAACTCCATTAGCGAAAAGACTGAAAAGTATCCCCTGGATTTGCCCTTGGTGACTTTTGCAAGAGTAGTTTGAGGAGAGTGGAGTAGAGGGTGGAATGAGAGATGAGGAGATAGGGATCCAGACTATAGAAAATTAACCCAGCTGTGATAAATACTCCCTTTGAGTTTGCCACATGTTTCTTCAACTGGCACAGTAATTCTGAAACACTATAAGCATTTCCTTTCAGGAAGGAACAAGGTCAGGATGCCTAACATTAACACAAGGATTCAACATAATTCTAGATATTCTAACCATAAAGACGAAGCAGGAGAGAAGAAGGGGAAGAAGAGGCAGAATAAGGAGGAGGAGGAGAAGAAACATTAGTTAGTTACCATTTTATGAGACTGATAAACTGTTTACTTAGAAAACCTTGAAGAATAACTGAAAATATGCCAGAACTAATCAGAGAAGTTCAGTAAGAGAATCAGATGCACGATGAAATGGAAATAAATAAATTAAGCTGTCTTTTGGACTAGGAATAACTAATTTAAAAGAATAATGGAAAAATATTCTCTCAACACTTATGCATATAAAGATAAACTTAAATGGAAAAACATGCTTTTTGAATGGGAAAACTCAGTATTTTAAATATATCAGTTTTCCCAAACTTATACATACATAAGGTCATCCCAATTCAATATCATAAAGAGCCTTTTTTCTTGAAACAGGAAAAAAATATTCTATTGTTTATCTCTTTCATCTAGACAAGTAAATGGGTGAGAAGAGTCAAGAAATCTGTGTAATGGATGTCTTTGAGGTAAGAATTTTTGTACCAAGTAGCGAAGAAGAGTCTAAAATTGCTGTAATTCAAAACGAAAAATTGAAATGCCAGGATTTCAGTGGACTGATAGATGAAAAGATATAATTAATTCAGATTCTATAAACAGACCTAAGTACATAAGAGAATTTAGTGTATCATAAAGGAGTCATTTTAAATTACTGTAGACACTGAATGTTATTCTATAAATAGTGTGGGAATATCAGAGAAAATTTAAGGAACAAATATTGCTAGATCCCCACCCCACAGCCTCCATAAGAATAGATTTCAATATTTCTATTATAAATGTGTATGTGTATGAGTTTCCTCTAAGTTCTAAGAAATTAGTCATAAGAAAAACATATAGGGATTATGAAAACAGGTGTCAATAAAAAGCTACTGATCGTGGTTCTAGTGTAACACTAAATAGATGGAGATAGCCTAAATGTCCAAAGAGTGAATTGGTGAAATATATTAGGGTATATCTATAAAACTGAATAATATAGAGCCATCAAAATGATTATTTAGATATGTATATATACACATTTTTATAAAAATGTATATATTAAAGTATGTTTAGAAAAAATTCAAATGCTGATAGTGATTACAATTCAGAATGCTGATAGTGATATAATGCCTGTGATATTTGTGCAATTTCTCCCTTATATTTTTTGACATAACTTTTCATTTATATGAAGTAACAAATTTATTTTATAAATGACAGTAATACATTATATAGAAACCATTTTTGTCCATTAACAAAAGCTGCATTTCAGATTATCTGTAAAGAAAATATTTGTATTAGTTAGATATTGCTGCATAACAAATTATCCCCAAATAATCAATTACTATCTATCATAGTTACTATGGATCAGAAATTCGGGAGTGGCCTAGATGGTCACTTCTGCATTTGGGTCTCCTATGTTGTCTCAGTCAGGACTCAGATTGCAGAGCTTCAGTCATGTGAAGGCTTGACCTGGACTGAAAGACCAGATTCCAAGGTGACTCACTCACGTGGCTGGGAAGAGGGTGCCGGCTACTGGAAAAAGACCTTAGTTCCTTTCCTCATGGCATTTTCCACAGGGCTGCTTATGTGTCCTCAGTATATGCCTGCCAGCTTCTCCCACAGTGAGCAATCCAAGAGCACAAGGAAGAAGCTGCAACGCCTTTTATGGCTTAGCTTGGAAGTCACAGTGTTGTATCCAAAGTACCCCCTGGGTCACAGGTTTGCCCTAGTCAATACTGGAGGGGACTACATAAAGGCATAAATGTTGGGAGGTGAGGATTATTGGGAGCCATCTTGGAAGCTAACATAATTATATAAAGAAAAATAAAAATTAAAGAAATTTCTAAAAATCATAAGATATAGAATATTTATGTTATACAAGCATAGCAAACTGATGAACCTTATGCATCAACTGAAATTATTAAAAGTGATAATTATAGAGAAAATATTTTAAAATTAATATAAGGTAAATAAACATACATATAAATAAATATTAATATGTAGGCTATTACCTACTGTTTCAAGTGATCAGCAGACAAAGATTGAGGTAAAATGAAGAAATTCAAATGATTATATTTGAGGGTGGGATTATGGGTAGATAAAAATTTTTCTTTTCTGCTTTTTTTTTAATGTTGCATTACTATTTTTTAGTAAGACATGTATTTAAAACAAAGAAAATGAGTAATTATTATACTAGAGTTTGTCATTAAATATTAATTCTGTTACTCTATAGTTGAAGTAATGGATTAGTAATTCAAAAATATATTAAAAATACTTTAAAATACAAAATACTAAAAATCAATGGCATCTAATTTATAAGAAAATCTTACAAACATCAAAGAGCAAACATAACCCAGTGATACATATGAAAAAACCAATATTGAGTATGCTTCTACAAAATGTAAGGATTCATCTCTAATAGCTCTTTAAAATATGAGTTGGTCTCAATCCCCAAATTCTGACCGGAAAATCCCTCCCACACTCCAAGCTCCTTAGAGAAGAATTAATAATTGAGGAATTAGGCAGTCAGAGTAACAAAAGCCTATTAGTCTGCCTTGACACTGGGGGAAAGATGAAGGTGAATATTTTTTCTCTTTCTCTATGTGAGGACTAGAGAGGAATTCTATCCCCAAATCTCAACTTTGGAAAGTTAATACCATTTACCAGACCCACTATTCTGGTGACTGACTTAACTTTCTTATGCATGTGCTAGTTTTATTTAAACCTAACACATTTAGGTTATGTTAAAATTAAGTTAAAAAAAATCAACTCTGTAAATCTTTCTTCATGGTTCCTTGGTCAGAGTCTAAAAGTAGGAGGAGGAAAATGAGAAAGAATGACACATATTTCAAGAGTGGGAAAAGGAAGAATAATAATACAGCTGACACATCTAAGCCTTCAAGATCATAATAAGCTTTGATGGGTTCAGAGATACATATAACTAGTGTTGTGCTATACTCATAAATTCCATGCTAACATCCTGAAAATTTTTTTAATAAAATGAAGAGCTAAATAATATAAAGGGAATACTTTCAGCTCCAGTCAAATGTATTGCCTACTGGGCAAAACAGTTGAGTTTTCATTTTTGTTTTTATTTAACATGAACTGGTCAATTCCTTGGAAATAGTTTGTTCTCATAACAGAGTTATAGAAACATAAAATATCAGTGCACTTATTACTAGTTATATAGTTCTTAAAATATGTCTATTGCGATGGAGGAACTACATTTTTTACTTCATGTAATTGTACTTAATCTAAGCTTTCATTTAAATTGTCACACATGGCCAGTGGCTACCATGTAAGGACGCACAACTCTATACACTGACCCAGGAGACATGCGAGTGACCCACAAGGAAAGGAGGGGCTTGAGTAACTTAGAGTAAACAAGCCAGTCTAGCCACAACACCAAATACAACTGCAGTTGTCCACCAGTCCTTTTGATTGTACCCAAACCTGATGTAGCGTAGGAAACGAAAGGTTACAACGAGAAATAAATCAAGTCCTTTATTGCTGATGTGTCATTTTCCTGCTACACAGGTCAACCAAGAGAGCACCCACTGGCTATTTACACTTCCACAAGAAAACAACAGACAACTTATAGCTAGCTATAAATATAATGAAGGACATCTGAAACGACTAGAAACCAGATCATCAATTTGCCTCACTGGCAGAAATTTAGTGAGCAAATTCTCACAGGGTGTGCTGTCTCTGCAGGATTTTATATGTTCTTCTCACTGTCTGGCTGAATTACACTCTTATACATGAAGTAAATCTCCCTCTAGATGCACAACAAAAAATGGAATGATTTAGAATTTTGAGTAAAAGTGTGACACTTGCCATACAAAGTATTATAAACAAACGCATTGAGTTTCTTTATTTTGTTTTTAGATCTCACGTACACTTTATCCAGATATCCCAATGGTAACATTTTGGGGTGGGGTAGGGAATTCCATAAAACTTTTACTTATTTGCATTTATTTAAAATTCTGTTTTGTTTAAATTTTCTTTAAAATTTAAATTTTGTGTTAAGAGATTTGTAGAGTCACATGCAATTGTAAGAAATAATACAGAGATGTCTGTGTAATATTTTCCTAGTTTTCCTCAATGGTAACATTTTGCAAAACTATAATATCATGACCAGCATGTTGACATTGATATAAGGCATTGATATTATTCAGATTGCCAGTTTTACCCATATTCATTTGTGTGTGTATGTGTGTGTATGTGTATTCAGTTCTGTATAATTCTATCACCTGTGTAGGTGCATGTATCTACTGCTACAGTCAAGATATTGAACAGTTCCAACACCACAAGGATCCCTCCTCTTGCCCTTTTAGAACCACACCCAGCTCTCTTCTGCCTTATCCCATACCTAATCACTGATATGCCCTGTATTTCTGTTATCACTTTAAACATGTTATGTAAAGGTTGCATATACTATGTAACCTTTTGGAATGGATTTATTTCACTTACCATAATCCTCTGAAGATTTTTCCCAAGTTGTTGTGTGTATCAATAGTTTGTTTCTTTTCACTGTTGAGTAGTATTCCACAGTATGGATATATCAGAGTTTATTTGCCTGTTGAAGGCATCTGGACTGTTTCTAACTATTATGAATAATGCTAGTATGAACATTCAGTTATTGTGTGAGCCTAAGTTTGCATTTCTCTAGGATGAATGCCTATGAATGCAATTTGTTGGTCATATGGTAGTTACATGTTTAGTTTAATAAGAAAATGCCAAACTGTTCTCCAGAGTGGCTATACTCTTTTATATTCCCACCAGAAATTTATGAATGATTCAGTTGCTCTATTCGCACCAGCATTTTGTGTTGTCAGTTTTTATTTTAGAAGGTGATGATTTAGTAATCTCATCAACCAGCTCACCAGCACATACATATGCCATTTTCCTGATATAGTTATATTGTAATTTCGTTTGGATCAATATTCTTCTTTTATATTATTATATCTCAATAAATAATAATCACTTTTAAGTAATATTTTCATTTTCATACTAAGCTTTTCATTTTTCCAAGTAATTAATGTTATTTTTATGTTTTTAGTTTGCTTCTATGTGTTTTTCACTAATGTATTCCTCCCAAACCTCCCCTAGTTGTTTAAATAATTTCTCAACACATTAAAACTCATCAAGCATTCTATTCATTCACTCTTCTTGGAGACATCTGTTCTGTTGCCCTCTGACCTTCAGTCTTCACTGGATGCTTGCTAGGTTTGTTGCATATCTGTCATCTCCCTGAGGTTTTCTATCACCACTCTCTTAAGTTGGACGCCTTATTTCCTGAATACTATTTTTGTTTTCCTTGGCCTCATTTGAGTAGAACATAATCTCTTAGTTGGTTTCCTGGGAAAAGGGCCTGTGAGGTAAAGTTAAGGCCTTGATTGACAGAAAATATTATCAGTTTACCCACACATTTAATCAGTAGTTTAATTTCATATATAATTATCTCTTAAATCTTGAAGCTGTTGCTGCAGCATTTTCTAGTATTCAATATTCTGCTGAAGAAGACCAAAGCCATTTTGATTTCTTGTTCTTTGCATGTATACTTTCCCCCCTACCACCCACTTCGGAAACTCTTGGGATTTTCTCTTAACTTCTTTTCTTAGAAATTTCCACAGTTTTACCTAGTCATAGATGTGTTTGGATCCATGGTGTTGAGAAATAATGAGACCTTTCAATCAGGAAAATCATATCCCTAAATTCCATAAAATTGTCTTGAATATGCCTTTGATTATGGCCTTTTTTGTTTTGTTTTTCCCTTCTTGGAACACCTACTATGTGGCCATTGGACATATGGATGTCTTCTAATCTTTTTGTTTTTCTGCCCTTTTTTTCCATCCCTTAGGCTTTTGAAAGTATCTTCTAGGTTAAAGATTAGCAAACTGCGGTCCATGGGTTAGCCACCCATTTTTCTAAGTAAAGTTTTATGGGAACCCAGCCACATCCATTCTGTTATAACTGCAGAGTTGAGCTGCAACAGAGACAATATGCCTTGCAGGCCTAAAATATGTAATATCTGGTCATTTAATACAAAGTTTATTGACATCTCTTCTAAGAGATTTTTTTTTCAATTTTGTCTTCCAGATTTTCTATTGAATTTCTCATATCTATGTTCATATTTTCAACTTCCATTAATTCTATTTATAGCATCCTGTTCTTAAGTCATGGCTATAATATTCTCTATTATCTTTCTGAAGATATAAATAATCTCTTCTCTGTTCTTAAGATTTTATCATCCAGTATGGTCTCTCTTTCCTTTAAGTTGTTTATGCCTTATGTCTTTGGTCTCTGTAATGTTAGCACTTTTAAAATGATTATAGGAGAGCCTTGACTACTTGCTCATATTTAAGAGTGAGGCACTAAAATGCTGAAATTTCTGTACACATAGATGAATTTTGTAACTTGTGAGCTTTCCAGAATGGCAGTCTAGTAAGAGTGTTTTCTTAGGGAAATGCTGTACTCAAAGGCAATGCCCAATGGCAGTATTTCCCCTTGGAGTAGTCAGATACCTTCCAGCTTTTATAAGCTTGCTGCCATGATATCCAAATGAGGTAAGAGGACTGAGAGCTTTTAACACTCTTTTTAGTACAGTACTCTGCCCTCAGCAATGCCTGGTGCCCCTCAGTTGGGAAGTCTCTGTTTTATACTCCTCTGGAAATAAATATTCAATCTTATGCCTGAATATGGGTCAGGGTCAGGAGATCTAAGTCTTGTAAATCCCTAGATTTAGACAAATCAATAGATCATATTTTGTTGGCCTGTTTTATTTTACCAAATATTTTGTTAAATATTTTTTCTCCAATATTAACATTTTTCAAAGTATTTTATCCAGGTTTTAAACTTATAGTATGTTAAACCTGAATGATGCTACCACTACCCTCCTAAACCAGGACACATTCAATTCCAAGTATCAGAAAATTCAATGCAGGCAAAATTAAACAAAGGGCATTACTGACCAGCTATAATATAGCCCTATTTTTTTATTTGATTCAGTAGATCAAAGATTACAATAAATATATGTAACTTATTTCAGCCCAGCTTCATGATGTCAATTGCGTCTTTAGAATGCCTTTCTTCTTGGTGACAAAATGTCTAGAGCAGCTCCAGTCATCACATCCACCCACCACAAAATCCAAAAGGGAAGAGCAATGATCCCTTCTGGTAATTCTTTCAAATATCATAGACATTGTATTCCAAGAGGCCCTCAGCAAACCACTAGTTGAAACTTAATGACCCAAATAGAGTGCTGAACCAATCTTGTCAACTAGGAGAATATCACAGATTAATTGACTTTCCTTGGGATATCTGAATCAGTCACTTTGGCAAGGAAGCAGAATAATCCTGATTGGCTTTCACCAATCACTGTCTGGTCTTAGAGCCTTGGATAGGTTCAATCCCTTCCAAACCATGTGATTTTTATACCGTGGCACAGTGGGGTAGAGGGAAATGTATTTTTGGGAGTAATGACAATATTCACTTTACTCCCCATCTTTCTCCAAGTCAACAATTATAGGTGAACATTTTAACACCTCTTGGCCAATAATTGATAGACCATGTAGGCAGAAAATTGGTAAGGATATAGAAGCCCTGAGGAGTGCTATCAGCCAACTTGTGCTAATTGACATTTATAGAACAATGTACCCAACAGCAGATTGCTAATTTTTCTTCATGTGCACGTGAAATATTTACCAAAATAGGCCATATTATGGGTCATAAAACAAATTTTATTCAATTTAAAGGATTCCATTCACACAAAGTATGTCCTCTGACCACCATAAAATTGTTAGAAATCAAAAACAAAAAGTCTTGAAAATCTCCAAATATTTGAAAACTAAGTAATATACATAATCCATGTATCAAAGAAGAAATCAAAAGAGAAATTAGAAAGTATTTTGACCTTTATGAAAATGAAAAAAAATGTATTATACTTGTGTGATGCAGCTAAAGCCCTATTTAGTGGGAAACTTATTAAATTCTTGTATTAGAAAAGAAAAAAAATGTCTCAAATCAATGTCTTCAGCTTCCACTTTAAGAAACTAGAAAAAGAAAAGCTAATGAATCATAAAGTAAGCAGAAGAAAGGAAATAATATCAGAACAGAAATCAATGAAATTTAAAACAGAAAAAAATTAGAGAAAACCAGTGAAACTAAAAGCTGGTTATTTGAGATGCTTAACAAAAATGATAAATTTGTATCCAGGCCGATCAGAAAAATAGAAAAGACACAAATTTCCAGTGTCAAGAATGAGAAAGGTGGCATCACTACAAACTCTACAGATATTAAAATGATAAGGAGTTATTATAAGCAACTTTATGCTAATAAACTCAATAACTTATATGATTCTATAAGTTCCTGAAAGACAGAAACTACCAAAGCTCACACAAGAAAAATATAACCCGAATAACCCTATATCTAGGGTTATTTGTAGTTATGGAATTTGTAGTTAAAAAGCTTCCCACAATGAAAATCCCAGGTTAACATCAGTTCCCTGGTGAATTCTCAAACATTTAAAGAAGAAATAAAACCAATATCAATAATACCAATTATACAAGAACTCTTTCCGCAAATTGAAGAGGAGGGAATTCTTCTCAACTCATTCTATGAGGTCAGCGTTAATCTGTTACCAAAAACTAGAGAAAGATACCATAAGAAAGAAAATTATAGGCCTATATCTCTTATGAACTTATTTATTCATTCTTTAGCTTTCAGAAAAACATTAATCACCTCTTTAGGGCAGCCTTTGTGATTTCTTTGACTAGTTAAATCTCCTTAATTTATCGTCTTGTAGCAACACATACCTCTTCTTCATTAGACTTATATCAAATGTATTTATTTTATGATAATATGTAATTAGAATCTTTCTCCCACACTAGACTGTAAAGTTTTATTAGGGTGAGAATGTTCCTAGCCTGCTTCTGAACATTTTTTTCACAACTGTTTAGCAGAGTATCAGGCACATAGAAAGTGTTCAGTAACATTAAATATATAGTTTTGAATTAATGAATGACAAGTTGTTGATGAGATGCTATTGCCATCTATTATGCATAGTGGTGATCTAGGGATGTGTGTAGAATGGGATGAAGGTAGTGAATGAGCTAGGGACATAACTGGTTGGTTACCATTTTATTAATTGGGTAATTAAATTCAATATATTGAGTGCCTCGGATCTCTTTGGTGGTATTGATTGCATATGTTTTCTGATATAAGTAACAGAAATCCATACTAACAGGGTCTTAAACAAGTGTGGGTTTTCTCAAGGAGCATGAACTCTGGAGTAGGCCATGCTGGCATTGATTCATCTGCTAAACTATTCCATCAAAGATTCATGCAATTTCTATCTTTCTGCTCTCCCATACTTAGTGTATTCATCTTTTTTCGTTATGCTTGTTGACTCATGGCTGAAAGACCCACTGTACCCCATCTTAAGGCAGGAAGGATGAGGAAGAGTGACGCCAGTCAAATTTGACCCTTTCATAAGCAAAACTTTCCCAGAGGCCTCTATATTTCTTCCGGATTTACTCTTTTTTTTTTTTTTTTTGTGGTACGCGGGCCTCTCACTGTTGTGGCCTCTCCCGTTGCGGAGCACAGGCTCCGGACGCGCAGGCTTAGCGGCCGTGGCTCATGGGCCCAGCCGCTCCGTGGCATGTGGGATCTTCCCAGACTGGGGCATGAACCCGTGTCCCCTGCATCGGCAGGCGGACTCTCAACCACTGCGCCACCAGGGAAGCCCCCAGATTTACTCTTAAATGGTATTAACTCAAACTGGTCTCATAGGTCAAGCCTAGATGCAAGGTAGGCTGGAGAATTGGTGATCTAAAGAATATGTTTGTCATAGTTGCACAGTCTATGACCAATCGTCAGTCATTTACTAGGGCTTGGGAACTTTATCCCCAAGCAACTCTTCATCTAATTCTTTTTTTTTTTTTAAGCAAATAAAAATTTAACAATGAAGAAGTTTGTTATTAATTAATAACTATTGGGTAAGCAAATAACAATGTTGGCGACTTTTGCTCAGGTACTGAGTAGGGCTAAATTCCAGGGGCTTTCATAACTTTCATCTAGTTGGGTCATGGTAAGCGCAGACAAATATTTTATTCAAAAGTGGTTAGAGAAGGGAAGATAAATTCTTAACCTGGATTTGTGTGTATAAAATAAATGGCTTAGGTTACTCATGTTAATAAGTATAAAACATAATAAGTAATAATAACATATTACTACAATATGTTATCTTAACAAGCATTAAGTAAGCCTATTGTATATCATAAATAGTGGTCAAAAATTACATGTATTACATTTTATGACCTCTGTCCAACACAATAAGACATGACATGCATAACATGTAATTCAAGGCAGGAAAATGTAGAAAAAGTTCAGTAAGATTTGAGCACTATTTCTGACCATAGTTTGGTGGGCTTGAGCTTTAATATATTAAAACCTTAAAATATCTAAGTAGGAACAAAGGCTGTTATAATCATGTTAAGTGATCAAGGGTAGTATTATATATATATATATATATTTTTTTTTTTTTTTTTTTTTTTTTT
>NW_021703779.1:31992262-32034314 GCF_005190385.1 Monodon monoceros
TTTTTTTTTTTTTTTTTTTTTTTTTTGCGGCATGCGGGCCTCTCACTGTTGTGGCCTCTCCCATGGCGGAGCACAGGCTCCGGACGCGCAGGCTCAGCAGCCATGGCTCACGGGCCCAGCCGCTCCACGGCATGTGAGATCTTCCCGGACCGGGGCATGAACCCGTGTCCCCTGCATCGGCAGGCGTACTCTCAACCACTGCCCCACCAGGGAAGCCCTATAATATATATTTTAATGCATAAGAATATGTATTAAGACTATGTATTGATATATGTATTGAGAATATACTTAAAAACATATTATGAATGCATATTATAGTGTATATATTTATAATGTATAAGAATATATTGATCTCTCCAACTGGTCTTATTCATCGGATAAGTGGCTAGCTACCTACATAGCATGATTTATGAGATTTTAATAGGATGCTCCTTCTCTACTCTGACATAGTGGTTGTCCTATGGTAGGCAGCATAATGTAGTGATTATGGAGAACAAAGTCTAGAGCCATACCATCCAGGTACAAATCCTGGCTTTGCTACTTACTAGCAGTGTGACCTGGAGCAATGTATTTAACCTCTTTGTGCCTCAGTTTCCTCTTCTGTAATATAGGGATAATAACAGTACTTCTATGGGGTTTTATGGAAGAGTAAAGTAATTATTTTTTCATAAAGTACTTAAATAAATGTCTGATGCACAGTAGGTACCATATAAATATTTGTTAAAAAATAAAATTTAAAATTTCATTAAATAATTGGTGGCAATATTAAGGTATACAGTCAGTTATTGGGACCTCCTGGTTGAGTGCTTATCCCATTACCCACCTACAAATTGGGGTCAAATTCCAACTGAAAAAGTTGGCTTTCATAGGGTGCTAGCCTTAGAAAGAGACAGTATTTATTTCTCATTTCTGTAGATTGCATTTGGACTATATTAGTGACTTGCCAAGAACACTAATTTCCTCAACTGATTGCGTTCATCTGCAACATATGATTAAATAAGAATTAAAAGAATGTAGTGAACTCTCTTCCATGTCC
The DNA here is from genome assembly GCF_005190385.1 of Monodon monoceros. NCBI lineage: Eukaryota > Metazoa > Chordata > Mammalia > Artiodactyla > Monodontidae > Monodon > Monodon monoceros. The sequence continues at coordinate 31,993,299 of NW_021703779.1, forward strand.
TCCCAATACAACGGACATTTAAGTGGAATAACTCTTTCAGTCCACTGAAATCAGACTTATTAAAATGTTGTGGGTAATCACCTTACTTATTCCCTAGATGTGAATTTAGGGTCTCAGAGGACCCCAGTTCTATAGGCCTTTAAGTTTATGTCTATGGCTGAAAAATTCCATAAGGGGACAGAGGAGGTGAAGGGAGGGCGATCTGGGAATCTCAGGAGAATCATTAGCCAAAGACATATGACATGACATATATACTCTTTTTAAAGGATAATGAAACCAGTGAAAATTTATATCAAAATTATCTTAGTGCACGTGCATGCATTCACACATACACCCCAAAAAGAACCCAGTTCCCAGAACATAGCCACTTGTTGATTGTGGAGTAAGAACCTAAGCTAAGACAATTTCCTGTAAAAGTATCTCTTCTCCAGCTTTTTTTCAGAATTGACAAATATACTGCCTCCTATGCTCCCAAACAATGTCTTAGTTTCTTTTCCTAAAGTCTTGCTTCCATTCTTCTTGTCAAGGTTGAGTAGAACTCCAAGAGAGAACAGCTGGTGTGTGCTGTACCTACTCTGAAGACCTGGAGGAGGAACATTGCCATAGGTGATATTTGGAATATTTAACTGTGGTACAGAAAGGTTACCAATCAATCAGAATGGATGCCAGTTGGAATGAATCCCCTATGGGTACGTGAAGACTGAAGTTTAGTTCCAGATAAATTAATTCCCAGCAGCACAAAGGAGATCCAGGCTGTGTTTTTAACTAGACTCTACTGAAGCCTTATTGTTAGTGGAGATTGCTTTCCTGTTTTCTTAAAGAAGCCACTTTTAGGGCCCCAAGAACCGGTCTTGTTCTTAAGCTTCAGCCTCATTCCCTCAGGTCTTCACACAGGGTGCTGGCTCCGCTCTCACACATGGGATTCTCCAGGAAGCCTCACCCATGTGGGAGGCCAGGTCTATCTGTTCTTTGGCCCTACAGAAAGATGTAAATTCTTCCCTCTCTGCTGTCAGAACTCACCTCCTCCTCTATACTAGGATTATAAATGTTTAAGTACATCTCACTCTTCAATGGGATGTGGCTTGGCCCATTCATGGGTTGACCAGGTCAGTCACAATGATCAACAACGCATTTCCAAAAATCTGGCTTATTCAGCTTTAAATGAAACCATGTGCGGAACATCAACAGTTCAGAACATGATGTCCTGTGGCAAATGAAGTGAAATAACTTGTCAGAAGATTCCCTTCATCATGAGGAGAGAGAACATGAAGTCTGATAATATCAAATTGCTATTAATGTGTCTAAACTCTTCCTTTCAATTTCTGTACTTATCATGGACCAGGAACAAAATGTTCATGGACTGAGGCCCTTCCATGGACCATACTTTGAAATGCACTACTCAGATATCTTTATCTCTAATCAAATAGTTGGATAAGAGCACACACACGCACATACAAGTTTCCCAATAATGAACACAATTTTTCAGGTAAAGGACCGATTATAGGGGAAAAATTCCATTTTAGGAGGGGCAGATCCACCTAATTCCCATCACTAAATAAAGAAATTAACATCTCAGTTTGAAGAAGGATTATTTCACTGGTTCAGAAATTCCCTGCAAAGAGGCTTTCCAATTTATTTTCATATTGTGGCACACATAGAAAGTACTATCTGTAAGTCACTTTAAGATGTGATACCCTGAATAAAAACATTCTTGTCAGTGGGTAATTCGACTCCCTCTCCTCTCCCCTATTCTCTTTCTCTTTGTGTGTGTACATATGAACATGCAACACATACACACACACACATGTTTCTGTGGAACACTGGAGATTGAGTGAGAACTAAATTTTAAAGCTTCTGAACCCAGAAACATTTCTTTCTCTTTTTCTCTTTTTCCAGCAGCTTTTCTCTTATCAGAAATTTTAAAATTATTTTACTTAACATGTATCATAGGATCCCTTCACATTACATCAAGAAAGTCTTGGTATCATAATTTCTTTTTTTATTTTATTAATATAAAAGAAATGTCTGTCATTTGTGAAAACTGCATGTAAATCTGGTAGCAAGAGAGATTATTGAAGGTTAAGCTAAAAAAGAAAGGGTAATAAGGAGGAGAAGGGGGAGTGGGAGGGTTGGGGAGATGAGGAAGGAGAGACAAAATAAGAAAACTTTCAAAAGCTCCTTCATGGGGGTGGGAGGACAGAGGAGAGAGTTTCTGCTATATGCTTACAGGGTTGAAAAAGTTAGTTTATACAACATTGACTTATATGATGGAATTGGATACACTACAAGTTATATTTTCTCCAACTATTTAACAGGAACAGAACTTCCTTTTCTCACCCTCACCTCCCCATGCCTGCCCCGAAGTTGTAATTGCTGGAATTCCTGGCAGACTTTAGTCTCAAAAGTGTCCTTTTATTTATACATATTTTTCATATTTATTTATTTGGCTGGGCTGGGTCTTAGTTGCGGCCTGCGGGATCTTTGTTGTGGCATGTGGGATCCTTTAGTTGCGGCATGTGAACTCTTAGTTGTGGCATGTGGGATCTAGTTCCCTGATCAGGGATCGAACCTGGGGCCCCTGCACTGGGAGCATGGAGTCTTAGCCACTGGACCACCAAGCAAGTCCCTCAAAAGTGCCCTTTTAGAGACTTGCTCTTTATTATGAAAAATCAGCTATTTATAAATTTATAGATAAAGAAAGTATACTGAAAATGAATATACCAAAGCATATATACATAGATACATATTTCTTTTAGAACCAGTAATTGAAAAGATATTTTCATTATCTGTTTTACAGGTTTTTCCTCCCCTTTGGTTACAGAATGGGTTTTTTAAATGTTCTCATTCATTTTGCCAGTCTCATAAGCCCTTTAGAAACAGATTTTTTAAAATTCTATTTCAAATAAGTAATACCAAAGGGGTTTTGGGATTCACTGGGGTCAAACAGGAAAATAAAGTACATATAGAGATATAAATGAGTTGAGGAATGAAAGAATCTTAAATCATTTGATGAACAATACCTTTTATAATCACCCCTTTGGAACTTTTTTTCACATTGATTTCAGCCATCAACTAGTCACATTTATCAGGTCCTGATTTGATGGTGGTTACATTTTATACTTCAATAAACATCAATATCTTATAGCCCAATAAAATTTGATACAAAGCCTATACTATGAGACTAGCCCTGTCTAAAGCCCTGGTGTTATGTGGTTCACTGATCAAATACTGAACTCAAATAAAAGAACAGAAAGAAATGGCAGTTTTTACTTCAGCAAAAGCATAAACTTAAAGGGAGAAATGACAAAAATGGAATTGAAAATGTAGGACAAAGGGAATGGGCAGAAATGCAGAGTATGTTGAAACTGTGAAGAAAGAGTGGAAAATAATTAATAGTAATTATTATTAATAAAAAATTTCAAGCAGTTTCCTAGATATACTAAATGATAACAGAGAAATACAATTATGAATACAAACGGAAGAGAAAAAAATAGATAAATCAGTGTACAAAAGTGATAATGTATTTGACAGAAGTACTGAATCTCAACAAGAAATTCCCAGGATAAAAACAAGGGAAAGGGCTTCCCTGGTGGTGCAGTGGTTGAGAGTCCACCTGCCGATGCAGGGGACACGGGTTCGTGCCCCGGTTCGGGAGGATCCCACATGCCGCGGAGCGGCTGGGCCCATGAGCCATGGCCGCTGAGTCTGCGCATCCGGAGCCTGTGCTCCACAACGGGAGAGGCCACAGCAGTGAGAGGCCCGCGTACCGCAAAAAAAAAAAATAAATAAAAAATAAAAAACAAGGGAAAGTGCTATCGAGAGAATTTATGTTTAGTTGTTAACTGCAGCTAACCCAGCATTAAATAAAACTTTTGAGGGACCATAGTTTGAAATTCTTTTTTTTTTTTTAAAGAAGATGTTGGGGGTAGGAGTTTATTAATTAGTTTATTTTTGCTGTATTGGGTCTTCGTTTCTGTGCGAGGGCTTTCTCTAGTTGTGGCAAGTGGGGGCCACTCTGCATCGCGGTGCGTGGGCCTCTCACTATCGCGGCCTCTCGTTGCAGAGCACAGGCTCCAGACGCGCAGGCTCAGTAGTTGTGGCTCACGGGCCTAGTTGCTTCACGGCATGTGGGATCCTCCCAGACCAGGGCTCGAACCCGTGTCCCCTGCATTAGCAGGCAGATTCTCAACCACTGCGCCACCGGGGAAGCCTGTATTTTGAAATTCTTATTGGAAATTATTCAGTAAATGATGTTGGGGTTTTCTGGATTGATATCTAACTTTTATACCAGGATAAATTTCATATGGATATAAGATGTAAATGTTGTAAACAAAACAATAAAATGCCAGAAGAAACCATGGAAGAACTTGTGTATAAGGAAGGCTTTTCTGAGAGCAAATAAGAATACTTTTTAAAATCCTGAAGCCATAAAGCAGAGAGCATTAAAAAGTATTAAAAAGCAAAAATATATTATAAATTTAGCCGAGTTCTTTCCTAACCCTTCATATTTTCATACTGGAAATTCATGATTTTAGATTGTTTTATTTTAGATTGTTTGTCTTCTCCTTGATTCCTTTAGATGTCCTTATCCAACTCTGCTGAATCTTTCTTGAGATTGATCAACATCACTTCAGGTAGGATGGGAGGTGGTCCTGAAGGAGGGTGAGATAATGCAGTAGTGACTATCCTGTTACCGTCAAGTGAGGCCTGTTCTGCTGAGGTGTATTATACTGGGTAATTGACTTTTAATTCATTGTTTCACTCAGTAACCTATAATTACTCAGAAAGCAAGGTATTATTTGACACCAGGTATTTGTGCCCAGTAAGCATGAGGGGCAAAGGCAGAGTCACCACAGCAGTTTGGTGGTGAGAAGGGTTGGTAGGAGTTTTAGATGGCTAAAACAAGGTTTTGCAAAAGTTACAAAGCTCTGTCTATTAGCATAGTGTTATTGAAACTGGCCCTCTTCATGGGAACATGTCCTTCTGAGTTCCTGCCCTGTGTTGTTGTCTGTATTGGTTCAGCTATTCTAAAGGGACTCAAACCAGTAGTGGATTAAACAACATTTAGTTTTAACTGTCTCCTAAATAAAAATCCCAGCTGGGTTGGTGGCTTTGCTATCCAATTTCAGGGCCCAGGCTTCTTCTATCTTCTTACTATATTTACCTTAAAGTGATCAGATGAACCACTGTCATATTTACACTGAGCCAGAAAAGCAGGATAAGAGGAAGGAGAAAGCATCTCCCCTGATTTTAAGGCACTACTTTAAGGGAATAATTTAGAAGCAGCGCACATCAGTTCTCCTCATACTCAGAACTTATTTGCATGGCCATATTCAGCAGGAAAGGAGGCTGTAAAATGTAGAAAATGTAGTCTTAATGTGTACAGTCGTATGTATATCTAAAAATTCTACCACTAAAGAAAAGGAAAATGGATACCAAGGCACAATTAGCAATCTCTGCAATGATGTCTGTGTGTAGTAAGACACACTTGTTATTAATTATAGAGAAACTTGTGTCCTTTGACCTGGGTCAGTTGGTGGCTTTCTGTCATTCACTAAATGCCTTGTGAAAATAATGGATAATTTTTCTGTTACTTTATGTTACTGCCATCCAGTTCATGCTATTCTACTATATCCAGACATTAGTCTCATCAATCTATTCTTATTGGCATGGCTCTTCATTATCTGGAAGAACTTTTAATCCTGTGTAATCTTAGTGAATTTCATTTTATACTTTCCACTTTTAAATTATTTTATAAACACGATGGTTACCACACTTTTAATACTCTTCTGCTTAAAGAAGTTCTTTTTGCCCTCTTTCAGTAACACCTGTTTCTAAGTCAGTACTCTAACCACTGTAATAGATTTTCCTGGACTTCATTCAGACTCTTTTCAAAAAATAATTTGAACTTTTGAAGATTTTAAATTGTGAAAGTAATATCCACTGTTTTCCCTTTTTCGTCAACTTTTTCAGTCCCTTAAACATGTCTAGAAGCAAACATCCAAAAATTGTACTAGGGATCATTTCGCTTGCTTCCTCATTGTTACCCCTTCCTTAGTGTTCAGAAACTCTACCCACCATTAGAGTTTCCACTAGTTAAGTATGAAGTAGGACTTCTGATGTCTATTTCACATGGCAAAATTTATAGTTAATTGATAGGAGTTACGTTTTTTCTCTTAAATTAATTCAGAGTAGAAGAATGGCAAGTCTGCAGTGGACGTTTAGCATGTCTCTGCTTAACCTTCAAGTCCCCACTATAGTATAGTTCACCATTTATTATAATGAGGAATAAAATTTAACCTTGTTTATAATATATAAAGTATTCCAGTCAGAATGCCTACTTTGATTTTTATACAGAAGCCCTGCCAACCGTACTGCCTTGGAAATCTGAACAAAGATGAACACAGACATTTCATCCATGATACATAACGAGCATTATTCTCCATGAAGCTATATTAGAAAATGATATATATAAGAAAATGATATTAGAAAATGATATATATAAGGTACTATTTATCTTTTGAATTACTGTTATGTAAAAATCTCTTGTTGTTATGTTATTTGTCCAGCCTTAAAGTAACTACATAATCATGCATAGTTGAAAATTTTGGCTAAAAACAGCTTACAGTTCACCAAAATATGCCTTTATATGGCCATTGTTTGGTAATGGAAATTGGACAAGACATTTTGGAGTTAAACAAGTAATGCAAATGTTAGAGTACTTCATCTAAAGTTTACATTTAAGGTAGATAAAGTAGGTAAAAAATCAGGAAGGCTTAATTATAGTTACTAAGGGCAATGGATTCAGCTCTAGGCTTGGGGAACTTGGAGAGAGCTATGGGACACAGTTGATGAGAGTATGAACAGGACAGGGAAAGAAAATTATTCTCCATTTGATTTGCATCACTATATCTTTTAGGATCTACACAGAAGTCTAGACTTGAACCCCAAAATTGCCTACTGCCCAGAATGGGCAGTCAAGTTCTTTGGGCCACTGTTGTCCTCTTAGTGCTGTAAAATTGTCCTGCATAGGGGCTCAAAGATATGCACTGGGTTTGTACTGTGATATCATAGTAGCGATTAGCATAAAAATCCAGGTGTGACTCACATCTCCCACTTCTTAAGTCAGAATATATAGAATTTTGAAAAATGATGCAGATGCTTTTAATCAATCATTTCATAAGAATTTGCAAATAATAATGTCCACCACCACTACTTCCACTGTTCTCAACTATTGACGACAACAATTCCAAGAAATTTTAAAGCTTCTCTTTATAGTTACTTTATAGTGAAGTAATAACTTATCGATCATCTTGGTACTGTGAGAATCTTGTAAAACAATTGTGGGAAAGTTTTCTAAAAGGATATTTAGATCTTGAAGGATGAGTAACTGTTTGGCTAACAGATGGAAAAGCTAGTGCCCTCAGAGTGAAAATCATGTGCCATGGCAAGGAGGAAATGAAAGCACCGAATTACATACAAATTTTAATGTGAGTGGGGAATTCTATATAGTTTTTAAAACAAGGGGGAGAAAAGCCATTTCTGCAGTGCTTGGCTCCAGATAATAAAGGTCAGTGGAAGAAACTGTTGTAAAGTTATGATAAGAGGCAAATTTAAGGTAGGGAAATACCACTCATCTAATATGCTTAGAAACCAAGGACCATCACAGCAGATGAAGGATGATGACAGTAGGGATTGGGCAGTGTGAATTTGGACCTGTTGGAAAGGTGCTCATCTAGCTATGAAGATGTTTGATCTCACTCTTCTGAGCAGCACCTTGTTTCACAAATGAAGGAACTTAACACCTAGAATAGTTAAAGTTCCTATAGGGGCTTCCCTGGTGGCGCAGTGGTTGAGAATCTGCCTGCCAATGCAGGGGACATGGGTTCGAGCCCTGGTCTGGGAAGATCCCACATGCTGCGGAGCAGCTGAGCCCGTGAGCCACAACTACTGAGCCTGCGCGTCTGGAGCCTGTGCTCCGTAACAAGAGAGGCCGCGATAGTGAGAGGCCCGCGTACCGCGATGAAGAGTGGCCCCCGCTTGCCGCAACTAAGAGAAAGCCCTCGCACAGAGACGAAGACCCAACACAGCCAAAAAAAATTAAGTAAATAAATAAATTTAAAGGGTAAAAAAAAAAAAAAATTCCTATAGCCTCTACACCTAGAGTAGTTAAAATTCCTATAGCTTCTACACCTAGAATAGTTAAAGTTCCTAGCCTCTCTATGCAGTGTGTGGTCCCTGGACCTGCAGCACTGGATTCACCTGGGACTGTATTTCAGATTCTTAGGCCCTGCCCCAGATCTACTGAAAACAGACTCTGCATTTTAACAAAAGACCCAGAGGATTGCTATTAGATTTTTGGAAACGCTAGCCTGAAGGTAACTGAGCCGTACACCTAGGGGGCTCTGACTCTGCTTCCATTGAATTCCTCCGTTACTGTTATATCTTGCTGCTTTGATAGACCCCATGGGCACATTACTTCCACGGCTCTTTAAGGTTAATCTTAAGAGAGGTCTAGGAAAGTGCCCAACCCGCCAGTGACATCTTAAAATCCTGCCAGCCAATGGCAAAGTGAGATCCCTCTGGGATTTCGGCGACCAAAGCAAGTTTTCTGGTTCCTCTGATGACACCTGCGATCCTGGGGTTCTTTCACCAGACGCCTGCAGCTTCGGTTGAGGTTGCCAACTCGCCAGCTTGGGCGGCGCCAAAGCCGGCTGGGCTGGAGGCTAGCGATCAGCGTCTGGCGGTTGCCGAGCGACGGGGTCCACGCTAATCCTCGGTCAAATCTGCAAAGGTTTGCGGGATACCTAGAGCACGGCTATGGAGTCCGAGAGGAGCTCACTCATGGCCTGGGACTTGGAGACGCCAAAGAAGGATATGTAGCTGCGGGTGACCCCGTCGGAAGTGAAGTTCCTGGACGCGATGGCAGGGAGGGTCTACCTCCTCCCAATTACCGTGCACAATCTCGGCCGATACAGCCAGAAGATCCGGTTTCAGGAGCCTGTCAAGCCACAGGTAACACACCCAGGGGTGTTGAGAGCAGGACCTCAGGAGGGCCGCCATCCGAGAATGCCTACCCACCTGGGCACCTGCTTTGTCCTGGGGAGTAGGCGCCCGGCTCCTGCGGGCAGGATTGAGCTTCCTGGGGAGCAGCGATTTAGTGTGCTGGCTTTTTGTTTTGTTTTGATGTTTTTTCCTTTCTGCTTGGGGCTGGGAGACAGGGTGGAGAAAAGTCGATCTGGAACCTCCCAATTTCTTCATTGGGAGTTTGGAAAGAAGGGAAGAGGATTTCACGTCTGTCTCCTCTTAACAGCCCAGAATCTATGCTTCATGATACTGTAGAATTATGGCAACAGATTCTCTATTAACTACCCTTTGGATCATAAAGTGCCTGTTACTCCAGATACTGTAGGATAGTGGAAAGGTTTATTATTTCGTATTCTAACAAACATTTGTTGAGAACCTGCTACAAAATAGGGAGTAAGTGTTAGGGATGTAAAATGGAGAGAGTCCTGCCCTCATAAGACTTAGAAACTAATGAGGGAATTAGTAGTAATAATCAGCAAAATTAATGTTCTGAGAGGCTATCCCTATCTTCTGATTTAAAAGTTGACAGAACTTCATCTCTATCTCACTGTTATTTTAGATTATCTGTGTAAATGGATGGCTATTAGTTTACTGTGATCATCTGTTCTTAGGGAAAGTTGATATAGGACAGGTGAAACGAATTTTTGATATGTACGTGATGAATAACTGCATTTTTTTGTGGGATAGTTCTAATGATAATGATACTGAATGCAGCTGGACTTCTATATGCAGAAATGGAAAGGTATCTATGATTTAATTAAAATCACACATATTTGTTTGTATACATATAGATAAATGTATGGTAGTGATTAGGAGGGCAATGAGAAAAAGGACTTTTATGTTCTACTTTTTACACTTAGAAAATTGATGTACTGTGTACCTACACTAAAGTGCACAAATCTTGAAAGCAAACCTTGATGAATTTTTATATACATATATCTCCACGTAGCCACCACTTGGATCAAATCATAGAATATTTCCAGCACTCCAGAAGGTTCCCTATAGTACGTGGAGTAATTACCCCATGGAGGTGACCACTACACTAATTTGTAATGAACCAGATTAATTTTGTCAGTTCTTGAGTTTCATATAAATGGAATCATTCTTTATTGATTTTTGTGTGTACATGTTTTAACAATAGTGATGTGTTTATTTTGTAATAAAAGTGTACATCACAGGGACTATTAACTACTCTTTAAATCAAGAAGTACCTGATTACTCCAAACACTGTAAAATTCGGGGAAAAGTTTATTATTTCATTAACTCACTACATATTTATTGAACAATTGAATGTATATCTGAAAATATTTTCTTTTAAAACTCAGGCTGGAAGCAAATCCCAGATGTGGGCAAACACTAGTTTATGGATGTCCAGGAGGCACTTGTATGGGTGGTTTTTATGAAGTCAGAAGAAAAATAATATAATTAGTTTTACTGTGGTTTTTATTTAGAGGTCTTGACATTGGCAAGAGAATGGCCAGACAGGTTTACTAGTTAGAGGCCAAGGCCATGAGTTCAATATCTGTTGTAAGATCATGATATGCACTCCTGGTCCTTCACAGGCATAAAGGGAATTAGGGAAGGGATAGATTAGCAAAAAGTATATTAACTGTCTTGGAGGAAGAAAGAAAAAATAAAAACAGGGTGCTACGTAAAGGGCATTGTCATCATCACTATTGTAATTATTTAGGAAATGATTCTCTTAACACACAGCAGTGCTTGTTTTCCACCCCGTTTTCCAAGATCCTGCCTTGCCTATGTATTGAGTACCCACTATGTGCCATATGCAGTGCTAATGCCACCTACTGTGGGTTGCTGTTAGAAAATTAAGACACAGTCTTTATCTTCAGTGTTTTGCTGACTTGTGTGGCCTTTGGTTCTGTCAGGCCAGTCTTACTTGTAATTGTCCTCTTACCCCCATGGCTCAGACTTCCTTTTCTTTTGACCCATGTTTTCATTCCTTCCTCCTGCAAGAATCACCGCCTTCCAAATCCCACCCATCTTTTAGGGTCAAAGTGAGTTCTCATTTTCTGAAACAAGTCTTCTCTTATATTATCTCCAAATTATTTCTCCCCTACTGGATACTAATTGCATTTACAGACATTCATTATAGCTTGGACTTGAATCCAGATGGCTCCTGGTAACTGTTACTTTCACCTCAATGGTCAGTTCATAAGCTCCTAAGAGAAGGGGTGGTGCCTTACACACCTTTGCAGACCACTCAGAGTGCTGAGAAACTTGTGGTTTGGGCACATGCTGCTGAAGTACTAGTTGCCCTTCTTATTTAAAGGAAGACGGTCAAACCTGTTATGTGGACTTCCAGCACCCAAAGACCTATGTGAGGAATAATCTATCCCTTGTTTTCTTACTGTTTGGTGATGGATGGGGGTTGAGAGTTGGGCTGTGGTAGTTATGAGGTGTCAGAATCATTGTTTGCTGGAAGTATGATGCTTTCAGACCAGTGGTATCAACACATCACTCCAGTTCTCTGTAGCTCTCATTGCTGGAAAGCCCTGCTTAGACTCAGTCTGACATTAAAAGCCCTGAATAATTAATTTCAACTTGACCTCCATTGTTACTCACTGAAGCTCTTTGCCCAGCAAGGCTAGCTTATTAGCTGCCTGCTGAGAGATTATTTTGCTTATTCTTTTCTCTGCGTGTGCCTGAGATATTCCCGCCTCCATAGGGAGCACCTTTCTTGCTTCTTCTCTACCTTTTACATCCATCCTCTAACCCTGCGTTGAGTGTACTCCTTCTTAGCCCACAGTAATCATGTTCTCTCATGGATTTTCATGATACTTATGTCTGCATCACTCGTATGACACTTGATTAGTCCCTGGCTTACATTATTTAATTTTCAAGGGGTATATAGTCTGCTTCTTTAAAGAGATTATATACTCAGGAGATTCTGTCTAGTTGTGGGGAAAGAGCTTAAGTTTTAGAGTCAGACAGATGTGTGCTTTGAGTTCTCACTGACACAGTGACCTTAGGTATTAATTGCACCTACAGGTCCCAGTTTCTCATCTCTACACTGGGAGCCTTAATATCAGCCTTACAGGGCTGTAGAAGTGTATTAAGTGAGCTGATAGACATCAAATGCTTTACCTACCAGACGTACTCAACACAAAGCAGTTCTTCTCTTTCCCCCTTCAGATTTTTCCTGGAGTCTAGCAAATGTTTTTCAAGAACAAAAGTTCTTTTTCCTCATTGGTCTATTCCTTTTTATATTTCCTCCAAGTTATGAAGTCCAAGTCCTTATGCAGAAAGTATATAAAATGATGTATGTATTTATGATTGTATGTATGTGTGCATGTTTATATTGTGTATGTATTTAGACTGAGTAACATTTTCATTAGATTGCTCTTCCCTTTTTTTCTGTATTCTGGTACCTCATACTTCTAAAGGAGCCCACAAGCATTTACATATTTCTTGACTGACTGCATTTTCAGTTTCAGTTTGTGTACCATTAAAAGCATATCTGAAGCATCTAGAATCTGATAGGTATAGATATGGTCATTAAGTCTTTGCCTTTAGGGCAGGAATATTGCCTATGTCTTGATATATCTCTTGAAATAATGTATACTCCTAACTACAGTTGCTCATACTATTTTCTTATTAGGACTTAAGATGTATAATTTGATTTTTTTTCCCTACCACTGAAGTTCAAACTGATTTTGACCAATCTGGATTAAAGCACTTGCTTCTGGCCTTCAGACGACAGCTATGGTGGAGTATCATCCTGATAAGAATGAAGACACTTTTGACCAACTTCTTATTTCAATAGGAAATAAAACAATAGAGATCCCTCTAATTGGGTATGTATTCTTCATATTTCATGCTAATATTTTGAGCACTCTTCAAATATTAAGGGTCATAGTAATATTTTGTATTTTCTATGACTAATAGGGCTTTTTTTATCTAGAGTTTCCTTACAACTGAACTTAAAGAACAAATTTTTAGCAAATTGTAGTGTTCAAAACAAATGGAAGACTAGTTTTCCATTATTTTTTTATTAAAATCATTAAAAAATGTCCAACAATTGCATGTTTTCTTTTTTTCCCGTTGAACTCGCACCCTATTTTATTTCCACCATATTTTCTGTACCTTTTGATAGCAAGATTTATTAAAGAATGCTATTTTTGCTGTCTCTACAATCTTACTTTCCATTCTCACTCCAGCAAACTCCAGAGGGGCTGTTTTCCCCAGCTTTCCAGTGAAGTAGCTCTTGCATATTGCCAGTCTGTTGGTACCTCCTTTGCCTTTATCTTACTCCATTTCTCAGAAGCATTAGACACAATTAACCATTACTGCCTTTGTGGGTCACTTTATTCTCTTGATTTCCTTGCTACTACACCTCTTCAATGATTGTTCCTTCTCATCCTATGTTATTTTTTTTTTAATTGAAATACAATTGACATATAACATTGTGTAAGTTGAAGGTGTACATGTTGATGTGATACATTTATATATTGCAATATATTACTACCATAGGGTTGGCTAACACCAGTATCACATTACATAGTCATCATTTCTTTCCTGTGGTGGGAACAATTAAGATCTAGTCTGTTAGCAACTTTGAAGTTTATAATACATTTTTGTTGCCTATGATCACTATGCTGTATGTTAGCTCTCTGGGACTTATTTATCTACTAGTTCCCAGTTTGTACCCTTAAACAGTATCTCTCCAATTCTTCTACCCTCCAGCCTCTGGTAACTACCCTTCTACTTTCTGTTTTTATGATGGATGCATTCCTAAATTAATTATTGTGAACCCATATTCACATTTTAATTTAATTTTAAATTATTGTCATATTTACTTCACAGAATTTTAAATAATGCAGATGTTTGGCTTCAAAAACTCAAAATGGTGTTTTTTTGAGATTGGCTGAAAAATATGGACTGATATAATGAATACAGAACTAAGTAACTGGGTTGCAGATTAACTTTAATACAAATAATTTTTTTTAATACTAATAATTTATTTGACCAGGACATTGTGCTTTTCATTTTATATTGAAATAAGTATAGTTCTGTTCATTATAAAATTACCCGTTAGAGCTGCTGTTAAAATTTTTGTGTTTTTTTTCACATACATACATGCATGATCCTTCTTTTCCCCAGCAAAATATGATTCCATAGGTGTTATTCTTTTGTCTCTGTTTATCTGGCACCAGCAGAATTAATATTAGAATGTTAATATTTAATATTAATATTGGTATTAGATATAAGTCTTTTTATAATTTCCCTTGCATTTTTTTATTTTCATAAACTAAATTTAGATGTGCAATTATTTGGGTTCTCAGTGTTGTTGAGAAGTTCTGCTTTCTCACAACATCACATTCTGCATAGGAATCAAACAGCTGACACATGTTAGGAAAGGAATAAGCTACTCCTTTGCGTCATTGGAAGGTATTTATTTAGCTATCAGAGCATCCCCGAGTTTGGAGACCACTGGTACTTGGCATGAGTGTGTTGGTCATTCCCCTCTCCAGAATTTCCTTCAACTCTGATCCTTAGTCAGGGTTCAACTGGTAACTCATCTTGCAGAAGGCATTTGGAGTCAAGAGGCACTTCTGATAGGTGGCTAGATACTTTATTGTCCTTAGAGGTCAACTGTCCTGACGTGTTGTGGTGCATATGGGGCCAGAAAATGTTTTTTATACGAGGAGAAGAGAAACCAGTAGGAAAGCCAGAGAAACTGTTATATATTGCCATTTTACCACACCCTTACTGCTAAGGTTAAACCATATATATGTGTATGCATGTATGTACATGTATATGTGTGTGTATGTGTGAAGATTCTTAAGAAATTCTTCTTAAGATACTTTTCCACATCTAGCTAGAGAAAAAGTGTGAAAAAACGTTCAGCTTCACATCTTATATTGTTTGTGTGACTGGTTCCTCTTTTAGATCCTGTAAACTATTAATGCAATTATGTATACACATATAAATATATTGTAAGGAGATGTACAAGGTCATTGATCTTTTCCTGTCACAAAATTACAATCTCTATGAGAAGAACATGGGTATTTCTTAGACTATGCAGCATAAGTAGGACATTCCTGGCTGATCTCTGGAATGTCTGTACCTATCCAGTAATACACAAACACATATAAACACAGATCCCAGAAAGAAGGCCCAGACCACCAATGTATAGGCAGTATTTGTAAATGTTTTGTTCAGGTATTTTTATTTATGAATTTTAGTGTGTTTGTATGTATATATGATTGTATGTATGTATGCATTTATGCTTTGGAGGTTGTATCCTAAGTGGAGTAAATTACTTAATTCATGTGTCTGGCACATAACCTTAGGGCTCAATAAAGATTAGTTATTACTATATTTATTACTGATGCTGTTGTTATCGTTGTTAGGTTTCTAAGGTAATGTACTTGAAGTCTAACAAAATGGATTCAAGTTTAAGTTCCCCAGCGTTATATCCAGATAATTCCTTAGATAAATCATTTAAGCTTTTTAAGTCTTTGGCTTTTCATCTGTAACCTAGGAGCCGTAATATTTACCTACCTTTCAGGAAATTTGTTAATATCAAACAGAATAATATACTTAATGGTGCTTTATAAACTATAAATTATTATCCAGATATATATGTATATATATATCATTATGAGATGTGTATTTAGGATTAGAATGGATTTTTTAAATGCTTATGAAAACATATGCTACAGATACGCTACAGTGAGTCCTTTAAATTGGCGACACACATGGAAAATCAATTGTATCCTTTTGTTCTTAGGCCTTGTTTTAGTCCCCAAGTGATATTTTATAGTATCATAGCTCCTTTTATTTCATCAGATTTGGACCATCCAAACTAGTTTACTTTGTTCAGATAACTTGCACCCTTTTGGGGTCGGGGGGGGGCAAAAGAATGTATTATAGGCTTAGTAGGAGATTCCAAAACAGAGTTCCAAATACATTTTGAGCTACAAAAATATTGAGATGTGTGGGTAACCTCTCAAGATGAGTACTTGGGAAGGCATACCATGTACTTATGCATAAAGTCTGATTTCTTTATTTAAAATGTGTCTCATTATCTTTTTTTCGTGTCTTTATTTTACAGTTTGTTTTACTGACAGATGTGCCACCAGCAGACCTATAAGGAAACTGAAATATCTTTTTAGGAGTTAAGATAAAAATATCTAAATATATCCCCCTGTGGATTTAACCATGAGGTTATAGTTGTTAAAATTCATCATATGGGGCTTCCCTGGTGGGGCAGTGGTTGAGAGTCCGCCTGCCGATGCAGGGGACACGGGTTCGTGCCCCGGTCCGGGAAGATCCCACATGCCGCGGAGCGGCTGGGCCCGTGAGCCATGGCCGCTGAGCCTGCGCGTCCGGAGCCTGTGCTCCGCAACGGGAGAGGCCACAACAGTGAGAGGCCCGCATACCGTAAAAAAAAAAAAAAAAAAAAATTCATCATATCGTCCTCTTTTCTCCTCTTCTAGGTTGATTCTATCCTGTCAACTGGAAATTGAGTCAGAAGTTAATTTTGGGACATTGGTTGCCAATAGTAAAGTATATTGTAAAGAGATTAATATCATTAACCATGGCAGAGTACCAGGTAAATACTTTCTGTCATATAAATTAACTTACACTTTTGGAAGAAAATTGGTACTGTTTGAAATATATACCTTCTGCAATTAATGGATTCTCTGATTCACCCTACCCCTCCAGAAGAATTATGTTATTTGAAAAGGCTCAAAACTGAAGGTCCTTAAGTAGGATGACTGTAAAAGACTGATAGGTAATATCAGGAAAGATGAATCTACATCCTTATGATTCTTATTAATACAACCTGACTCTCAGATGACTGATGATCTCCCTGAGGATAGGAGGCAAGGTGGTGTCATGGAAGTGACATAGTCCTTAGAGCTTTCCAGAGATAGAATCAGGACACAGTGCCTTACTAGCTGTGTGATCTGGGGCAAGTATCTTTAAGGACATTGAACTTCAGATTCCTCATTTATAAACTGGCTGATAAAATATACTGTGTTAATTATGTATGTACTTAAGGTTGTAATATGGTACTTGACTTATCACAAGCACTCAGTAAATATTTGTTCTTTTTCTCGATCATATTCAACTTTGAATTCACATGATGATCCCTAGAAGGCTCTTACTAACATTTTGTTGAAAGGAAAAGTGCTTCTCTCTTCTCCATACTGGATTATTTCTAGACATTCTTACTGTGACCTAAGAGTTTCCATAAAGGCATAAGTGTGCCTGTGTCTATGTGTGTGTGCGCACATGCATGTGTGTATGCACACTCTTCATTGATGATATACTGTAGGCATAAAATCACTTATCCTTTCATTCACTTGATTGGATGGTCAGCATCTGGGATGCTAAGACTCACATTTTCCCCAAGCTGAGAAGAGGACTAGCTCCAGACAGGGAGGGCATTTCTCTCTGAGACTGCTTGTTGGATACATAAAACAGGTCTTAAATCCAAACCCGTTTTACAGTAAGTGAGGACATTCTTTGGGGTTGCTTGAATGAGCAGTGGGAATTATTAAGACAAAGACAATCTGTCACTTTACTGATTTCTTCTGGGATATGAACAAATAAAACTGATAGTTGTTCCTCACTGAATGTTATTCATATCACTTTCCATGCTTTGGTTTTTAAATGGCTGAATTTCTGACGCCTGTCAGACTGTGGAATATTAGGCTCATTTGTGGGCTGACTCCAGTGTTAAGGATGAACTCTTTTATGGTGATTGACTATGGGCTGTATGGTCCTTTAGATTGTCTGGTTATAGAGCAGTGATATGTAATGGAGAGAATTTTATTTGTATTCTTTTACTTTCCAAAATCTCTCTTAACTGTTGTCCATTCCAAAACCTTTAAAGTTTTGATCATATCCTCTCTTTATTCTAAAATCTCACCAAATTTTACAGTTTTATTACTTATAAAAACTCTCTGTAAGTAAAAAATACATAATTTTAATTGAATATTTAATATTATTTTACTTAATAAAAGTATATGTGTGGACCTGAGTCCCTACATTTTAGGAAAAGTAAGCCACATTGACTTTTAGTATTGTATTAATATTTTGTGTGTGCATAGCATTTGTAGTTAATACTATATTGGTAAATTATAATTGAGTATTATGAAATGTTAATTACTCTTACCTTACTAACTGAAACAAATTGTTATCAATGAAACACATTTTCTTAGTGCCGACTTTGTCCCTCATTTTTGGAGTTGAATGATATTATTTTTTCCACCCTTACCAAAATTGATAGTATGTTTTATATTCACAGTAGCAAGTGCCCGTAAAGTGACATAAAGTCCTCATTACCCACAAGCACAATATATAAATATTCATGAGAATTATAATGCATTTTCATGAAGAAAAACACTTAGGCAGAAAATAGATTCAGCAACCAAAGATGATTTTAATAAAATTTTCAAAAAGGATTTTATGTGACAAATATTTTATAGTTTTAGAGTCAAAGATCAAGTGTTTACAAACGTATATGTGTACTTAAGAGGACATTAAAAAGCCACATTCAGCAGATTCATGATTTGTGTAGCTTTGTTTTCTCTCTCTGGTAGTGTCACTGAGGTTATTATCTTCAGTTTTATAGAAGCCAGAGTTTATGTAACAACTTCATGATGTTTTATTTTAATAGTCTATTATGGAGTAACCATCCCTAGATTTAGCTGAAAGTTGTTGAATACATTTTGTTGTCTTGCCCCTTATAAGAATGTTTCCTAAATTTACAAAGTAGTGCTTGTCTTTTCATCTTGAAAAGACATGGTTTAATCTTTAAGATGTTTCTAATATTAGTGTTTTGTGAGCTGGGGAACTCCATGTTCTCTTTTATGTCTTTATTGTTTCTCGGTTTTTATCATTGAAGATTGAAATTAGCATGCCTTGAATTGTACACATTTCCCTCTTCCCCTCTTGAATCTTTGGGTACTTTTTCTACTACTGTGTTATGATGTAGAATAGTCTTTAAAGTCTCTAGTGTGATCTTTACACACCATTTCTGGGTTTGAACAGCTACCTTAGGACTCCTTTAGGTTTTGGGGGGTTATTTTGCCCCAAATATATGACCTTTCTCTTGCTCTTAATGTCTGCTGTCCTCCTTCCCCTGATCATCAGCATCATCTCTCTACATCACTGTCTAGAAAAGCCTGGCATCATCTGTAAACCAGAACATTTGCTAAATTGGACCAGACCCAGGAGTGGTCCTCAGAATCCTCTCTAACTACCCAGAGAAGCACCCACTACTTATTGTCAATGCATTTTTTTGTTTTGTTTTCATGGAAACTGATGTCATGAAATCTCAACATACTTTTCATGCATAACACAATGTTAGGCATATACCAGGCATTCAGTAAGCCTTCATTTAACTGATTTGACCTGGAGCGAGGTGTTCCAGGTCCCAAATCTTGGTTACAATATTAACTGGCTGGGAGGCCCCAGACAAGGAATTTACACTTCCCGAACATTCATTGCCTCCCTTATACATTAAAGATAAACATAGCGCCTTCCTCCTATAATTGTGGTAATGATTAATAAAATGCTTAGCACACTCTCTGACATATATTAAGTGTTCAGTACATATTCATTATTGATGTTAGAATTATTCTTCTTCTCCCTCCTCCTTAATTCTCTTTTGTGGACTGCTGTCCCTTTTTTCAGTACATTAGAAGTGAGTGTTCCTTAGGATTTGTCATAGACCCTCATGTTTCCTCAGTCACCCTGCTCTCCCTAGGCAATCACTTCCATTCCTGTTACTTCACTGAAGTCTGTACAAGACTTTGCATTTCCTTCAGGTTTTTCAGAGTTAACACATCTAAAACTAAACTCCTCAATGTCTCCCCCAAACTTCTCCTTTTCTGTTTTTCATTGAATGTCACCACCATGTATATGGCCAAGTCAGAAATTTGGCAAATCCTTGACACCTCCCTCCTTTTCACCCTCTACCGCCTTACTCAGTCAACTATTAAATCCTGTCTGTTCACTTCCTTATAGTGTGAGTAATCCTACTTTTCTCTGTCCCACTGTCACTTTTTTACAACAGTCCATAATCTTCTCTTCCCTTATAATTACATCAACCTAAATTATTTGTCTGGAGTCACCTCTTATCTCCTTCTAGTTCATTCTCCACACATCAGCCAGTTTCACATCTAAAAAGAAATGAAAATTTGATGACAAAAAATTCTTCAATGACACCCTTCTCCTAGGATGATGTTCTTGCTCCTGTTGTGAGCAATTAAAAAACCAGTCAAATATTTCATTATTACTAATGATATTAAAGTTACATAAGACACAGTAATGTTTGTGAGCTCACTGTTTTAATATATTTAAAAGATTGAACAATGTTCTTTTGTTAGGGGTTGTTCCTGAATAAGCTTTTGAACCATTCACTTAAAACTCTTTTGTCAAACTACAGAAGGCTCTTTTGTCAAACTACAGAAAAGTGGTTACAGTATAGAAACTATTTCACTGACTCAGACTTAACTCATATAGTTTTCTTTTCCTGGAGAATTGAGTCAATAATATTTATTCATAATGGATATAATTTTACAGAGTTTTGTTTTATATTATGACAGAAAAAAATAAGCCTTAAATATTATGTCATTAGCAAGTCTCTAAAAATGATTGGATTAACAAATTTTGTTACTGTTTGCCTTTTTCATCTGGTCATCTCTGAACCTAAAGTTTTATTATCTTTTATATTTTCAGTACTTTTATTATGCTAATATTACATTCTCCTAAGTTAACTGAATAATTTTGGAAAATGTCATCAAATGTGATTTAAAACTGGTAAATTAGGAATTTTCAAAGTTGTTTATGTTGGCAGCATGCTCATTTGTGTTAATATTGTATAATGATATCAAAGAAACTCATGACTGGTTACCTCCCATTTATTGGACATTTTGAACACTGCTTGGTGCTAGGCACCATGTGGGGTGCCAGGACCACAACGATGAAAAAGAGGTAGTATCTGATCTCACCTGCATGCTCTAAGATAGGCACCAAACATTACCATAAATTATGGACCATTTCTGCTTTCAGAACAAGAAATTTTTGTGGCCTCCTCATATGCTATTTGAGTCTAGAAACCCGTTTCTTTCACCGTTTCCCTATGTGAACTGCATTAATTCGTTTATAGAGTAGTGGTAGTGGCTAGAAGTGTGAGCCCTGTGGTCAGAAACATCCAAGTGAAAATCCCAGCTCTATTAGTTAGTTACTAGCTGTAGTAGTCAACTATTGCTATGTAACAAACCACTCCATAATTCTATATCTTAAAAAAATAATTATTTTTTTAGTTTCTCATTTTTATGCAGAATAGCTGGAATTTGACTAATCTAAGCTGCATGACTCTGCTTCAAGCTGAGGCAGCTGGGGCTGATCTGTTACTCACTGCAGGTCTCTGAGTCAGCTGGGTGGCTCTGCTTCACATTTGCCAATGCTGAGGCACAGGCCAACGGGACAGCAGTTTCTTAAAAGAAACACTTTCCATGGTAGAAGAGCAAGAGAACATCTGGAGATGAAGCTGACATGTTGTCACTTCTAGTCCCATGCTATTTGCCAAAGTAAATCACATGATCAGGCCCCGTCAAGGGGTAGGAAAACATACTTAGTCCACAGGAGGGTAACAGTGAGGATGCAGAGAAGGTTAAAGAATTGGAGTTGATGATCTAATCTATCATAACAGTTGTGTATTTTTGGACAAGTTACTCAACCTTTCTAAGTGTCTGTTTCCTTATTTATAAAATAGAGGTAATGATCTAGCCTGTATCATAGATTTCATTATGAGGACTAAATAGAATAACATATGCACAGCTCTTAGCATAAGTGTCTGAACACAGTAAGCAGACAGAAAATTTTAGCTATTGATGAGGGTTGAGTCCTAACACGAGGCTCACATTTATTGGATGACCCTAGAGACAGGACTTACAATCAAAGCTGTGATTCTTGGTCCACAATAGACCATAAACTCTGTAATGTGTCTCTGTCCTCTACTAAGAGTGTGAACGTTAACATTATAAGGATCCAAATGTAAACCATCTGCTCTTGTTCTCCTTAGGTATGTTTAAAACAGAATACCAGGGCCAGTTACCCATTGTCACTTTTCCAACCAGTGGTATTGTGCAGCCTAAGTCATCAGTGGTTATTAAAGTGGATTTCTGTGCAGGCTGGCCCATAATTGTAAATGAAGTGGCAAAGTGAGTATATACTATGGTTCTTAATTCTAGTGTAGTGCTTAATACTTTCCTCTTTCACTTTTCGTATATGCCTGTTGTATTTGAATGTATGTTAGCTTCTTCTTTCAGTCAGCATTCATTTATTGAGTATCTACTATTTGCCAAGCACTAGGGACTGAAAAATGGGAAGAACCAGAGAATGGCATATGGGTACACCTAACAGGAGCTCCTAGTTTGGATTTTGTTGGAGTGGGGGAGTGGATCAAGAAAGAGCTCCACTAAGGAGGTGATAGTTGAACCAAACACCTGTGGTTGAGTAGAAATTAGCCAGGCAAAGAGCAGTGGTGTGATTTGGGCTGAGTGTGTGTGTGTATGTATGTGTGTCTGTGTGCAGGGGAAGTGGGTATTGGTGATGAGAGTGGGTTAAATGAGTGATTTCAGGCAGTGCAAGTAGAAGACTTGAATTCCTACAGGTTAATAGACAGTGTTACACATCAAGAGATCTGAGGCAAAGAGATGGAGGTGAGGAGTGTTGAGAGATGAGACCAGAAAAACAGAATGGTGCAGGGTCCAGTTAAGGACCTCATAAGACAGCATTTTTTAATGCTATATGTCTCAGTTCATTAGCAGAATGTGCAATCACTATAATGGGTCACCACCAGTATTAAAACAATGAAATAGAAAACATCAGAATGCATCTCACATGGTAAGGGCAAGTGGCGTTTTGTAAAATTTGTTTCGTGTGTGTGTGTGTGTGTGTGTGTGTGTGTGTGTGTGTGTGTGTGTGTTTGTCCTGCATTGTAATGTCAAATGCATTTCTAACTGAAGGTCACAATTAAAAAAATGTTTGAGAAACAGTTGTGAGCCCTGATAGGAGCTTGGGTTTTATTGTAAAGGCTGTGGAATCTCAGGAAGGTTTTAAGATGGGAGTGTCTTGATTAGTTTGCATTTTAGAAAGGTCATGTTGATAGCAGTGTACAAAATCGAGGAGTACAGATGTGGAGTGGATAGCCTGACTAGAAATTCTAATAGTAAAGCAGAAGAGAAATAATGAAGGCCTCATTTAAGGTACAAATTGGGAGTATGGAGGGAGAGAAGTGTGCAGATTGGAGATAATGTTATGGAGGTAGATTTGACTATATTTAGTGACTGGTTATAGAAAGGGAAGGTAAGAGGAGGTTCAGGTCTGTGAGAGAAGATCTTGAGTTCTGTTTTGGAATGCTGGAATTGATTTGCTTTGCAGAATCCTGTGGAGCCTATTATATTTACTTATCTTGACTCCCAGAAAAAAATTTGGTCTAGGTATATTGGTTTGAGAGTTGTCAGTTCATAAGTTGTAGATGAAGCATGAAATGTTGAAGGAGGGTAGAGTATAAAAAAAGTAGGAGAGAAACAGCATTATTCATGGAGTTTACAAAATATCCAAGTCTTAGAAGAATGAGAAGGCAGAGTCTAAATAAGTTAGAAGGAAAGCCATGAAAGTATGGTGTCAAGAAAGCTAAGGGAGGGGAGATGTGGAAAGAGATGGTATCAACCGTGCCCAATGTGACAGAGATACACAGAGATACAAAGTTAATGACTTTGGTGATGGCTGTGAATTGGTCAGTGATCTGTGGTATCTGACAGGGAGAGATTCAAAAGGATTGCATTTATGCCAGAGAGGGATAAATGCGGGATGGAGAGAAGTTGCAACAGTGAATTCAAATTAGTCTGGAAAGTGAAGTTTTATGAGGGAGGATATTCATTTCAGCAAAGAAGTGGAGTTTTGCTGAGATACCTTACTTTGGAGGGAATTGGGTTATTAGGATGGGGATGAAGTTGGCTGTTGGACTTGGGGGGATGGGATGAGTTAGAAAAGAATCTCAGAATTCTAGAACTAGAGGTGACCATGTAAATCATTGGTGATATGGAAATATCAGTAAGTGATTTTTGGGGTCAATTCATGCAGTTGTTTTCCATCTTTGTTGTTTCCTGGAGACAATGAATTAGGTTGCACATATGCTATTCTACTTTGCAGATTCAGACAGACAGAAGGACACGACAGTCTCTGGCACATACGTGAAAGGAACTGCTCTTAGTCCTTTGAATTTTAATTATTATGTGATTTTATAAAATTTCTGTTTATATAAACATTTAGGAGAAAAATAAAATATGTAGAATTCTAATTAAAATATGTATGTATAATTCATTATCTTGTAGAGTGAGTTTGCGAGATCGTCCAGACATATTCTTGAATATCAAAGCTCATGTTGTTGAGCAGATTATTGAATTGTTAAACATGAGTAATGATAAAAAGTTGGAAAGCATAAGCTTTGGTCCTGTTTTCTTTGGAATGTCAAAGATTGAACATGCACTTCTATACAATAATAGCCCAGAACCTATAAATTGGGTAGCCATAATGCAAGATGATTCTGTTGGAGAAGAATTGGTAAGTAAGTAGTGCAACTTACTAATAACCAACAAGCTGTTTAAGTTTTCTAAATATGTTTTAACATGAAGATAGATATGATTTCATTTCATGTGTCTCCAAGGGTGACCTAAAAAAGTTCAGTAAATTCAGCTGACATTGAGAGTAATCTATATCTGTTCTTATCCATTTTTCAATAGTTCTTTTAATTTTATGAGGTGCCTTGATCAAATTTATGTATGAACATACATATTCTCTATATCTAGACTCTGGAATTTCAATAATTATTTTATGACCTCATCTTAAAATATTTTATTTTGTGTTTTGCCTGAATATTCTTTTATTTCTGATTTTATATTACAGGGTACAAATATTCAACAAAGAACAGATGTTGCTTTAAATAATCTAACCTACTTAAGGAAAATAAAGAACATAGATATTACCACATTTATCTCCTATGTTCCTAATGAAGGGAGGTTACAGCCTTATCAAAAGATTTTAATTACATTTTGTTTCAGCCCAAAGTAAGCAAAAATTAATTCCAACATGATGTTACTTATTAATGGAAAGTATATTAACCATACATTCATCAGATTGATTTTAATAGTAAAACTTGGTGGGCTTCCCTGGTGGTGCAGTGGTTGAGAATCTGCCCGCCAATACAGGGGACACGGGTTAGAGCCCTGGTCCGGGAAGATCCCACATGCCACGGAGCAGCGAGGCCGCCACAGCTGCTGAGCCTGTGCTCTAGAGCCTGTGAGCCACAACTACTGAGCCCGTGTGCCACAACTGCTGAAGCCCGCGTGCCTAGAGCCTGTACTGTGCAACAGGAGAGGCCACCGCAATGCTAAGCCCACACACCACAATGAAGAGTAGCACCTGCTCGCCGCAACCAGAGAAAGCCCGTGTACAGCAACGAAAACCCAACACAGCCAAAAATAGATAAATAAAATAAATAAATTTAATAATAATAAAAAAAAACTTGGCAGAAGGCACAAATTGGGTTTTTCTTATTATGGTTCTAAATATTTCTAACCTGGTTAATATTATTTCCAATATTTAAAAATGTTTCTAAATACTTCATTTTAAATTAAAAATCTCTCCAGACCTTGTGGAAATGAGGTGATGGAAGTTTTGGGTTGCTTTGGATTTTGGCTGCAAACCAATCTGTTCAACCAAGACCTTGTTGTCCCTGCAGAAATAGTCAGGTGATGGCCAGGGGCATGCAGTATGTTCTAGATGCCTCCAAAGAGGATGCAGTTGCTCCTGCCAGGGCCAAATGCTTACTGAGTATCAGGAATATTAAGCCTATAGCAGCTGCTGGGATCAACCACACTTGCTTGCTGAAACTCATACAGACGTTTAGGACTTTTGTCAATGTATATTTTTCCCTGTACTTGGTTTGATTATTTAGTTTGAAAATATATTTGGCAATGCTGTTTTAAATATATAGTAGCAATTTCAGCTACACTTGAGAGGTTGCAGTGTGTGACAATAACCGATCCAATTGTCAGTGTGCTTACCCTTGTTTGTAAGAAGGCAATGTTTAATGTACTTCTCTCTGTGGCAACAGGGTCACTTGGTGATACCAACTGTCCGATGAAGACTGAGTTGTGGTTTAATTTAAGGAGGGTAGTAAATCAAGTAATTGTTCTATTTGTACAACCTATAATTGCCTTATTAATCATCTCTTCATGCAGGAAACTTCTTTGGTGAATCTGTAAGAGTCTGTTTAATACACAATCTTTGAAATTCTAAATATTCTTTTCATGGCAACATGTTCATTTTATTTGAGAGTCTAGCATGAACACATAGGAATAAATATGATTTGTAGTCTTAGTTAAAGATGTTCTCACTATGCTATTTTGTTACCTGTGTAATATTTCACATCAGCCTTTTGTGTGTATGTTTGAGTATCCGCTCCTAAAAAGCTGAGCTCTAGGTAAGGCAAGTAAAGATTGCTAGTGCACAAGCCTGTGATGTAACCCATCTCTGTCTTTGGTCCTACTTCCCTTCTTCTCATCTTTCCTTTGCTTTTCTCCTCTGCCAAGATTAGGCTGTTACCAAATCTTATTCTCCAAATTACTTGTTCTCCTCTAGCAAGAATGTGGCTAGCAATATGTGCCTAGTCCATGGGAGGAGACAGGTACGTACGAGAGGTTTGCAGTTTCACCCTGGTGTAAGAAGGACTATTGTAGAGAATTGAACAGAGACCTTAGCTAGCAATGAAGTTTGCCTGGAAGGAAAATCCTTTACATAGAAAGTGGCGTTGCAGGCAAGACCTTGACAACTTAGTATATTTAAATTCCTCTTATCTTACAAATATCATCATGAAGTCATTTTTTGGATCTTCACATAATATGAGTATCATCTTCTTCTTGGCAAGTCTCAATGTCTTGTGCAGTAATTTTGGAAAATGGATCACAGTCACCTTTTTATTCCTGAATTTCGTCTGTTTGCATAGATTTAAGTATTGGGTTGAAATTCCCTTTTGAGAGATAATAAAGTTATCATCTTTGCTTTAGAAATAACTGACTGTGATTTTTTACAGGCTAATCATTAATGGTCAAAAGGATGATCCTTCACACAGGCAAGACTATGCTCTCTTTTTGAGATTTGAGTCTGTAGGAAGTAAAGATGGATTTTTGAGAGATGATAACAATAAAACCATCAAAAGTAAATACGAAATGAACATTATCATCAAATGTATAGCTGTTTATTGTTTAAAAGTTTGGACAGCAATATTTGTAGAGGCAGTTTAATAAAAATATATAATTCTGGACTAGAATAAAAATGCAAACACTCGAGAGACCTTAACATGTCTTCTGTGGCACGTTGAGAAAAGTCAGCCTCAGCATCATTTACATGATAATTTTCCAAGTTAGAATTTAGATGACTTTATTATTTTATTTTATTATTATTTTTTAAAATTATTTATTTAGTTAGTTAGTTTTGGCTGCATTGGGTCTTGGTTGCTGCACACGGGCTTTCTCTAGTTGCAGCGAGCGGGGGCTACTCTTCGTTGCTGTGCACGGGCTTCTCATTGCGGTGGCTTCTCTTGTTGCGGAGCATGGGCTCTAGGTGCACGGGCTTCAGTAGCTGTGGCACATGGGCTCAATAGTTGTGGCTTGCAGGCTCTAGAGTGCAGGCTCAGTAGTTGTGACGCATGGGCTTAATTGCTCTGCGACTTATGGGATCTTCCCGGACCAGGGCTCGAACCCGTGTCCCCTGCATTGGCAGGCAGATTCTTAACCACTTAACCAGGGAAGTCCCAACTTTGTTATTTTAAAATAACATTAGATAAACATGATGATGTAGAGTTAAGGGAATAAAAAAAGAAAACACACAAAAAAAACCCTGCCTTCTTTTCTTTGTAAGCCTAGGTTATCTCTTAGAGATTAATATGGGAACAAATGACCTATTTCATCTTTACCAAACCTTTTGCTCTCTTAGAATCTATATAAAGAGACAGTCACTTTATTTACTAGTCACCCTATTTACTAGAGCTCTAGTAAATAGAGCGTAATATCCTGCTATAGGATATTGATAAGTGCGTGTGCTTTGCAGGCCACACGTAAAGATGCAAGGCACTTTTTACATTTTTGGGTAACGTTGGATGCGTTGCAGTGAGGAAAATGGAATTGGTCTTCAGTTTAGCAAGAAAGATCAAAGAGAAAAATATAGGCAGAAGACAGATGAAATCCAGAAAGATGAGCCATGGTAAGTCAAGAGTCTAGAAGATTTACATGTTGGTACAAGTGATGTCATTGAGCAGAGTTGAACTGTGTTCCTAGGGCAGAAATTGATTGCTCTGTTACTATTTATGCCGTGGTTCGTGATATGGAGCTCTGTCTGCTGATCATAGACAGAACATTTATTCTAGGCTTGCAAGTTAATCTAGTTTTCAGTGGCTAGAGATACAGATGCTAGGTTTTCCTTAGAGTCTAGGATTGGCTAGTAAGACCAAGAGTGAAGAAATATAAACTCTGTTTATGGGATTCTAGTTACATTGCTTTCTCTGCAAAACAGTTCTTTCACTCAATTAGAGCTCACAATTCATAGGTACTAGCTTCTTTCTAGTATCTCCTAAACTTCATATTTATGTTATTGCTCAGCTTATATTCCATCATCCATTATTTTAATCACCTTTTCCCAAGTATATGTAAATCTCTTGGCTCAACTCCCATTTTGGATGAGTGGAAAACCTCTAATCTGATTAAATTCAACTCTTAGCCTACTCTAGCGCTGCACCTGGGAAGCTAATTGCGCTGGCGAAAAACACAAAACCAGGCTGTGAGGTTTCACTTTATATCTATAACCACTAATCCCAACTGAGTCCTGGTGCTTGCCATTCCTGCTGTGTTCCTGCATGCATTCACTTTCTTTCGATTTGAGATTAGTGTCACACAGCTTCTCTTCTCCCCTCAAAACTCCAGTCCTTCCTCCTTCATCTTCACTCTAAGGTTACAAATATATTAAGTGACCTATTAAGACATTTCCACTTGGATGTCTACTAGACATCTCAAACTTAACATGTCCAAAAAAAGAACTATTGGTTTCCCTATAACCTATCCCTCCTGAAGTCTTTCCTGTCTCAAGAAATGAAAATTCCATCACTTCAATTGCTTATGCCAAAAACCTTAGCATTATCATTTATCGTGTTCAATCGCCTATTCTACATGCAATCCGTCAGCAAATTTTGTTAACTGTACCCTCAAAAGTATATCTTAAGTCTGATCATTTCTCACCATTCTTCTACTGCTCTTCGCAGCCATACTTCGTTCCTGGGGGTTTTTTTTTGAGCATGCCAAGCCATTCCTAACTTAGAGTCTCTGTACTTGCTGTTTTCTCTGTTTAGAATACACTTTTTTTCTGGATTTTTCACATGATTTTCTTCCAGAGTCCCTTATATCTTTGCTCACACGTCTCCCTATCAGAGAGGTCTTTTGGGACTTCCCCATATCAATGAGCAGCCCCAAGACATTGTACGCTGTCTTACTCTACCTTATCTATTTATTTTATTGTCAGTGTCACCTCACTAGAATGTAAAACCCATGAGAGCAAGGACATTGTCTGTTTTATTCACTGCTGTACCCCCAAGGCCTAGAAAAGTCCCTGGCACAAAGAAGGCCCTGGCACTCAATAACTTTGTTGAATGAAAGATTGAATGAGCTACCCATGTCTCATCAAGTCTTTCAGATGACACTATTTGGACTGAGCAAATATATCCTGGAGTCCCAAAACACTTTTAATGTTAAAAAGCTATTATTGCTTTTACAGGTGATCGATTTCAGAAAGTGGAATTAGCCCTGACAGGCTCAGGACTTCCTGTCTTATTACAGTTTGATCCGGGAAGGGTCCTTAATTTTGCACCTTGTTTCATGGGTGGACGTTCAGAGATTCAGTGTATTATGCAAAATCGATCCAAATCACTTCCTGTGATGTACCGCTTTAAAAAAACTGCACATTTTAAAGTTGATCCTCAAAAGGGCAAGATAGATGAAGGATGTATGCAGGTAAGATAATCATTCTGTGCTTTCACATGCTTTAAATATTTTAAGGTTGGCTAAAAAACCATGCAGAGGATTAAAAGCTACATTTGTTGTACCAGTGCTTATAAATTTTCTCTCTTTTGTGACCTAGTTATGAATACTTTTGTATTGGTACCTATACAATACCCATAATTATTTGTTAAGTGCCTTTCATATGCCAGGAAAACCACTTGACACCGTAGGGAATGTAAAGTACAAAACATAGTTACTGCTTCTAAGGATTTTTTTTTTTTTTTCTGAGAGAATATTTATTTACCTATGTGCCCAGGAGGTTGGCCCCTAAACTTAAATATCCAGCATGGAGCTTTGGCCCTCCCACACGAGGGTGGATGCAGGAATGGGTCCTGGAGCCCTTGTCTAGGGCAGTAGAACCCAGGAACCAGAGATGGGATGCACCTGAGCCAGCGGCTGCTGATAGCAGCAAAAGGTGAAAAGGAGGTGGGAACCAGGAACTCATCCCAACCGCAGAGCTGCCGAAGGTTGGTCAAGCTTGGGTGCACACATGTGGGAGAATTGGAAGTCCAGTGCCATGTGCAAAGGCTGGAACCCAGGTGTCCGCCCCAGTGCCAGCTAACTCAAGACAGGAGAGAGGGGGTGGTGGCAGTTTTGCCACCAAGAGGCCCAGGTCTTAACACTCCTGTGAGGTGAGGTGGTAGGGGGGAAAGCGGGCACTATAGTCTGAGTACTTGCTTACTTGCTGAGGGATGCATCCCCCAAGGCCAGCTCTTCAGAGGCTGGTGTGGAAGGCGCCCTGCAACCACTGGTCATGGGCATAGTGCGTCTGGGGCACAGTGAAGGGTGGCAGGTTGAGGGGCAGGCTGGTATCAGGAGGCTCGTCGTCGTCAGATAGGCCAGTGTCGGGTGGGTAGGAGCTGAGTGTAGGGAGGGCCAGTCTTGTCACAGGTGCTTTCAATAGTTCAGGATTGACTCGTACAGCGCCCCCAGCTGGCACAGCAGGGACGCGTCCGCCCACCGCCGCCTAAGGCAGCGCGGCAGGCGGGGTCAAGGTGGGCGGCGTACAGGGGCTGGTCCCGGACGCCGGAGGCTTGGGCCCGCTGGTTGCGGCTGCGGCTGCGTGGGCTGTGGATGCGCCCCAGCTCCGGCCACGAGCCCCGCGCGGTGAGCAAACCTATGAGGCCGCGCGGTAGCGGCGGGAGCCTGGCCCGGACGCAGCTCGCGCCGACCGGCGCCTCGGACAGGAGCAGCCCGTCATGGCCCGGCGGATGAACTTCTATGCCGCCTCCTTCCCTCCAGCGCTCCGCCAGGTAAGAATTTTTTAATGCATTAAGGAAGCGTAAGACATACAAACAGGTAGGGTTCAAGAATGCAAGGTATCTTAAAACAGATCTGTAACAAGGTGATATAGAAACTCCAGCCTGGTAGAAAGGTCTTCCATCATAGTAACATATGAGCCAGACCTTGAAGGTTCAGTAGAATTTTCTAATTGGAAACAGATGATAACTTAATTGACCGAGGCCTTGTACTGCTGGTGCAGAGCAGAAAAGTTGAATGACGAAGCACACCTGTGAGCACCAGGCCAGCTTATGGATGTCAGAGTCTGCTTTGCTCTTTCTCACTACTCAGACAGCTCTTTCCCAGATCCTCTAAACCAGGGGTTGGCGGACTATGGTCCACAGGCGGCCTGCCGCCTGTTTCTTTTTGTTGTTGTTGTTGTTTATTTTAAGTAAACTGCTATTGGAACGTAGCCCCTCTTATTTGTTGCCTATTGTCTATAGATGCTTTAATGCTACAGGGGCAGAGTTGAATAGTTGTGAGAGTTGTATGGTTTCATAAAGCCTAAAATATTTACTGTCTGGTAATTAACAGAAAAAGTTTGCTGAGCCTTGCTCTAAACAGTAGCAAACATGAGTGCCTTCAGTTTCACCTCAGGTTCTTATGTTATCATCTTTCCTCCAATGCATAGTGATATGGTTCATAAAGTTATTGATGGAAGCTTTCTCCCAGTTGCAGTTAAGAAATGTTGTATACATGTTTAAATGCATGCAATTCATATGTATAACTCTTCCTGCTTCATTAGAATGACACTCCTCCCACAGTTTTAATAGAGCTAATTAGTCTTCACAGAATAACAAGTGTTAACCACTTTATGCAAAACGCTTTCTTTTTAATGGTTTCTTAGACTTTAGTCTAAGTCTCTTAGTCCTACCAGCATAATTCATTTTCTCCAGTAACCTGCATATCTTTCAAAACATAGCTGATTTTCTCTGATCAGAGAAACTGACAAGGATCACAGGAATCTGGTCAATTTCTCTTAGCAGTCAGCTCCAAGTGTTAACGACTTTGAAAGACACGATTACCAATTTCCTACAGAAGCTCTTCACACCAGGATAAGAGAGTGGAGGCGGAAGTTGAGAAAGAAAGTGGTGAGAGGAGCAAAATGAGTGAAAGACTGAAAATAGCAGTGCTACAGAAAAGATGGGAAATAATAGCACAAAGGAAACAAAGGCTAAGGTGAATTTATAATGTGGAAGGATATGTCCTACATCCTTTGTGTTGCTTTACTTTTGCTAGCTAAAATGTTTCAGAACCTGTTGTGGCATCCAACCTCAATTTGATTAGCATTATCTTAAGAAAGGGCTAAGTACCCAGGAAACAAGAGAAAATTTACAGCATGAAATATATAGTGGAAAATGATAGCAATAGGATGTTTTTTAATATACGGTAGGCATAAAATTAGTAACAGTAGATTAGGGGTGGGCTGTTCCTAGTGGTTATGTTGAGAAAATGTGTAGAATGGCCAACAATTTAAGTGGACATGATATGAAAAGGTTAATTCAGTTTGAGTGTAGAGGGGGAGTCTGAGTGTTTAGAGAAGATACATGGGTGACAGCTGATAAATATGTGGCTGAGCAGATAATGAATCACTGTTGAGAAAGGAACATTTAAAGAGGGTATAATAAAGGGTCTTTCCTTTCATTATTAAATGAAAACTGTTCTGTTCACAAAGGTTTTTAATTTCTGTAATGCAAGACAGACCTGAAGTATATTTGCCACTTAAATTTAGGTCAGCATATAATCTTCTGGGCATAAAAAGAAATATATACTTTTGTGCATCTCTGAAACCAATTTGGGAATTTCACATTGAGAGGGGCTCCTGGGAACACCATACGCTATATAAAATTTTCAAACTCAAAAAAGAACCCCATAAGGGACTTCCCTGGTGGTCCAGTGGTTAAGAGTCTGTGCTTCCACTGCAGGGGACATGGGTTCAATCCCTGGTCGGGGAACTAAGATATCCTGCATGCTGCGTGGCTTGGCCCAAAAAAACCCAAAATACCAAAAAACCAAAAAAAAAAGCCTCCATAGCTGATAGTTAATTTCTTAACATAAATTTTAGCCCTCTACATTTCTGGATTTCTTGAGCACTTGTAAGTTTCAAATTACTAAAAAGTGAATGTAGGGAATGTGGGGGACACTGGAGAAGTATGACTTCCACAGGCTGGTCAAATAGCCTTTGAGTATTTGGAAGTGTGGTAAGATTATTCTTTTCTTTTAATACCAGCTTTATTGGAGCATAATTCACACACCATAAAATTTACACATTTAAAGTATACAATTCAGTGGTAATTAGTATATTCACAGAATTGTGTGGCTATCAGCACGAATTCCACAACATTCTCATCACTCCAAAAAGAAACACAATGTCCATTAGTGGTCACTCTCCTTGCTCCCCATTTCTTAGCCCCTGGTAACCACTAATCTATTTTCTATCCCTCTAAATTCCCCTGTTCTTGACATGGCATATAAATACAATCATATAATATGTGGACTTTGGTTTCTTTGATTTAGCATGATATCTTCAATATTCGTCAATGTTGAAATAGGTCTCATTACCTCATTCCTTTTTATGGCCAAATTATATTCCATGGTATGGCTATACTACCTTTTGTTTATCCATTCATCAGTTGATGGCCATTTGCATTTGTTCCACCTTTTGGCTGTTGTGAAGAATGCTGCTATAAACATTCATGTAGAAGTTTTTGTATGGGTAAGTTTCCTTATGTATGTATGTATGTAGTTTTTACTATAGAAAAAGTTATGTAATAAAACAAAAGGAAACTTTAGAACTTCTAATA
Organism: Monodon monoceros; assembly: GCF_005190385.1. Taxonomy (NCBI): domain Eukaryota; kingdom Metazoa; phylum Chordata; class Mammalia; order Artiodactyla; family Monodontidae; genus Monodon; species Monodon monoceros. The sequence continues at coordinate 32,027,629 of NW_021703779.1, forward strand.
CAGATCAAGGTGCTCTGAAGGGATGTGGCAGTAAATACATAGATTATAATTGCCCCACACTTCCCCAGTCTTATCCTCAACATTTTTTTTTTTGTCCTCAGCTTTATTGAGGTATAATTGACAAATAGGAATTGTATATATTTAAGGTGTACAACTGTTTGGATATATGTGTACATTGTGTAATGATCACCACAATCAAGCTAACTAACATATTCATCACCTCACGTTGTTAGTTTGTTTTTAACCTCTTACAAAATTGCAGGTATACAATATAGTATTGTTAACTATAGTCATCATGCTCTACATTAGATCTGCAAAATTTACTCATCTATTTTTTTTTTCTTTTTTTTTTTCCGGTACGCGGGCCTCTCACTGTTGTGGCCTCTCCCGTTGTGGAGCACAGGCTCCGGACACGCAGGCCCAGTGGCTATGGCTCACCGGCCCAGCCACTCTGCGGCATGTGGGATCTTCCCGGACCAGGGAACGAACCCGTGTCCCCTGTATCAGCAGGCGGACTCTCAACCACTGCGCCACTAGGGAAGCCCTACTCATCTTGAGTAACTGAAACTTTGTACTCTTTTGACCAACATCTCCCAACTTCCACCCCCTCCCTGCCCCAGCAGCCACCATTCTACTCTCTCCTTCTATGAGTTTGACTATTTTAGATTCCATGTATATGCCACATATAAAATTCATGTACTATTTGTCTTTCTGTGTCTGGCTTGTTTCACTGAGCATAATATCCTCCAGGTTCATCCATGTTGTCACAAATGGCAGGATTTCCTTCTTTTTTAAGGCGGAATAATATTCCATTGTGTGTGTACTATATTATTTGTATTCATTAATTGGTGAACATTGAGATTGTTTTTGACTCTTGGCTATGGCAAATAATGCTGCAATGAACATGAGAATGCAGATACATCTTGGAGATACTGATTTCATTTCCTTTGGTTATATACTCAAAAGGGGGATTGCTGGATCATAAGGTAGTTCTATTTCTAATCTTTTGAGGAGCCTTCATGCTATTCTACCTAATTGCTGTATCAGTTTACATTCCCAACAACAGAAAATAAGAGGTTCCCTTTTCTCCGTAATCTCACCAACCTTTGTTATCTTACTTTTTCGATAAATGACCATTTCAACAGGTGTGAAGTAATAGCTCATTGAGGTTTTGATTTGCATTTCCCTGATGCTTAGTAATGTTGAGCACCTTTTCATATACTGTTTGTCATTCATATGTCTTCTTCAGAGAAATGTCTATTCAGGTCCTCTGCCCACTTTTTTTTTAGTAGATTTTTTTTTTAACATCTTTATTGGAGTATAATTGCTTTACAATGGTGTGTTAGTTTCTGCTTTATAACAAAGTGAATCAGCTATACATATACACATACCCCATTTCTCTTCGCTCTTGCATCTCCCTCCTACCCCCCCATCCCACCTAGATGGTCACAAACCACCAAGCTGATCTCCCTGTGCTATGCGGCTGCTTCCCACTAGCTATCGATTTTATATTTGGTTTTACTATATTTACGTTTGGTAGTGTATATATGTCCATGCCACACTCTCACTTTGTCCCAGATTACCCTTCCCCATCCCTGTGTCCTCAAGTCCTCAAGTCCATTCTGTAGTAGGTCTGCGTCTTTATTCCCATCCTGACCCTAGGTTCTTCATAACCATTTTATTTTATTTTTTTTAGATTCCATATATATGTGTTAGCATACGGTATTTGTTTTGCTCTTTCTGACTTACTTCACTCTGTATGACAGTCTCTAGGTCCATCCACCTCACTACAGATAACTCAATTTCGTTTCTTTTCATGGCTCAGTAATATTCTATTGTATATATGTGCCACATCTTCTTTATCCATTCATGTGTCGATAGACACTTAGGTTGCTTCCATGTCCTTGCTATAGGAAACAGAGCTGCAATGAACACTGTGGTCCATGGCTCTTTTTGAATTATGGTTTTCTTCAGTGATCACTTTGTTATTAAGTAGTATATTGTTTAGCCTCCATGTGTTTGTATTTTTTACAGATCTTTTCCTGTAATTGATATCTAGTCTCATAGCGTTGTGGTCGGAAAAGATACTTTATACATTTTCAGTTTCCTTAAATTTACCAAGGCTTGATTCGTGACCCAAAATACGATCTATCCTGGAGAATGTTCCATGAGCACCTGAGAAAAATGTGTATTCTGTTGTATTTGGATGGAATGTCCTATAAATATCAATTAAGTCCATCTTGTTTAATGTATCATTCAAAGCTTGTGTTTCCTTATTTATTTTCATTTTGGATGGTCTGTCCATTGGTGAAAGTGGGGTGTGAACGTCCCCTACTATGATTGTGTTACTGTCACTTACCCCTTTTATGGCTGTTAGTATTTGCCTTATGTATTGAGGTGCTCCTATGTCGGGTGCATAAATAGTTACAGTTGTTATAGCTTCTTCTTGGATTGATCCCTTGATCATTATGTAGTGTCCTTCTTTGTCTCTTCTAATAGTCTTTGTTTTAAAGTCCATTGTGTCTGATATGAGAATTGCTACTCCAGTTTTCTTTTGATTTCCATTTGCATGGAATATCTTTTTCCATCCCCTTACTTTCAGTCTGTATGTGTCCCTAGGTCCGAAGTGGGTCTCTTGGAGACAGCATATATACGGATCTTGTTTCTGTATCCATTCAGCTGATCTATATCTTTTGGTTGGAGCATTTAGTCCACTTACATTTAAGGTAATTATCGATATGTATGTTCCTATTCCCATTTTCTTAATTGTTTTGTGTTCGTTATTGTAGGTCTTTTCCTTCTCTTGTGTTTCTTGCCTAGAGAAGTTCCTTTAGCATTTGTTGTAAAGCTGGTTTGGTGGTGCTGAACTCTCTCAGCTTTTGCTTGTCTGTAAAGGTTTTGATTTCTCCATCAAATCTGAATGAGATCCTTGCTGGGTAGACTAATCTTGGTTGCAGGTTTTTCTCCTTTATCACTTTAAATATGTCCTGCCAGTCCCTTCTGCCTTGCAGAGTTTCTGCTGAGAGATCAGCTGTTAACCTTATGGGGATTCCCTTGTGTGTTATTCATTGTTTTTCCCTTGCTTTTAATATGCTTTCTTTGTATTTAATTTTTGACAGTTTGATTAATATGTATCTTGGTGTATTTCTCCTTGGATTTATCCTGTATGGGACTCTCTGTGCTTCCTGGACTTGATTAACTATTTCCTTTCCCATATTAGGGAAGTTTTCAACTATAATCTCTTCAAATATTTTCTCCGTCCCTTTCTTTTTCTCTTCTTCTTCTGGGCCCCGTATAATTTGAATGCTGGTGCATTTAATGTTGTCCCAGAGGTCTCTGAGACTGTCCTCAGTTCTTTTCATTCTTTTTTCTTTATTCTGCTCTGCAGTAGTTATTTCCACTATTTTATCTTTCAGGTCACTTATCCGTTCTTGTGCCTCAGTTATTCTGCTATTGATCCCATCTAGAGTATTTTTCATTTCATTTATTGTGTTGTTCATCATTGTTTGTTTCATCTTTAGTTCTTCTAGGTCCTTGTTAAATGTTTCTTGCATTTTGTCCATTCTGTTTCCAAGATTTTGGATCATCTTTACTATCATTATTCTGAATTCTTTTTCAGGTAGACTGCCTATTTCCTCTTCATTTGTTAGGTCTCGTGTGTTTTTATCTTGCTCCTTTATCTGCTGTGTGTTTTTCTGTCTTCTCATTTTGCTTAACTTACTGTGTTTGGGGTCTCCTTTTTGCAGGCTGCAGGTTCGTAGTTCCCGTTGTTTTTGATGTCTGTCCCCAGTGGCTAAGGTTGGTTCAGTGGGTTATGTAGGCTTCCTAGTGGAGGGGACTAGTGCCTGTGTTCTGGTGGATGAGGCTGGATCTTGTCTCTCTAGTGGGCAGGTCCACGTCTGGTGGTGTGTTTTGGGGTGTCTGTGGACTTACTATGATTTTAGGCAGCCTCTCTGCTAATGGGTGTGGTTGTGTTCCTGTTTTGCTAGTTGTTTGGCATAGGTTGTCCAGCACTGTAGCTTGCTGGTCGTTGAGTGAAGCTGGGTGCTGGTGTTGAGATGGAGATCTCTGGGAGATTTTCGCCGCTTGATATTATGTGGAGCCTGAAGGTCTCTTGTTGACCAGTGTCCTGAAGTTGGCTCTCCCACCTCAGAGGCACAGCACTGACTCCTGGCCGCAGCACCAAGAGCCTTTCATCCACACGGCTCAGAATAAAAGGGAGAAAAAGAGAGAAAGAATGAGTAGAAGTAGGAAGAAAGAAAGGAAGAAAGAAAGAAGGAAAGGAGGGAAGGAAGGAAGAAAGAAAATAAGGAAAGAAGGAAAGAAAGGAGGAAGGAAGGAAGGGAAGGAAGAAAGGAAGAAGAAAAGGAAAGAAGGAAAGAAAGGAGGGAGGAAGGAAGGAGGGAAGGAAGGAAAAAAGAAAGAAAGAAGATACAGTAGAATAAAGTAAAATATAATAAAGTTATTAAATTAAAAAATAATTATTTAGAAAAAAAGGGACGGATAGAACCTTAGGACAGATGGTGGGAGCAGAGCTATACAGACAAAATCTTACACAGAAGCATACACATACACCCTCACAAAAAGAGGTAAAGGGGAAAAAATCATATATCTTGCTCTCAGAGTCCACCTCCTCAGTTTGGGATGATTCGTTGTCTAAAGGAGGGAAAGAAAGAAAGAAAGATAGAAAGAAAGAAAGAAAGATAGAAAGAAAGAAAGAAAGAAAGAAGGTAAAGTATAATAAAGTTATTAAAATTAAAATTAATTATTAAGAAAAAAATTAAAAAAAACGGACAGATAGAACCATAGGACAGATGGTGGAAGCAAAGCTATACAGACAAAATCTCACACAGAAGCATACACATACACACTCACCAAAAGAGGAAAAGGGGAAAAAATCATAAATATTGCTCTCGAAGTCCACCTCCTCAATTTGGGATGATTCGTTGTCTATTCATGTATTCCACAGATGCAGGGTACATCAAGTTGATTGTGGAGCTGTAATCCGCTGCTCCTGAGGCTGCTGGGAGAGATTTCCCTTTCTCTTCTTTGTTCTCACAGCTCCCAGGGGCTCAGCTTTGGATTTGGCCTCGCCTCTGCGTGTAGGTCGCTGGAGGGCGTCTGTTTTTTGCTCAGACAGGACGGGGTTAAAGGAGCCGCTGATTCGGGGGCTCTGGCTCACTCAGGCCAGGGGGAGGGAGGAGCACGGAGTGCGGGGCGAGCCTGTGGCGGCAGAGGCCGGTGTGACGTTGCACCAGCCTGAGGCCCGCCGTGCGTTCTCCCGGGGAAGTTGTCCCTGGATCCCAGGACCCTGGCAGTGGCGGGTTGCATAGGCTCCCTGGAAGAGGGGTGTGGATAGTGACCTGTGCTCGCACACAGGCCCCTCGGTGGCGGCAGCAGCAGCCTTAGCGTCTCCCGCCCGTCTCTGGGGTCTGTGCTTTTAGCTGCGGCTCGTGCCTGTCTCTGGGTTCCGCGCTTTTAGCCGCAGTTCACGCCTGTCTCTGGGGTCCGCGCTTTTAGCCGCGGCTTGCGCCCGCCTCTGGGGTCCACGCTCTTACCGCAGCTCGCGCCCGTTTCGGTTCCGTGCTTTTAGCTGCGGCTCCCGCGCATCTCTGGGGTCCGCGCTTTTAGCCGCGGCTCGCGCCCGTCTCTGGAGTTCTTTTAAGCAGCGCTCTGAAACCCCTCTCCTCGCGCACCAGGAAACAAAGAGGGAAGAAAAAGCCCCTTGCCTCTTCGGCAGCTGCAGACCTTTTCCTGGACTACCTCCCGGCTAGACGTGGTGCACTAACCCCTTCAGGCTGTGTTCGCGCAGCCAACCCCAGTCCTCTCCCTGCGCTCCGACCAAAGCCCAAGCCTCAGCTCGCAGCCCGGCCTGCTCCGGCAGGTGAGCAGACAAGCCTCTCGGGCTGGTGAGTGCCGGTCGGCACCGATCCTCTGTGCGGGAATCTCCCCGCTTTGCCCTCCGCACCCCTGTTGCTGTGCTCTCCTCCGCGGCTCCGAAGCTCCCCCGTCCGCCTCCCGCAGTCTCCGCCCGCGAAGGGGCTTCCTAGTGTGTGGAATCCTTTCCTCCTTCACATCTCCCTCCCACTGGTGCAGGTCCCGTCCCTATTCTTTTGTCTCTGTTTTTTCTTTTTTTCTTTTGCCCCACCCAGGTACGTGGGGAGTTTCTTGCCTTTTGGGACGTCTGAGGTATTCTGCCAGCATTCAGTAGGCGTTCTGTAGGAGTTGCTCCACGTATAGATGTATTTCTGGTGTATCTGTGGGGAGGAAGGTGATCTCCGCGTCTTACTCTTCCGCCATCTTCCCCTCCGTCTGATAAAGAGAAATTTTATATCAGAGGATAAGTTCCTGATAGTTCATGAGTTTCAACATAGTTCTGGAGCATGTTTATCTCACACCATCTAGAAAGGCAATATGTAGTACGTAAGAGCATGAGTTTCTGGAACCAGACACCTGGTCTTTCAATCCCAGCGCTACCATTTACTAGTTGTGTAATCTTGGGTAAATCCGTAACCTCTTTGTGCCTCTTTTCTTATCTGTAAAATTGTGATGATAATAATACCTAATTATAAGATTATTTTGAGAATTAAGTGTAGGGCATTCAGCACGGTGCCCACGAATTCATAATCGTTATATATATGTTAACTATTATTTTATTATCAAAGCATTTTGCTGAGTTTTCATTG
>NW_021703779.1:32034414-32050755 GCF_005190385.1 Monodon monoceros
ACTCGAGATACCGGTTCTTTGTGATTAGCAGGAATCATTTTATGCTTCACTGTAAGTATTTCCCAGCCAAAACCAATTCATATATATCCTGGCTCCTCCCCACCTCTTCAGAGCAGTTCCTCAGAGCTACTGAGAGGCTGTCTTCCAGGCTATAGACCTCAGTATGGTCCCTGAATAAAACTGAAACTCACTGATCTTACATTTTATGTGTTTGTGTGTGTGTCTTTTTTCTCAGTTTTGTTTGGGGCAGCAATTTGCTGCCCCAAACAAAACACTTTGGCTTGCTCTCTCTTGCTCTCAGAAATAGTCCATTAGCTGATGAAAACTCAAGTATTTTCCCTACCATAATATCAACTTTATTTTTGTTCTACAATCTAAAGCAAATATCAGTATACCCTTTTCTAATTAAGTAGAAAAGGAAATCATATAAATTCTTGTGACCTTTTTTGCTTAATAAATATGTTTTATCATATTTTGCTAGAAGGTATTTTATTTCTTTCTGAAATTCCAATTCCTTTTCTATCCTCTTTTTTATCCACTGAATATTATTAAATTTGTAGAATTCAAATAGATGAAATAGTGACATAAGATACAGTTCTATGTTCTACATCCATCCTTTTCCTTCTGCTGGATGTTTGTTCACTTTCTTCAAATACATACCACACACTGTTTCAGACTTCTACTGGGCCTCAACCACACACTTCCATAAACATGTGAGTTATCTTTTTCTTTTTACAAAGAGCAACACTATTTTTGTTCACAGTAAAATTTTAGAAATTAGATTTACTTATTCATTGAGCACATATTTCCATCTACAATCTCTGCAACTTATAATGGAAATTGAAAACAAAGGGGTACAGAATTTGTCACCCCAAATATGTCCCTTTGTCATAAGGATTATTTTATGCTGATTGTTTTAAAGTAACAGCGGGCATAGGAAAAGCTCTGGAAAACTGAATAGAAGTTATCCTTTTATGAGAGACATTTACATCTATAAGGGCACTCTCCATTTGTAAGTGTGTCTCCCTCTCTGTACCAAGAAGAGAAGGATGATTATAAATCTCTAGAAATGCTTATCAGTGGAGAAGGCAACAACTTAGATCTGCAAAACAACCTTATCCTTGTTTACTGTGCCTTTGCTACTAACCTCCCGTAACTGGCCTTCTCCCACTACCCCCAGCATATTTTGTCTTTAGCTGGAGATGTTCGTGAAGGTGGCTTAGGCCATTTTGGAGAGTTACTCAGTTTTCTGGGGTATCTCCCATGTATACAGGAGGTATATATGTTATTAAACTTCTGTTTGTCCTTCTCCTGTTAATGCTTTATTGGGGTGGGGGGAGTCTCAGACAAGAACCTAGGAGAGTAAAGGGGAAATTATTTCTCTTCCCCCACAAAAATTATACAGTAAAATTCTGAAGTGGGATGCATATAAATCTAGCAAAACAAACCAAAGAAGAAGCAAACCAGAGATTATGATATTTCTATGTTGCATTCTATGATAATTCTGGAGTCAAAGCATTCAAACAGATCTCTATAAAGATATTTCACATACAACTGTGAAATAAAATTCACATTTTATGGCAAGACAAGAAAAACTTAAACATAAAAAATTTTCTCTGCCCTTTGGACTACAACTTGGCACTTGCCATCTACCTCTATAAGGATTAAGTTGTGAGCCACTGTAGCTGCTGACCTTCAACACCCCCTGAAAGGAGTTCAGGGTGGAGGGCAGAGATGAGGCACTCCATGCTCTGGGAAAAACTGGCAGAACAGTCTTCAGATACTTAGATATTTTCCGGAGAAGATTTGATGAGCCCAATTCTTGTATCTCCTTGTACCTAGGAAAGCACTAAAATCCTTCATGGTGACAGCTGCTCCTCGTGACTAGCAGCAACCTTCTGCAAAAAATATGTGCTTGGTTGCATGTACTCCCCCCCCTTCACCAAAATCACATATATACTAACCTTCCTTCCCTACCTCTTTGGAGCAGTTTCTCAGAGCTATCTGAAATGCTGTCTCCCAGGGTATAGTCCTCTTTTTGCCCCAAATAAAACTTAACTCACAACTCTCATGTTGCACATTTTTTTCAGTCAACAGTTATGGCGACCACAGATACGGGACCCAGAGTGGACTTCTCTGCTTTACCTGAACTGTACGAGGAACCAGAGCCTGTGCCCGTCTGCCTCCTCAGAGAGTCCAGACGAATTTGGGTAAGTCTCTCCTGGTTCTTGGATCTCCCACATTAGTTGATTATCCTGAGTTTTATTTGTTCCTGTATAACAGGTATCTGTCCCCCTCCCCCAGTTGAAAGATACCAGGGAATACCCACCCAGGTGAAACATACTGGGGGGGGTGCTTGGTTGAAAGATACCGAGGAATACGGACCCAGTTGAAAGATACTGATGGGGGGGGTGGTTGAAAGATACTCAGTTGTAGGAGACTGAGTGGTCTGGGCTGAGTGGTTAGGTAAGAGGCTGATCTGACACTTTTCCTCAACTTGGCTGCCTTAATAGAATTTGTTGGGATGAAAGTGAAGATATTACATGAGAGCCTTGCTCTGAAGAAAAGGGACAAGACTCCTCCCGGCTGGTTACGACTTTCTCAGGCGACTGAGACATTTACGGGAGTGGTGGAAGCAGAGTCCTCATACCGTGCAGTGGTCCCATAGGGAAACCCACTCATTAATTAAAAGACTTGCTAATACAGGGGTCACTATAAGAACTGGCCATTCAGTGATCCAAACACCTGCAGTGGTCTTAGACCACCGAAGGGAAAAACTGAGACACGTAAGAGGGCTGAAACCACTCTAGGGTGACACCTAGAGGAGTTAAGCTCACAAGCAGCACACTGGCGCACTACACAACTTCATTAGTAAATTTTATCCCCAAGTTCAACTTTAAAATAGGAAATAGAGCCTCTCAAACACAGAAAAAAGGGGAGTCAGAAAACCAGCCTCTGACTAACACCCCAGCCAGGTTTATGTACATACAAAACTCATACTTACAAATACCTACTTAATTTGGGAAATTATACTTAAGGAGATCTCATTTTGCCCCCAATAAAACTTAACTGACAAATCTCACATTGTGCTTTTTTTTTTTTTTTTTTTTTCAGTTGACAGCCTCCTCTCTCCCCTACACTGTGCATTGTGTTCTGCATTATGCATCCACCAAACCTCATCCAGGGGCAGAAATACCTGCTCAACCATAAAGAGCAACATTGTCCTAGCATCAACAAGACAACTCCTTAAGAGATAACATTCCTTCTTGATCTTGGAAGGGGCCACAATGAGGCTTAGATCTGGATTGTATAAACTGTCATTTAATGTACAGCCCTGTCTCAAAAACAAACAAACAAACATATAACTGTGCCCGGAGTTCTGACAAGTGGAACAGTTCTTGGAGCTTTCTGAGATGCTGTTCTACGGTTATAATCCTCAGTTTGGCTAGAAAAAAGATTTCCACTTTTTTCTTAGCTCGACTGATTAAGTTTTCACTGACACAACTCACCTTCACATTTTTGTTAATTTTGTTCACATCATGTCAATAGTCCCTTATTAACTTTCCCGAGGGTGCTTACTAAAGGGGCAAGAAACCCAGAAATGGAGATGAATGGGGAACATCTAGCATGTAGCCTGCCTCTCAATTTTGCCCAGTCATGGCTCTTTCTCTCCACCTCACTGGGAAAATAATCTTCTAGCCACTTTTGTCCTCTTAACTTCAGCTAAAGGTTTTAGATTTGAACCCAGACAGGAACTGTTAAAAAAGAAATGACAGGTCCCAAAGGAGTCACTTGTGCTAAAACTAAGACTTAATACTTAACCTAACTAATTGCAGTTACAAACTTCCCCAGGAATGTAATCCTAAGTGGTCAGTCAGGAATTTTCCAGTCAGCACCAATGAGGTAACCCAGCTAATAAGACCCTTTTATCCCCAAAGGAAGATAACCTAATCAGAAATCAGTTTTTGTTTATGACTTGCCTTTAAAAACCTCTCCCTTTCTGTAGCCCTCTGGAGCTCAACTTCTACAGGCTAGTGGGGATGCTGCACAATTCATGAATTGTTCGATATAGCCAATTAGATCTTTTAAATTTACTCAGTTAATTTTTTTTTTTTTTAACATTTTTGATGGCAGTATCAGGATGCAAAGTGAACTTCTGGTGGTATTCAGGAACAACGAGAAACACAGGCATGGTACCTGAGAACCCTTTTAGAGTTCCCTATTTTTCTCACTGTTTCCGAGGGCTGTTGGTAAGTTTCTCTTGGTTCTGAGCTCTGCTCTCTTTGCATCAAGCTCCCAATCTAAATTGGCTTTCCAGTCCAGGGCTTGGTGGGTCAGCTTGAGCCAACACAAGGTTCCACTTGGAACCCAAGTTCCCTGGCCTTCATTCAGTCTGTAATTCCCCAGTTGTTTGGAATCCCTTTCCCCACTTCCAGTCTGCAGTCCCTATTTACTGGAGCCTGCTGGTTTTGTCCAGGCTGGAATTGCTGGTACTGTGCACAGCCTTCTACTGTCCAGTCCGTAGTAACATTTCCTTGGTTACTGCTGGTGTGTTAAGGTGCACATACTTGTTTGTCTTGTTTTGTGTCAATAAAGGCTACCTAAACGAGGTGGGATCTTTAATTTCTAAAGAGTCAAGTGCACTTACCTTCTAGCACACCTGCTTATTTTATGTCTAAGAACTATAGTCCCAGAAGCCATAAATATCTACAAAAATAGCAAAGTATTACTGAAAACAACCTAGAATTACAATGGCCATTATGGGGAATGTTCCAATTTGACAAGTTCATTTCACAAGTGTACTTGGAAATAAGGGTTCCAAAATTAAACAAACAGGATGAGATATCTATTTTAATTGGCCTGCAGGAGCCTCCAGAAGGCTTCAAAATTCCAAAATAGCTTCACTGAAAGTTTCATTGCAAAACACTAGTAAAAAATTAAAAAGGGCTTCCCTGGTGGCACAGTGGTTGAGAGTCCGCCTGCCGATGCAGGGGACGCGGGTTCGTGCCCTGGTCCGGGAAGATCCCACATGCCGCGGAGCGGCTGGACCCGTGAGCCATGGCCGCTGAGCCTGTGCGGCCGGAGCCTGTGCTCCACAACGGCAGAGGCCACAACAGTGAGAGGCCCGCGTACAGCAAAAAAAAAAAATTAAAAAGATAAAGGTACCTAAAACAAAAGACTTTGAGATAGACCCAACCCCTACTAGTCCCCCTCTCCTCCTTTATTTGAGTACTCATACTAGCCATCCTCTGTTTTAATCATCTTTCCATCCTGAAGAGACTACAAGAGTATAAACAAAAGTCTTCCTGGAATTGAACAGAACACTGCAGCACGCCCCCGCACCCCAAGTACAAACTGAGCAGTTAATGCTTAGGACAATAGAGTCACAGACTCAGTGTCTGATGCTCATACCTTAGTTGTTTTACAGATATTATAATTGCCACCAGAGGAAAAAATGCTAACTGCATGATGACCAGACTATAGCCATGACATAAGCTGCTCCAATTTGAGCAGTACTGCATCTATGACTGGCACGATTCCAAGAACTGGCTTCAAGAGAATGGGATTAACCTTATTGCTCATAATAATCTATATCTTTGTGGACATCAAAATAATTGTAGCTTGATCTGCCCATATATGTAAGTGGACAACTAAAATTGTCAGCAAAGAGATGCTACAGACCCATGTCAACATCTTCCACTCTGAGAATACGGCGCCCTATATCAGCGTGAAGAAGTTACAGAGGATAGACCTTCAACCCTCATCCAACAGAAATGGAATGTTGTCTGACAAGTGGGGATTTGTAAGCAGCTCTTTACAGGAAATCACCCACTGCAGGAAGCCCCTTTTCTTGTCACCTTAGTGAACCTATATTTTAACTAACTTTTAAACCAGGCACCCCCATTCTCTACTCATCTCCAGCCCAAGCACACCTTTCAAATCTTTTAATCACACAATACCTTGCCTAACTTGTCAGTACGTTCCGTAGATCAAAGTAGTAGAAATGAAGAATAGGTAATAACAGATGACCAGATCTCTTCCCTTGCTCCCCTTCAGTAATCTCCTGAACTAACTGTGTGACCTAACTGTGTGACCAAACTGTGTGAACAAGGTAGCATCTAAAGGAAAATCATTGAGGGGTCGACAAGTCTGCACACAGTGTGGGAAGGTGACGACTCTGATCCCTGATCTCAATGATTAACTGAGATTACCTCCCTGCTTCCTTTTAAAAGTTTCATGGCCAAGCAGAATCTTCAGAGGTGGTTTTTGGGGGACGCTGAGTCCACCATCTCCCCAGGTTGCCGGCATTCTGATTAAAGGCACCTTTCCTTTCTACCATTTGTGAGCAGTATAGATTCTGTAAGCAGTGAGCAGAGGGACCCCCATTCGATAACATGGCAAGTTATTGGCCTTACAGATACCTCCTGTATCTACCTCTGAAAGAGGGCCCCTGTATGGGCCCTTCCTAGAGTTGATGGGACACTGAGGACTTTTCTGTTAAATTGCTAAGTTATTCTCTTTCATAGCCAAGAGAAGGTTAAATTATAATTAACGAAAACCCTGACTCTGCAGAGGGAATCCTGGAAAACTGTCAGAAACCAGAGAAAGGTGAGAATTCTTACCAGAGTCAGCTCTCCCTAATCTCTGTCTGTAGTGCCTAGTTCAGAGAAGGAAACAAAATTTCACAGTGTACCCTCCTTTCCAAATCCAGAACCATTGCTTATTGATCCTTTCTCTCCCAAGGACAGCTACTGCCTTCTTGCTTTACATCCTACGTACCTGGACTGGCTCTCTGCCCGCCTGGGACATGCAGGTTGTGGTTCCTTCTTTGGGTTTTCTTTACGAGTGACTCTAGATCTTGTGAAGATAATACCTTTTGCACCCACTTTAGGGACACTGCTTAAGTCCAAGAGGTTTTTTGAATACTGGCAGAAATATTCACTGCTTATCCAGGTTGAAACCTGACAAGATATTTTAAAGGATTTAATAACTTTATAACCAGAAATTTGGTCAAATTTGAAGCTGATATTCAACGTCTGATAGAAAAAGAAAATGTTTATGCCAACGCCTCTAAGCTAAATGTAACCAGAGGGAAGCATTTCAACATAGGTGGATGGATGTGTCAGTCCTTTAACCTCCAGGTTACAGACCAATTCTTTGAGGAATTGAAAGCAATTGCCCTTACCTCACAAATCTTTGCAAAACTAAAAATACAGCTCTAGAGCAGGGGTCCCAACCCCCCGGCCATGGACCTGTACCAGTCTGTGGCCTGTAAGGAACTAGGCCGCCAGAGCAGGAGGCGAGTTTCAGGTGATCGAGCGAAGGTTCATTGGCCACTCCCCATCGCTCCCCATGGCTCTCATTATTGCCTGAACCGTCCCCCCAATCACCCCACCTCCTCACCCTACCCCCGCGTCCATGGAAAAACTGTCTTCCATGAAGCCAGTCCCTGGTACCACAAAGGTTGGGGACCGCTGCTCTAGAGGACTGCAGGAAAAAGAAAAGTGGAGCGGGGAGAAGAACTTAAAAAATACTAACTGCTACATAAGCACCCTTGCCCAAAAATCTAGTCCTAGTTCAAGGAAAATTTTTAAATGAAAACTATAAGGTCTCTGTTGACGTCTGTCTATAAGTTCATATGTGTCCATATATATATATATATATATATATATATATGTCTTTGTGTGTGTGTGTGTGTGTGTGTGTGTGTGTGTGTGTGTGTGTGCTGTAAACGTATGATATTTTTCTACCTCTGGATGGTACTGGTAAAATTAATTTGTAAAACAGCTCTATTTAATTGGTTTAAACAAACAACCGCTTTTATAGATTTATTATTCAAACTAACCCAAATGCTTTTCAAGTTCATGTAATCTGGGATAATCTTCAGTAAATAAAAGCTAATTTAAGTTTGTTGGTTTAATTAAAATAGGTATGTCTTTAGAGTTATCAACACTGAATATAATGCAGACATAAAACTTTTTATTTCACCTGGGTTTATTAGTCAAACAAGTTCATGTTACCTCTTACAAAATTTGTTGGCCTGAAAAATAACCTAGGATGATGACTGACTTTGTTTAATGTCTCGTGAAGTTTTTGTTAATGGTCTAAACATAATTGTTGAAAATAAGTAAATTAAATGGATGTGAGATAAAAGTTTCTAGGTGAAATTTTAAAATAGTTTCCTAAAATCTTTCTGGAAACCTGAATCTTAAAGTTTTGCTAAATTAAATTAAATGATGGATAGTCACTGAATATCTAGATCATTTCCAAATAAGATAAAATACTGAAACATTAAGCACGGAACATAGGTTTATCTACTTTTTGCTTCCTTTTACAGACTAATTAAAGGTACTTGGGTCCATTAGCAAACACATTTTGTGCCTCGCTAAGAAGCATGTTTCTAGAAATTATAAAAGTATTTATAAATCCGCCAATCCACAGAATGCTGATGCAAAACATAGTTGGTTTCTTCTTAGTTTTTATTAGAAATTAAAGGTTTCTAAGGGTTAAAAATTCTAATATGTAATTAAAACTACTAGAACTAATTAGGAAAAGGAATTTTATGTGTGAATAAGATTAGAATAAATTTAATTAAATAAATGAGTTTTAATTCAAAAGTCAGGTGGTGCAAAATTGAAATTTGGTTTTCTGCTTGTTAAAAAGACAAGGTTTTATTGGACTACTGGTCTCCTCTTGATACGAAATTGTGAAAGACTTTCTTTAGCTTTTAAAATAATTTGCCTAGAAAACAAAGATTCTGTATTTTGTTAAAATATTTTTTTTTCAGAAAACTGAATCTTCTCTGTTAAAAAAGTTTTGTTTTTTGTTTTTTAACTATTTACCTTTCTGTATTTGCCTTTAACATCTTCTATTGTCACTTTGGTTAAATGAATAACTAAGCACTGTTTTACAGTGACCTATGATCCTATTTGACTAGGTGTTTTAAAACCTTGTTGATAATTTTGAAAAACTTACCAAAATAAAATTCTAAATGAAGTCTTTTTTGACCTCCAACTAACTTTGAAGTTTTCCAGAGCCTCCCTGGAACATTTTAAAAGATTTGCTCTCTCTCTCCTTATAAAAAGGGAAGGTGTTAAACTACTTAGGCTTATTTGATATGGTAAATTACATGCGAAGCATTGTCAAGTAAGAAGTAATACAAAGCCTTTTAATGTTGTGCTTATATAGGTATATGTTATAAGTATTTCAGTAAATGTGTGAAATTCCTGGAAATCTATTTCCTGGTATAATGTTATCAGTCATAATTCCAGTTATTATCTTAAAATGTTGTGTGTCACAGAAATACCCAGATTTCCTTAACAATTCCACCATATCTTTAGTAATAGGCATTTTTAAGTTTTCTGTAATTTACAGAGAGTTACTGTTTTATTCTGATGCTCTGCAAAGGTGTTCCCACGAAAGTATTTCATCTTCAGAAAAATTCAGGAAAAGGACTTTTCGACAAGTGAAGGTTTCTGATAACTTTAAGATCATAAAACTGAACTGGTAAGAACAAAGACTGCCCTTGAGTCTTCTTGCAAGGGGCTATACGAGGTCCTCCTCACTACCCAGATGGCAGCCAAAGTTCAGTAGTCAAGCCTTAGGTACACATTTCATAGCTAAAGAAGACTCCACTTGACATCTGGTGGCATACAAATGCTAAAAAGCTCAAATGAAATTGACTAGGAAGAGAAGTAGCTAACATTAAAGGAGACTGCTTCCTCCTAAGATGCCAGATCAAGACTTCATACTTTTATGAAACATGAAACTTTCTCTTTCTTTCCTCTACTTTGACATTGGCCTAGAAAGATACCACCATCATCTGTATCTCCCAAGCCACTGTTAAGAGGCGTGGCCTTTCAGACTGCTGCATTTGTCAACAAATCTCTTATCGATGGTATAGACTGCCTGGTTTGTTTTCCTGCCTCTGGTTAACACCCCAAACTTTGCAGCCAGGCTGTATTCAAAGAAAGGGACACAAGGCAAAAGTAACCAAAATAAAACTGCCTGTGTGGGCTACAGACCCTTAATACAAGATGGCATTCATAATTCAAAATTAGCTCCCTTTGACAGATCCCTACTTTCCTGCTTAAGAGGAAATGCAAATGAGGAATGTCTCCTTAACTCTTGAAGCTATTGCAGTTTCCGTTGCTAAGAGAACAGTTGACCAACAGAGATCCTTAGACTCTCTGGCCAAAGTTGTTCTTGATAATAGGACAGACCTTGATTATCTTTTAGCTGAGCAAGGAGGAGTCTGTGCTATGGCCAACACCACTGCTGCACCTGGATTAACACTTCTGGGGAAGTTAAATCTCAATTATATAAGGTCACTGAACAAGCCACTTGGCTTAAAAAGATGACTCCTTCATTAGGGTCTTTTCTTTGATTTTGATTGGTTTGGGTCTTGGGGACCATGGCTCCAAAATGCACTGCAAACATTGGGAATTATCCTGCTTATTACAATCATAGAAATCTCCCTGGTGCATTGTGTTCTTTCAAAAGCTTTAAATGTGTGTTTGCAGTCAGTAACCACCAAGCAAATGCTCTCCCTAAGACTAGAAGGTCAGAAGAGGAACAAAGAGAATGACCAGCTTAAAGATTATGAACCTGAAGTGGTGACCTGTGAATATGACAAGGATTAAGCAAAAACATGACCTGTGAATACCACACAGAGTATCAACAAAAGCTCTGAGAACTACAGAGCAGTAGCTGAGACTGGTGCTAACGCCTTAACTTTTGATCACATCTCTCAGTTAATGTGGGAGTCTGATCAAAAGTGGGGAACTGTTCAAAAGGAGTCATGTGCTAAAACTAAGACTTAATACGTAACCTAACTGCAGTGGCAACCTTCCCCAGGAATAAGACCCTTTTGTCCCCAAAGGGAGATGACCTAGTCTGAAATAATTTGTTTCTGACTTCCTTGTCTTGCCTTTAAAACATTCTCCCTTTTTGTAGTCCTCTGAATCTCCCTTCTATTGATACTTGCTAGATGGGATGCTCCTGATTCATGATCACTGAAAAAAAGCCAATTAGATATTTAAAATTTACTCAGTTGGATTTTGTTTTTTAAAGGGAACTAAAAGGAAGGAATAAATTCTCTGGAAAAAAATCTCACTCTAAATTAGTTTGGAATCAGTCCTTAAAGCACAGTCCAACATAGCATCACTTGACCATCAGCTACTGAAGATGAAGAAGCTATTTACTCTCTGAAATTGAGATTTTTATTTGACCTTAACAACTGTCCTCTTTCTTTGAACTGTCTTTGACTTTCCAACCTAAATTTTTCTTCTATGGAGAAAAGGATAAGTAACCCAATAGAAGATCTAAAGGCATGAACAGGTATTTCACAGAGGAAGAAGCACATACGGGGGAAAACTGTACAAAAGTGGTCAGCCATGAGTGTGAGCAAGGAATCACAAATCAATACAAGAATGAGGTGCCATTCCATACCCATTTTATTGGTGAAAGTGAGAAATCGGATAATTCCAAGTGTTGGGGAATATCTGGATTGCTGTGATTTTTGGACATTGCTGGAAGAAGTATTGATTACTACAACCACTATGGAAAACACGTAGCAATATCTTGCAAAGATGAACATTCATAATCTCTACGGCCTATCAATTTCCCTGCTAATCATATATCCCAAAGAAACTTTGCACACATACACCACTACCACCACCATCATGAGATATGAACAGGAATGTCCATCGAAGCTCTTATATAGTTGTAAAAACATGAAAAAAACTCTCAGCAGGAAAATGGATAAAAAGTAATGTAGAAATGATTGAACAGCAGCTGTATGCAATAAGGATGAATGTTAGCACTATAATTTTGAATAAAAAATCTAATCCCTGGAGTTGCAGCCACTGTTGGCTGAGCCAAGTAGCTGACAGGGTCTTGGTGCTATGACCGGGTTTCAGGCCTGTGCCTCTGAGGTGGGAGACCCGAGTTCAGGACAATGGTCCACCAGAGACCTCCCAGCTCCACGTAATATCAAACAGCTAAAGCTCTCTCAGAGATCTCCATCTCAATGCTAAGACCCAGCTCCACTCAACGACCAGCAAGCTACAGTGCTGGACACCCTCTGCCAAACAACTAGCAAGACAGGAACACAACCCCACCCATTAGCAGAGAGGCTGCCTAAAATCATAATAAGGTCACAGACACCCCAAAACACACCACTGGACACGGTCCTGCCCAGGAGAAAGACAACATACAGCCTCATCCACCAGAACACAAGGCACGAGTCCCATCCACCAGGAAGCCTACACAACCCACTGAACCAAACTTAGCCACTGGGGGCAGAAACCAAAAACAATGGAAACTACAAACCTGCAGCCTGTGAAAAGGAGACCCTAAATACAGTAAGTTAATCAAAATGAGAAGACAGAGAAACACACAGCAGGTGAAGAAGTAAGGTAAAAACCCACCAGAGGAAATAAATGAAGAGGAAATATCAATACTCTGAAAGAGAATTCAGAGTAATGATAGTAAACATGATCCAAAATCTTGGAAACAGAATGGAGAAAATACAAGAAACGTTTAACAAGGACCTAAAAGAACTAAAAAAGAGCAAACCAACAATGATGAACAACACAATAAATGAAATTAAAAATTCTCTAGAAGCAATCAATAGCAGAAAAACTGCAGCAGAAGAATGGATAAGTGACCTGGAAGATAAAATAGTGGAAATAACTACTGCAGAGCAGAATAAAGAAAATAGAATGAAAAGAATTGAGGATGGTCTCAGAGACCTCTGGGACAACATTAAACACACCAACATATGAATCATAGGGGTCCCAGAAGAAGAAGAGAAAAAGAAAGGGGCTGAGAAAATATTTGAAGAGATTATAGTTGAAGACTTCCCCAATATGGGAAAGGAAATAATCAAGTCCAGGAAGCACAGAGAGTCCCATACAGGATAAATCCAAGGAGAAACATTCCAAGACACATATTAATCAAACTATCAAAAATTAAATACAAAGAAAAAATATTAAAAGCATCAAGGGAAAAGCAACAAATAACATACAAGGGGATCCCCATAAGGTTAACAGCTGATCTTTCAGCAGAAACTCTGCAAGCCAGAAGGGACTGGCAGGACATAAAGTGATGAATGGGAAAAAAACTACAACCATGACTACTCTACCCAGCAAGGATCTCATTCAGACTCAACGGAGAAATTAAAACCTTTACAGACAAGCAAAAACTAAGAGAATTCAGCACAACCAAACCAGCTTTACAACAAATGCTAAAGGAATTTCTCTAGGCAGGAAAAACAAGAGAAGGAAAAGACGTACAGTAACAAACCCAAATCAATTCAAAAAATGGTAATAGGAACATAAATATCGATAACTACCTTAAATGTAAATGGTTTAATGATCCCACCAAAAGATACAGATTGGCTGAATGGATACAAAAACAAGACCCATATATATGCTGTCTACAAGAGACCCACTTCAGACCTAGAGACACATACAGACTGAAAGTAAGGGGATGGAAAAAGATATTCCATGCAAATGGAAACCAAAAGAAAGCTGGAGTAGCAATTCTCATATCAGATAAAATAGACTTTAAAATAAAGACTATATTACATGAGCTAAAGAAGGACACTACATGATAATCAAGGGATCAGTCCAAGAAGAAGACATAACAATTGTAAATATTTATGCACCCAACACAGGAGTACCTCAATACAAAAGGCAAATGCTAACAGCCATAAAAGGGGAAATCAACAGTAACACAGTCGTATTAGGGGACTTTAACACCCGACTTTAACCAATGGACAGATCATCCAAAATGAAAATAAATAAGGAAACACAAGCTTTAAATGACACATTAAAGAAGATGGACTTAATTGAAATTTATAAGACATTCCATGCAAAAACAACAGAATACACTTTTTTCTCAAGTGCTCCAGGATAGATCATACCTTGGGCCACAAATCAAGTCTTGGTAAATTTAAGAAAATTGAAATCGTATCACGTATCTTTTCCGACCACAATGCTGTGAGACTAGATATCAATTACAGGAAAAAATCTGTAAAAAATACAAACACATCGAGGCTAAACAATACACTACTAAATAACTAAGAGATGACTGAAGAAATGAAAGAGGAAATCAAAAAATACCTAGAAGCAAATGACAATGAAAAGAAAATCTATGGGATGCAGCAAAAGCAGTTCTAAGAGGGAAGTTTATAGCAATACAATCCTACCTCAAGAAACAAGAAACATCTCAAACAAACAATCTAACCTTACACCTAAAGCAATTAGAGAAAGAAGAACAAAAAACCCCCAAAGTTAGCAGAAGGAAAGAAATCATAAAGATCAGATCAGAAATAAATGAAAAGAAATGAAGGAAACAATAGCAAAGATCAATAAAACTAAAAGCTGGTTCTTTGAGAAGATAAACATAATTGATAAACCATTAGCCAGACTCATCAAGAAAAGAAGGGAGAAGACTCAAATCAATAGAATTAGAAATGAAAAAGGAGAAGCAACAACTGACATTGCAGAAATACAAAGGATCATGAGAGATTACTACAAGCAACTCTATGCCAATAAAATGGAAAACCTAGAAGATTGGAAAATTCTTAGAAATGCACAACCTTCTGAGACTGAACCAGGAAGAAATAGAAAATATAAACAGACAAATCACAAGCACTGAAATTGAGACTGTGATTAAAAATCTTCCAACAAACAAAAGCCCAGGACCAGATGCCTTCACAGGTGAATTCTATCAAACATCTAGAGAAGAGATAACACCTATCCTTCTCAAACTCTTCCAAAATATAGCAGAGGGAGGAACACTCCCAAACTCATTCTACGAGACCACCATCACCCTGATACCAAACCCAGACAAAGATGTCACAAAGAAAGAAAACTACAGGCCAATATCACTGGTGAACAATCCTGATAGATGCAAAAATCCTCAACAAAATACTAGCAAACAGAATCCAACAGCACATTAAAAGGATCATACACCATGATCAAGTGGGGTTTAGCCCAGGAATGCAAGGCTTCTTCAATATATGCAAATCAATCAATGTGATTCACCATATTAACAAACTGAAGGAGAAAAACCATATGATCATCTCAATAGAGGCAGAAAAAGCTTTGAACAAAATTCAACACCCACTTATGATAAAAACCCTCCTGAAAGTAGGCATAGAGGGAACTTGCCTCAACATAGTAAAGGCCACATATGACAGAAAACACAGCCAACATTGCTCTCAGTGGTGAAAAATTGAAACCATTTCCACTAAGATCAGGAACAATACAAAGTTGCCGACTCTCACCAATATTATTTAACATAGTTTTGGAAGTTTTAGCCACGGCAATCAGAGAAGAAAAAGAAAAGGAATCCAAACTGGAAAAGAAGTAAAGCTGTCACTGTTTGCAGATGACATGATACTATACATAGAGAGAATCCTAAAGATGCTACCAGAAAACTACTAGAGCTAATCAATGAATTTGGTAAAGTAGCAGGATACAAAATTAATGCACAGAAATCTCTTACATTCCTATACACTAATTATGAAAAAATTGAAAGAGAAATTAAGGGAACACTCCCACTTACCACTGCAACAAAAAGAATAAAATACCTAGGAATAAACCTACCTAAGGAGACAAAAGACCTGTATGCATAAAACTATAAGACACTGATGAAAGAAATTAAAGATGATACAAACAGATGGAGAGATATACTGTGTTCTTGGATTGGAAGAATCAACATTGTGAAAATGACTATAGTACCCAAAGCAATCTACAGATTCAATGCAATCCCTATCAAACTACCAATGGCATTTTTCACAGAACTGGAACAAAAAAATTCACAATTTGTATGGAAACACAAAAGACCCCCAATAGCCAAAGCAATCTTGAGATAGAAAAACAGAGCTGGAGGAATCAGGCTCCCTGACGTCAGACTATACTACAAAGCTACAGTAATCAAGACACTATGGTACTGGCACAAAAACAGAAATACAGATCAATGGAACAGGATCGAAAGCCCAGAAGTAAACCCATGCACATATGGTCACCTTATTTTTGATAAAGGAGGTAAGACTATAAAACGGAGAAAAGACAGCCTCTTCAATAAGTCTTTCTGGGAAAACTGGACAGCTACAGTCAAAGAATGAAATTAGAACATTCCCTAACACCATACACAAAAATATACCCAAAATAGATTAGAGACCTAAATGGAAGGCCAGACACTATAAAATTCTTAGAGGAAAACATAGGCAGAACACTCTATGACATATATCACAGCAAGATCCTTTTTGACCCACTTTCTAGAGAAATGGAAATAAAAACAAAAATAAACAAATGGGACCTAATG
>NW_021703779.1:32050855-32063333 GCF_005190385.1 Monodon monoceros
GTCTTTTTCATTTCATTTATTGTGTTGTTCATCATTGTTTGTTTCATGTTTAGTTCTTCTAGGTCCTTGTTAAATGTTTCTTGCATTTTGTCCATTCTGTTTCCAAGATTTTGGATCATCTTTACTATCATTACTCTGAATTCTTTTTCAGGTAGGCTCCTATTTCCTCTTCATTTGTTAGGTCTGGTGGGTTTTTATCTTGCTCCTTCATCTGCTGTGTGCTTTGCTGTCTTCTCATTCTGCTTATCTTGGTGTGTTTGGGGTCTCCTTTTTGCAGGCTGCAGGTTCGTAGTTCCTGTTGTTTTTGATGTCTGTCCCCAGTGGCCAAGGTTGGTTCAGTGGGTTATGTAGGCTTCCTAGTGGAGGGGACTAGTGCCTGTGTTCTGGTGGATGAGGCTGGATCTTGTCTCTCTAGTGGGAAGGTCCACGTCTGGTGGTGTGTTTTGGTGTGTCTGTGGACTTATCATGATTTTAGGCAGCCTCTCTGCTAATGGGTGTGGTTGTGTTCCTGTTTTGCTAGTTGTTTGGCATAGGTTGTCCAGCACAGTAGCTTGCTGGTCATTGAGTGAAGCTGGGTGCTGGTGTTGAGATGGAGATCTCTGGGAGATTTTCACCGTTTGATATTATGTGGAGCCTGGAGGTGTCTTGTTGACCAGTGTCCTGAAGTTGGCTCTCCCACCTTAGAGGCACAGCACTGACTCCTGGCTGCAGCACCAAGAGCCTTTCATTAACACGGCTCAGAATAAAAGGGAGTAAAAGTAGAGAGAAAGAATTAGTAGAAGTAAGAAGAAAGAAAGTAAAGAAAGAAAGAAAGAAAGAAAGAAAGAAGGAAAAGAGGGAGGGAGGGAAGGAAGGGAGAAAGAAAGAAGAAAAGAAGGAAAGAAAGGAGGGAGGGAAGGAGAGAGCAAGGAAGGAAGGAAGGAGGGAAGGAAGAAAAAAGAAAGAAAGAAGATACAGTAGAATAAAATAAAGTAAAATATAATAAAGTTATTAAATTAAAAAATAATTATTTAGAAAAAGAAAGGGACGGACATAAGCCTAGGACAAATGGTGAAAGCAAAGCTATACAGACAAAATCTCACAGAAAAGCATACACATACACACTCACCAAAAGAGGAAAAGAGGAAAAAATAATAAACCTTGCTCTCAAAGTCCACCTCCTCAATTTGGGATGATTAGTTGTCTATTCAGGTATTCCACAGATGCAGGGTACATCAAGTTGATTGTGGAGCTTTAATCCGCTGCTCCTGAGGCTGCTGGGAGAGATTTCCCTTTCTCTTCTTTGTTCTCACAGCTCCCAGGGGCTCAGCTTTGGATTTGGCCCTGCCTCTGTGTGTAGGTCGCCGGAGGGCGTCTCTTCTTCACTCAGACGGGACGGGGTTAAAGGAGCAGGTGATTTGGGGGCTCTGGCTCACTCAGGCCGGGGGCAGGGAGGGGTACGGAGTGCTGGGCAAGCCTGTGGCGGCAGAGGCTGGCATGACGTTGCACCAGCCTGAGGCGCATCGTGTGTTCTTCCGGGTAAGTTGTCCCTGGATTACGGGACCCTGGCAGTGGTGGGCTGCACAGGCTCCCGGGCGGGGAGGTGTGGAGAGTGAGCTGTGCTTGCAGACACGCTTCTTGTTGGCAGCAGCAGTGGCCTTAGCGTCTCATGCCCATCTCTGGGGTCCGCGCTGTTAGCCTGTCTCTGGAGCTCCTTTAAGCAGTGCTCTTAATCCCCTCTCCTCGCGCACCAGGAAGCAAAGAGGCCAGAAAAAGTCTCTTGCCTCTTCGGCAGCTCCAGACTTTTTCCCGGACTCCCTCTGGGCTAGCCGTGGCGCACTAGCCCCCTTCAGGCTGTGTTCACGCTCCCAACCCCAGTCCTCTCCCAGGGATCCGACCTCTGAAGCCCGAGCCTCAGCTCTCAGCCCCTGCCTGCCCCGGTGCGTAAGCCTCTCGGCCTGGTGAGTGGTCGGTACCGATCCTCTGTGCGGGAATCTCTCCGCTTTGCCCTCCGCACCGCTGTTGCTGTGCTGTCCTCCGCGGCTCCGAAGCTTCCCCCCTCCACCCCCCGCAGTCTCCGCCCGCGAAGGGGCTTACTAGTGTGTGGAAACCTTTCCTCCTTCACAGCTCCCTCCCACTGGTGCAGTTCCCGTCCCTATTCTTTTGTCTCTGTTTATTCCTTTTTTCTTTTGCCTTACCCAGGTACGTGGGGAGTTTCTTGCCTTTTGGGAGGTCTGAGGTCTTCTGCCAGTGTTCAGTAGGTGTTCTGTAGCAGCTGTTCCACATGTAGATGTATTTCTGATGTATTTGTGGGGCAGAGGGTGATCTCCACCTCTTACTCTTCTGCCATGTTGAAGATCTGTCCAGTAGTAGATTTTTATAGAAAGACTTTAAGCCATCAATGTCCAGAGGTCTATCTCATGCTGAGGTTGGCCATCCTTAATGCAGTAGGAGACGGCTTATCAAACTGTGGTCTTGTACCAGGACTCACCACTACCGAGGCACACGGTAGGTGCAGTGGCGACGCGGAGCTGCTCACTCCCTACCTGCCACCTAGTTTCCGCTGCACCTGCCCATTTTTTAAACCAGATTATTAGTTTGCTTTTGATTTGTATGAGCTCCTTATATATTTTGCATATTAACCCTATATCAGTTAGATGGTTCACAAGTATTTTTCCCATTCTGTAGGCTGTCTCTTCACTATGTTGACTGTTTCTTTTGCTCAACAGAAGGTTTTTAGTTTGATGCAGTCTTGTCTATTTTTTACTTTTGTTGTATGTGCTTTTGAAGTCTAATCCAAAAAATTCTTCCCAAGACCGAATATGCGATGTTACATGGCAAAGGAGTTTTACATAGTTGTATATAGTGTGAATAATCCTTTGTATGTGTTGCTGAATTCAATTTGATAATATTTGGTAGAGTTTTGCATATATATTCATAAAGGACATTAGTCTGTAGTTTTATTTTCTTGAATGTCTTTACTTTTTACATTAGACTGAAACTGGTATGGAAGGATTTGGAAAGTGTTCCCTTTAATTTTTGGAGTAGTTTTTGTAGAATTGGTGCTAATTCTTTAAATGTTCAGTAAAATTCATCAAAGCCATCTGGTTCTGGACTTCTCTTTGTCAGAAGTTTAAAAATTCCTACTTTAATCTCTTTACTTGTTATCCTAGGCTATTCAGATTTTCTGTTTCTTGTAGAACCATTTTCAGAAGTTTGTGTCTTTCTGAGGATTTGTCCATGTCATATAGGTTATCTAATTGGTTGGCATATGATTGTTCATTGTATTCCTTCATACTCCTTTTTATTGATGTAGAGTTGGTAAAGATGTCCTCTCTTTTATTCCTGATTTTAAGAAATTGAGTTTTTATTGTTGTTGTTGGCTTGGTTTGTCTAGCTCAAGTTTTTTTTCAATATCATTAATCATTTCAAAGACATACTTTCAGGTTTGTTGATTTTCTATTCTCTATTTCATGTATTACATGACAAAGGCCTTTGTCTTTTTTAATATAGGTGCTTACTGCTATAAATTTACTTCTAATCAGTGCTTTTGCTGCATTCCATAAGTTTTGGTATGTTGAGTTTTAGTTTTTCTTCATCTCAGAGTATTTTCTAATTTCCTTTGAGACTTCTTCTTTGACCCATTAGTTGCTTAGGAGTGTATTGTTTAATTTCCACATACTTGTGAGTTTCCTACATTCCCTTGTCTTTATTTGTTCTTTTTAACAATTTCTGTACTTTATTGATATGCTCCATTTTGTGAGATGTTGTTCTTATGTTTCCTTTAAGTCTTTAGACATGTTTTTCTTCAGTCCTTTGAACATATTTATAGTACTGTACTTACTGTCTTTGTTTAATAGGTCCAACAGTTGTTTTTCCTCAGGGACAGTTTCTGTTTATTGCCTCTCTCTTGTGTATTGGCCGTAACTTCCTAGTTCTTTGAGTGTCCAGTAAGTTTTTGTTGAAAACTGAGCATTTTAAATAATATAATTTGAGAACTCTGAAAATCAGATCTCCCATAGGATTTTTGCTCTTTGTTGTTGTTGTTTTATTTGTTTAGTGACTTTCTAGACTAATTCTGAAAAGGTTGTTTTCTTTGCTGTGTGCAGACAATCAAGTGTTGCTCAATTAATTTAGTGGTCAGCTATTGATTGGGCAGAGACTCCCTTAAATTCCTTGATTCCATATGTCTCACAGCCTTTGCTGAGTACCTCTGTATAAATGTGTTGGGTGGGCCATGACTTCAGTGTTCTACCAGGTAGTTTACAACTCTTTCTGGCTTCAGGTCCTCCTTGTACCGAGTCCCAATGTCAGCCAGAGGTGACAGATTAGATCTTTCTCAAATCTTTTCTGGGGATATACACTCTCTTGCACATGTGTGTGGCAATCTAGATTGCCAGGAATATGTCAGAGCTTTTCTAATACCCTCTGAACATTTTTGGCTTTGTTTGTTTTTTCTCTTATTTCTTATTAGCCTTAAATGCTAATGCTATCTCAGGTTGCTGTGATGTTCAACAGTTGCAGCTGATTCTTTTTCAAGGGGAGGGTGGCAAAACCCTAGGGAGAGAGCTGTTCACACAGAGTGAGCTCTGAATCAGGTCAGTTAAAGCCATGCTCTCAAACTAGGCTTTTCAGCTAGCTTTCAGACAGAACACATATGAGCACTTCTCTGGGGATGGGGTTTTCGGAGAGTTTTAAACCCATTCTCCCTTGATGGCTGCTAGGCTAATCATTTTCACAGTTACCATAGTTGCAAGGCTGTTGTTTTTCAAGGAGAGCACGAAGTTGGAATAAGAGGATGTGATTACAGTAGGTAAAAGTGCCACAAAGCCTGTTCTTTGTTTAGAATTCAGCCATTAAAAAAAAATAAATACTCTTTGGACTTTTGCAGTATTTTAGGTAATTTTCAAATATCCGAGAAGTTGATTTTGACAGTTTTCCTAGTGTTCTCTTTCTGTTTGTGGATGGGTAACTATTTGGAGGTCCTTAATCTGCCGTTCTGGAAGTGCTTCAGTACCATTAATCTTAATTTTTTCTTAGATAATTTTCCAGTAATGTGTATCTTGAAGGTTTGTCAATTCTGTATATGATATTTCTAAAGACTTTCATATCACCACGATAAATTAGCTTTCCTTAAAGTTTTATAAGCAATATTTTTTGATTTGCTTTTTATTTTGTCCTAACAGTACAATAGTTTTTCTTAATCCATTTGGGCTGCTGTAAGAAAATACCATAGACTGCACAATTTATAAACAACAGAAATTTATTTCTAACAGTTCTGGAGGCTGGACGTCCCAGATTGGGGTGCCAGCATGGTCAGGTGTGGGCCCTCTTCCTGGTCACAGACTTCTTGTGGTATCCTCCCATGGTGGAAGGGGCTAGGGAGATCTGTGGACCCTCTTTAACAAGGGCTCTGATCTCCTAATTCTATCCTATAGGGCAGCGGTCCCCAACCATTTTGGCACCAGGGACCGGTTTCGTGGAAGATAATTTTTCCACAGATCAGGGTGGGGAGGATGGTTTCAGGATGATTCAAGTGCATTACATTCATTGTGCACTTTATTTCTATTATTATTATGTTGTAATATATAATGAAATAATTATACAACTCATCATAATGCAGAATCAGTGGAAGCCCTGAGCTTGTTTTTACTTGCCACTCACTGATAGGGTTTTGATATGAGTCTGCAAGCAATTAATTTATTATGGTCTCTGTGCAGTGAAACCTCTCTGCTAATGATAATCTGTATCTGCAGCCGCTCCCCAGTGCTAGCATCACTGCCTCAGCTCCACCTCAGATCATCAGGCATTAGATTCTCATAAGAAGCCTGCAACCTAGATCCTTCGCATGCACAGTTTACTGTAGAATTCGGGCTCCTATGAGAATCAAATGCCGCTGCTGATCTGACAGGAGGTGGAGTTCAGGCGGTAATGCGAGTGATGAGGAACAGCTGTAAATACAGATGAAGCTTCGCTTGCTTGCCCGCCGCTCACTTCCTGCTGTGCAGCCCGGTTCCTAACAGGCTATGGACCGGACTGGGACTGGTACTGGTCTCTGGCCCAGGGGTTGGGGACCCCTGCCATAGGGCATTAACATATGAGTTTTTAACATGAGTTTCAGGGACTTCCCTGGCAGTCCAGTGGTTGAGACTCCACAGTTGCACTTCAGGGGGTGCGGGTTCAATCCCTTGTTGAGGAGCTAAGATCCCGTGTACCGTGCGGTGTGGCAAAAAAAAAGGCAAAAAACAAAATATGAGTTTTAGGTGTTCACAAACATTCAGCCTATAGCAATTGGTCACTTTTCTTCTTTTTTCAGAATGTGGCATGTTTATTCATTCCACATCAAGTTGGAGTCTTTAAAGTGAAGCAATTTATAGAGATTATTGGCTCAGTGACAGATGAAAATTTGCAGTCTTCGTCCCTGAAGCCTTTCCATCAGATACGTTTATATTTCAGTAGTGTCTGCAAACCTTCCACCAAGAAAGTTGTGATGAAAATTAATCCTGGTATGCTATTGGGGGTGCTTACCATTTATTTATCTATTTTTGGTTAATACAGGATTATCTTAACATACTAATGCTTAGCTGTATATATCAAATGTGGTCTAATCTAATGGTTCTCAA
Source organism: Monodon monoceros (assembly GCF_005190385.1). NCBI lineage: Eukaryota > Metazoa > Chordata > Mammalia > Artiodactyla > Monodontidae > Monodon > Monodon monoceros. The sequence continues at coordinate 32,057,458 of NW_021703779.1, forward strand.
CTTTTGCGTGCATCTAGGCCTGTTAAAACATATCACTGTCCTATGTCCCAGCGTTGATTATTAAGTAGGTCTTTGTTGGAGCCCAAAGATTTGTATTTTTAACATGTTTCCGGTAGATGCTGATGCTGCCATTTTGAGGATCTCACTTTGACTAGCACTGGTTTAGTGATCTATAAAATTTATTAAATATTTTAATGGTTTTTATATTTTATTCTTTTACTTCTTTGTTTGAGTCTATAATGTAAACTGGTTTTGACCATTCCATGGATTTTCTGGTTGCTGCTGTTTCAACTAATTCTCAGTTATCTCTTATACATTGAACCATATGAAATTGTTGATATTCAACTCTCTTTAACGTATAAAAATTGCAGTTTCATGTGTGCCAACCCAGTCCTTCAAGTTACCATGTTTTAGTTTTTTTGCATGCATTTTTATTACTTATGCATGCATTATTTTGCTAAATTGTTTTATGTAGATCCATTTATTAAATGAATTATTCATATTTTCTGAATTTGCTTAGGGATTTAGCTTTAAGTTGGAACCAGTGGTCTAGTGTAGTAATTAATTCATGGAAATTGAAAAAAAAACATATTTACATTTAATATTCAATTCTCTAAAAGGTATATCCCCTTTGATCAGTAATCCTGTGGGACAGTTTGTGGTGAAAGACTTGGCAAAATACAAGGACCATGCACCTGTCGCAATGCTTCAATCAACCACGACACACATTCACAATCATAACACAAGTAAGGAGTTAATAAAGGATGCTCTGATAGCCTTTCCCAATGACCGAGCTGCAAGTATCCGGTTTGGAGAAGAGCATAAACATTTCAGGTAATGTGCTATATTAAATACCTGAAATTTTGTAAGATACAATAACCAGCATGACACGCAGAGATCTTATCAGATCCTGCTGTAACAAATTAGTGATGGTAATAATAATAATAGCAAAATTTAATTTTCTCTCTCTTTTTTTTTTTCTTGTACATCAGAGGAGTGGTTGCTGAATGCTATCATCTAACCTCTCATCTCTATTGCGTACTTGCCAGGACTTGTGAATGGTTTACCAGATGATTCTTAAAATATGCTGTTAACAAGTAGAGAAGAATAATAGAAATAATCACTTTTGGAAATGTATACAGTCCTCAGAGTAGTCATGTTCATTAATTATGGCTGAGAGCCTGAATTTATCTAAGATTAAAAATTTTAAACTGTGATAAACAAGTTGTTCTCGTCTTCATTGGTTCATTGTCATTATCTTCATCCCTATGCTATCATCTTTGTTCAGTCCCCTCAAAGTCACATTTTCAATAACCTTTACCAAAGTGAACTAAAACCTCCCCAATTATAAGGACTATGAGTGATAGTAAGCCTCAATTTAAAAATTACCCCATTTTCAAAGAAATTACTACCATGTCAATGCTTAGTGAGAATAAACCCAGTCAACCTGACATCTTTATTTGGGCCATTAGCTCAGGAATGGTTTTTATACATTTGAGGATGAGCTGGGTTTCTTTTCTGCCTGCTTGTTTAACTGTCTAAACTTGACCATGTCCCTGGGCTTTCTCTACTTGTCTCTTTACCTATGGTGAGTCTTCGAGTTCACTTACTTTTATAGTCATTTTCTTAAAATACCATTTGATTTTTTAGTCCATAATTGTTTTATTATCCACAATTGGAAAATTCTGGGTTTTTATGTAGTCTATTTTATGATTTTATTTTACAGATTCCATCCACAGCAGTCTTTATCTCTCTTTTTTTACTTGACAAGTACCATAAAACACACACGCATAAAAATTATGCAGACTCCATTTTAAATAATTATACAGTATAAAAAAAGGAAAACTCATCCCACCCTGCAGAGGTAGCTGCTGGAAATAATTTTTAAATGTATCATTTTCAATTATTCCTTATGCTTATACAAATATATCTATATAGAGATATAATGTGTTAATTTAACATTAACATTTTGTTCCTGTCTAAGTATTAATCAGATGATCTCAAAATGCCAGGATTTTTTTGAAGAAGGCTAACGTAAGCATCCCATGGCCATAATTTTTTTTCTCAATTTACTCTTTTCCATGCTAATAGAAATACAAAATTTAGTCCAGTTATTTTCTGGCTAGCAAATAGTAATGAACATTTAAGTAATGAAATTTTATAGTGTATTAAGTTGTTGTAATTATAATTGCTGTTTTATTTTTTAATGCTTTTTACCTTTTCAATTTTTGAGAAGAAAATAAGGTAAGAATTTTTGTCTAGTTTTATTTAATGCAGTATATGTCTTGTGTTCAGAATAGTGTGTTATATTAGGCATTCAGTAAAAATTTTTTTAATAAATAAGTGAGGAAAAATGCTTTATTTACATAGTAATTTTTGTTGTCTGTACTTTGCACATTTAAAAAAAATCACCTACTCAGAGTTGCAGAGGTATTTCTTAAAGTTTATTCTTTAAGGAGCTGATAAGCATTTAGATATGTTAGTAACCAGCTCTGTGTCACTTTAGGCACCTCCTGTACTACTTCTTATTAAGTCCCTCCTTTTCTCCTTGTTACAGAGAGAGGGACTTCAGATATAGGAATTATTTCTAGGTTCTAAAGGTGGTTAAGGATCCCAGAGCCTGAAGGGAGATTTAAATATATCAACAACTATCTGAGTAACAAAGCATTTGTTTCTCTCTTATTGCCTCACTCTCTTAAAGTCTTTAACTCAGTTCAAGCTGTATTACTGTTACCACTGAGGAATTATCAAAAACAGGAAGAAATATTAGATATTAGATTAAATTTCATTTGACTGTATATGACTACTAGGTTTATACTTAGGAGTTAATTATTAAGGGTGAGAATCTCAATGATTAATAAAATTTGCTGAAGACTGAGGTAGCCTAAGGCCAAAAGATGTGAATAATTGTACTTTTTGTTTTTATGGAAAATATGTGGTAGGTGAAAGGAAGTGCATGCACCAGTTGAGTGAATGTGAGATGTAGAGTAGTTTGCAGTTCTTCTTTGGATTTTTTTTCTCTGTATAGATTTATTGCTGATGGTTATTTCATAAGCTCTGAGATACTAAGAAAGCATGATTTAACAAAAGGATTCATTATTCTATATATTCTTTTATGATTTTGATCACAGTGATCTAAAAGTAATTAACTATTAGGAAACACTAATCAGATTCAGACCTAGTTCCATCTGTAATCTAGAACTGCCCAAATTGCCTACTTGACTAATACTCCACGAGTGGGTTTAGGGTAGGTCCTACTTCTTCCCAATGACCTTAGGGATTTCCTGTGATTAGGGTAAGAAGAAAATTAGATATCATTCTATTTCTACATGTAATAATGTCTTGGTATATAAAAGGACTAGAATCTGTCCTGTTCACCATTCTGTGCCCAACTCCTGGCATAGGAGGCACTCAGTAAATACTGATTGAATAAATGCATATATATATATACACCTAAATATTAACATGTCTTGCTCATATTGTAGGACGATTTTCACAAAGATTCCAAGATATAACTATGTGGATCCTGATTTTGCATATACTAAATTTGAAAAAATAGAAAAGAAAGCACATGAAAAGCATTATGCAGGATACATTAAATATTTAAGAAATGTGCACCTGCAGAAAGAAGAACAGAGGTAAAGTTCACTTCCTCAAACAGTATGAAACAGAGGATGGTGCCTGTAGAGCCAGAATTTTTTTCTTTACTCTTTAGGTTCTTTTTAGTGATTTAAACGACTTTTCATGTATGAAAATAGCAAAACATTGAACTACTTTAACTGCATTTATTTCCTTTTTTACTTCTGATTTGGGAATGTCTTGGGTGGGCTTCCCCAGAAGCAGATTCTGAGACAGGAATTCCAGCACATGTGATTTTTGGAGAATGTTCTTTTGGGAGAAACCTGCACAATATGAGGAAAGCAGGAGAGGGCAGAAGAGAGAACTCAGAAATAATGTGTTTCAAATAAAGTTTACTCTCAGCCTGATACCTAGGGTCTTTTGAGCATAAATTATACCATATTGTTGTTCCTGCCTTGAGTCATTGACTGTGAGCTGTCCTTGGGTATGGTAGGGTGGGCATAGCTTCCTTGAGTAGGTGTTTGAGAATGGGGTCCCTTAACAGACGGCAATTTTATGCAGATTAGTGCTTCCGTCTGCTTCAGTGGATCTGAGTGGGTCAGTAACAGCATGTACTGTGGGGAATATTTCGATTTACTGATGTATTTTCTAAAAGACCTAGCCTCAGTTAATTATTATTATGATTTCACTAGGAAACACATGTACTCATATAATGATACAGACATAGGATTACAGCCAGCATCGGGTCTAAAGTCACCCACATTCTCAGTAGCGGAAATAGAAGAGTTATCTTCAGCACAGCATCGGATCAAGTGTAACCAATTGCTAAGTACCAGAAATATAGCATCCACGGAGACAAAGTCTTTGAGAAGAAAGGCATGTGCAATATTTTACATTTTATTATACCATGAGAATTCTTAAAATACCTTTTGCTAATATTGAACAATTAATTTTGGAATAATGTGATTTCTCACAGGTTCTCAAAGGACTTAAATCAGACCCATCCTCACCCCATGAAAAACATGATTGCAGCTTAATCTTGACACCAAAGCAAATTCATCAAGTAATTGTTGGTAAGAATCTATAAAAACCTACTGAACAATTTTTTAACAGATTTATTGAAGTATAATTTATATTACATAAAATTCACCAGGTCAAAGCATGAAAATCAATGAATTTCAGTGAATTTACAGGTTTATGCAACTGTCATCACAATTCAGTTTTACAGTGCTGCCATCACCCTCATGTCTATATGCAAGTTACTTCCAATTCCCAGCCCTAGCCCCAGGCAACCATTATTTAGCTTTCTATCTCTATAGATTTGCCTATTCTGAACATTTCATGTAAAATAAATCATAATATGTGGTTTCCCTTATATTGTTTCTGTAGCTTAGCATAATGTTGGTAAGGTTCATCCTTGTGGTAGTAGGTATAAATATTTTGTTCCTTTTTGTATCTGAATAGTATCTCATTTTATTAGGAATACCACATTTTGTTTATCCATTTACCAGTTGATGGACATTGAGCTATTTCCGGTTTGAGGCTATTGTGAATATTGCTGCTATAAACACTCACATATAATTCTTCGAGTGGACATATGTTTTTATTTCTTTTGGTTAGATTCCTAGGAGTAGAATTGCTGAGTCATATGGTAAGTTTGTGTCTAACTTTTAAAGAAATTGCCAAAAATTTTCCACAGTGACTGCACCAAGTTACAATCCCTCCAACAGTGTATGAGGGTTACAGTTTCTCCACATTTTCACCAGCAATTATTATTTTCTGTCTTTTTGATTACAGCCATCCTAGCGGGTGCAAAATGTTCTCTCATTGTGATTTTGATTTGCATTTCCTTTTTGACTAAGGTGTTGAATATATTTTCATGCATTTACTTAGAGGTACAACTATTTAAATTGTATATCTTGGAGAAATGTCTTTGCCCAATTTTTAATTTGAATATTTACCTTCTCATTATAGAGTTGTAGGAATTGTTTATGTATTCTGAGTACAAGTTTTTTATCAGATATATGATTTCCAAATATTTTCCCTAAGTCTGTGGCTTTTTTTCCTTTTCATATTCTTAATAATGTTGTTTAAAGCACAGAATTTTTTAATTTAAATGAAATTGAATTTACTAAATTTTTTACTTTTATAGATCATGCTTTTGATATCATGCCCAACAATCTTTAGCTAGCTCAAGGTCACAAATATTTTCTCCTATTTTCTTTTAAACAGTTTATATTTTTAGATCTTATGTTTAGGACTACAGTTCCTTTTTTTTTTTTTTTTTTTTTTTTTTT
>NW_021703779.1:32063433-32117158 GCF_005190385.1 Monodon monoceros
TTTTTTTTTTTTTTTTTTTTTTTTTTTGTGGTACGCGGACCTCTCACTGTTGTGGCCTCTCCCGTTGCAGAGCTCAGGCTCCAGACGCGTAGGCTGAGTGGCCATGGCTCACGGGCACAGCCGCTCCGCGGCATGTGGGATCCTCCCGGACCGGGGCACGAACCCGTGTCCCCTGCATTGGCAGGCGGACTCTCAACCACTGAGCCACCAGGGAAGCCCCTACAATTCCTTTTTATGTTTTAAAAATTTTTGTTTATGGTATGAGTTGAGTCTAAATTTATATTATAATATATGGATATTCAATGGTCCTAGCACCATTTGTTGAAAATACTATCATTTCTCATTGAATTGCCTTGACACCTTTGTCGAAAATCAAATGACCAAATGTGTCAGGGTTTGTTTCTGGATTCTTAATTCTGTTCCATTGATATGTATTTCTATCCCAATGAGAATTCTATACTGTCGATAAGTAGCTTTATGGTAAGTTTTGAAATCAGTAGGTGCAAGTCCTCCAAGTTTGCTCTTCTTTTTCAGGATTGCTTTGGTTATTCTAGGTATAAATAGGATCTTATTAGACCCACTTTGTCTTGTTCTTGTATCTCTGTTTTAATATTTCTGGCTCACCTCTGTATTGCTTGCCTCAACCAGTCCTGAAACCTCATAATTCATGGGACATTGAGGCAGAGTACTCAGGAAGTTCTTGCCTCAGTAGTGGAGAATAATTGTTACTATTTAGAGCACGGCTCTGGACCCGGGTAACATTCATAAAAGAAAGATCTGGAGGGACCAGTCTGTTTTGAGGTAACTTCCTTCCAGAGCAGAGCTCAAGAATATTATAGGAATATGAAAAAATATCCAGTACCTAATGAGGTAAAATTTACTATATTGACATCCAAACAAAGATTACAATACATAAGAAGCAGGAAAATATAACCCATAATTAAGAGAATTATTAATCAGTTAAATCTGATTAATACTGATACATAGGTTAGAATTATCAGACAATGACACTAAAACAGTTATTGTACCTGTATTCCATTTATTCAAAAAGTTATGCAGAGCAATTATACTCCAATAAAGATGTAAAAAAAAAAAGTTATGCAGAGTCATAGAAGATATGCAAAAACGATCCATATAATCTACAGATTCACCACAGTTCCAACCAAAATTCCATCAGGATCTTTTGTAGAAATTGACAGGCTCATTTTAAAATTCATGTGGAAATGCAATGTAATTAGAATAGTCAAAACAGTTTTGAAAAAGGAAAACATGTTGGAGATAAAACACTGCTTAATTTCAAGATTTATTTTAAAGCTATAGTAAACCAAACCGTATGTTATTGGCATAAATATAGAACAATGAAACATAAGTAAGGTTCAGAAATAGACCTATATATATTGGACAAATGAATTTTGACAAAGGTAAAAGGCAGTGAGGTCCAAAAAGGTGCAGAAAGCATAGTCTTTTCAATAAGTAATGCTACAGACCTACCAGAGAATGGACTTGAGGATATGGGGAGGGGGAAGGGCAAGCTGTGACAAAGTGAGAGAGTGGCATGGACATATATACACTACTAAATGTAAAATAGATAGCTAGTGGGAAGCAGCCGCATAGCACAGGGAGATCAGGTAGGTGGTTTGTGACCACCTAGAGGGGTGGGATAGGAAGGGTGGGAGGGAGGGAGATGCAAGAGGGAAGAGATATGGGAACATATGTATATGTATAACTGATTCACTTTGTTATAAAGCAGAAACTAACACACCATTGTAATGCAATTATACTACAATAAAGACGTTAAAAACAAAAACAAAAACAAAAAGCAAAAATCAAATGTGACCATATACAAAAATTAACTCAATATGGATCAAAGATCTAAACTTAAGAGCTAAAACTATAAAACTCTTGGAAGAAAACAGGTGAAATTTTTCATGGCATTGGGTTTGGCAATGATTTCTTGGATATGACACCAAAAGCATAGGCAACAAAGGAAAAAATAAACCAGATTTCATCAAAATGAAAAACTTTTTTGTGCATCAAAGAACACAATCAATAGAGTGAAAAGACAACCTTCGTAATATGAAAAAATATTTGCAAATAATATATTTGATAAGTGATTAATATCCAGGATGTATAAAGAAATCCTACAACTCAACAACAAGAAACACAATTAAAAATGCACAAGACTTGAATAGACATTTCTCCCAAGAAGACATAAAAATGCTCTGTAAGCACATGAAAAGATGCTCAATATCATTAGTCATTAGTGAAATGCAAATCAAAACCACAATGAGATACCACGTCACGTGTTAGTATGGCTGTGATTAAAAAAAAAAAAAAAGTAGTGCTAGTTACATCATGTGCCAAAACTAAATCAAAATAGATCATAAGCCATGTGCTTCCTTCCTTATAGGAGATATAATGACAAATAAGCACATGGAAAGATGCACAACATTGTTCATTGTAAGGGAAACACAAAATAACACCACAATGAGATACTGCTATAAATCTATTAGAATGGCTGAAAAACTTACCATTTCAATTATTGCTGAAGATGTGAGGAAACTGGGACTCTTGTACACTGCTAGTGGGAATATGAAGTTATACAACCACTTTAAAGCAGTTTGGCAGTTTCTTAAACATTTAAACACACATGTACCATATTACCCATCGATTATACTCCTAGATATTTATCCAAAAGAAATGAGGGCATATTTTCAAACAAATACTTGTTTGCAAATGTTTTAGCATCCTTAATTTTAACAGGCCATACCTGGGAAGAATCTAAGTGTTAACAGGTGATACATAAACATTCACCTATAATAGACTACTACTTAGTAATATAAAGGAATGAACTGTTGACACACGAAACATCTTAAATGGATCTCTAGAGAGTTTGCTGAGTGAAAGAAATCAGAGAAAAACCATACATGCTATATTATTCCACTCATATTAAAGTCTAGAAAATGCAAACTGATCTATAATGACATAAAGCAGATGAGTGGTTGTCTGGAAAGGGGGAATACAGAGGATGGTGGTAGGGAGAAACTATAAAGGGGCCAAGTATATTTTTTGGAGTGATGGATGTTCACTTTCTTCATTGTGGTGATCGTTTCAGGTATTTCACCTGTATTCAGGTGTATACGTATGTCAATGCTTATGAAATTCTGTACTTTAAACATGTACAGTTTGCTGTATACCAGTTAAAATTAAATTAAGCTGTTAAAAAAGCAGGATAAGACATAATTAAGATTGTTATGATATAAAAACTTCTGGCATTTAAAGGGGAAAATTTAAACAGTGAGTCATGGGAAGTTACCAATTTCTGTAAGTTCTGGATAAGTGAACATAAATGCATTTATGGGAGTGGAGAGGGTGTAGGAGTATGCAAATTCATGTACTGAGTTATAATTAGTGCTAATAATTTTGTCATGAAATTTTCCATATAATCACAATATGTATTGAATTTTGGCCAATCACCTCAAATTATGGACATTTAGATAAAAAGCTCTGTTAATAATTTCTGATATATAGTAACTATTTTAAGTACTATTTTTAACGAATTAATCGATCAGCATATAGTATGAAAACTTAAATAAGTCAATGAACACATTTGTCAACATTAAGCTTAGTAACTGTTCATTTTTTCAGGGCTCTCTGTCCTTAACTTTGGTGATGTTTGTGTGAACTCAACAAATACTCGTCTACTACATGTTATTAATATGCTACCTATTCATATTTTGATCCAGTTAGATGTCAATTTGCAAGAACTTCGGAAAACCAACCAATTTTCATATGTGATTCCACCTACAGCTAGTACTTCTGTTTCAATGATATTTGAATCTCCCACCATTGGAAAATTTTGGAAGTAAGATTTATTTTCAAATTTCTGTTTGCTAGAATCAAAATGTCGTTTTGTATATTTACCCCAATTATTGTAGTATATATTATGTTTGGTCCCCAAACATAGAAACTATATGTGCAGCAATTTGTAGATTTGTAGATTCATATTTCAATGGTAGTCTAATTACCTTTCATAATTATTTTGATATTGTTTACTAAGAATTGTTGATGTCAATCAATAATATATACATTTTACATGTAACTGAATTCTACCATTCAGTTAAGAGGTGTTAGTTAAATTTGGATGCCTTTGCTGTGTTACAGGTCTTTCACCTGTCAGTGAACAGTATGCCTGGTGGGCACATCCTAGTGATGGCAGTTGTCTTGCCAGTAAAACTTGAGCTATCTGCTAATGAGCTAGTACTGAGACCACAAGGCTTCTTGGTGAAAACATGTTTTAGGGGGATGGTTAGGTTGTATAATCATCAGAATTATTTTGTCAAATTTGAATGGCAACTGATAAATACAGGAAAAGGGATGGCATTTTCCATTCGTCCAGCTAAAGGTAATAGTTTATTCTGTTGTTTGATTTAGACATTCATTTATTCATGTATTCAGGCATTAATCATATCTGGAGTGTGTACTGTATAACGGTGATAAGAACATAGAAGTAAATCACAAATGGTCTTGGGACAATGGGACATTCCTTCCCTCCTTCCTTCCCTATGTCCTTCCCTTCCTCTCCCCCTCCCTCCCTCTTTATCTCTAATTTAGAGATACTCTTCATTTGAGATCTAAGTAGACTATACTTCAGGTCACAGAGGAGTCCTGGTTCATTGAATTCTTGCCTTAGGTGCTTTTCCTGTGAATATCAGTCATTTCCAAATCGTGACTTCTATATAACTCTACCAGTGTTGGTACCAGGGAGTGTTATAAACAAGCTCGAGTATTAATTTAAGTTCACTTAATTTTAGTGCAGATATAGGTGGAGATGTTGACAAATTTAACAAGTGGAAGTGGAGGACTGTCCCTTTATTATGGCTGGAGATCATTGATATAACCATATTTAATCGTTTTATTAATCTGGATAGATTTAGCACAATCCCAGATTATAATTTATTAAGCATTTGAGGTATACTTCTATCAATATTTAGCAGATTCATTTGACCAAGCTCTTTTTTGTTGTTGTTGTTATTAATACTGAAAATACTGGGTCCCGCCCCAAACTAGAAAGAAGTGGAGTAAATGATCAGAGAAGAAAAAGAAAATATTTCTGCAGATTTCAGAGATTCTAGATAAACCTTCTCCAGTTTTTTTGAACAGGAGGTATCAGTTGTAGTTACATTATCTGCATTCCAGCTATAGGTTCTGATCAAGCACGTGATATGACACTAAGGGTGTCAGAAAAGCACAGTGCACAGGTACTTTTCCTTGTATTTCTGCATCCTAGCCAGTGTTGAGTGGCTGGGCTTCCCCCTTGTGGCTGCCATGGAAATGCCGTGAAAATGCTTCATTTGTCAAAAGTGGAATTACAATGTTATAAACTTCTCATGGTTTTTAGTACTCTATTTTTACAGGGAGATTTTAGTATTTAGTTTTCTTTTCTTTGGGTTGCTCATAACACCTCTTACATTTTTTTAAATCAAAGCAAAAAACACAAAGACATTTAATTCCGAATATAGTGTTAATATGAATACCATTAGCCTTTAAGTACTTTTTTTTTTTTTTTTTGCGGTATGCGGGCCTCTCACTGTTGTGGCCTCTCCCGCTGCGGAGCACAGGCTCCGGACGCGCAGGCTCAGCGGCCGTGGCTCACGGGCCCAGCTGCTCCGCGGCACGTGGGATCCCCCTGAACCGGGGCATGAACCCGTGACCCCTGCATTGGCAGGCGGACTCTCAACCACTGCGCCACCAGGGAAGCCCATCCTTTAAGTACTTGTAATTTTTTTAGAACACAAATGATACAATACTTGAATCTATTTGATATAGCATCGAGGAAAGTATGCATAATTTATATTATATACCTAGATTTCTCTAATGTCATTTTCCTTCTGCTGCTCAGAATATTCATATAATAATTACTCACTTTTGTTTTTGCCTCTTTGTAAAAATCTTTTTCTTTTAACATCTTTATTGGAGTATAATTGCTTTACAATGGTGTGTTAGTTTCTGCTTTATAACAAAGTGAATCAGCTATACATATACATATATCCCCACATCTCCTCCCTGTTGCGTCTCCCTCCCACCCTCACTATCGCACCCCTCTAGGTGGTCACAAAGTATGGAGCTGATCTCCCTGTGCTATGTGGCTGCTTCCCACTAGCTATCTATTTTACATTTGGTAGTGTATATATATGTCAGTGCTACTCTCTCACTTCGTCCCAGCTTACCCTTCCCCCTCCCCAAGCCCTCAAGTCCATTCTCTACGTCTGCGTCTTTATTTCTGTCCTCCCCTTAGGTTCTTCAGAACCATTTTTATTTTATTTTTCTTAGATTCCATATATATGTGTTAGCTTATGGTATTTGTTTTTCTCTTTCTGACTTACTTCACTCTGTATGACAGACTCTAGGTCCATCCACCTCACTACAAATAACTCAATTTCATTTCTTTTTATGGCTGAGTAATATCCCATTGTATGTATGTGCCACATCTTCTTTATCCATTCACCTGTTGATGGACACTTAGGTTGCTTCCATGTCCTGGCTATTGTAAATAGAGCTGCAATGAACATTGTGGTACGTGACTCTTTTTGAATTACGGTTTTCTCAGGGCATATGCCCAGGAGTGGGATTGCTGGGTCGTATAGTAGTTGTGTTTTTAGTTTTTTACGGAACCTCCCTGCTGTTCTCCATAGTGGCTGTATCAATTTACATTCCCACCAACACTGCAGGAGGGTTCCCTTTTCTCCATACCCTCTCCAGCATTTATTGTTTGTAGATTTTTTGATGATGGCCATTCTGACCGGTGTGAGATGATATCTCATTGTAGTTTTGATTTGCGTTTCTCTAATGATTAATGATGTTGAGCATCCTTTCATGTGTTTGTTGGCAGTCTGTATATCTTCTTTGGAGAAATGTCTGTTTAGGTCTTCTGCCCATTTTTGGATTGGGTTGTTTGTTTTTTTGATATTGAGCTGTATGAGCTGCTTGTAAATTTTGGAGATTAATCCTTTGTCAGTTGCTTCATTTGCAAATATTTTCTCCCATTCTGAAGGTTGTCTTTTCATCTTGTTTATGGTTTCCTTTGCTGTGCAAAAGCTTTTAAGTTTCGTTAGGACCCATTTGTTTATTTTTGTTTTTATTTCCCTTTCTCTAGGAGGTGGGTCAAAAAGGATCTTGCTGTGATGTATGTCATAGAGTGTTCTGCCTATGTTTTCCTCTAAGAGTTTGATAGTGTCTGGCCTTAAATTTAGGTCTTCAATCCATTTTGAGTTTATTTTTGTGTATGGCACTAGGGCATGTTCTAATTTCATTCTATTACATGTAGCTGTCCAGTTTTCCCGGCACCACTTATTGAAGGGGCTGTCTTTTCTCCACTGTCCATTCCTGCCTCCTTTATCAAAAATCAGGTGACCATATGTGCATGGGTTTATCTCTGGGCTTTCTATCCTATTCCATTGATCTATATTTCTGTTTTTGTGTCAGTACCATACTGTCTTGATTACTGTAGCTTTGTAGTATAGTCTGAAGTCAGGGAGCCTGATTCCTCCAGCTCCGTTTTTCTTTCTCAAGATTGCTTTGGCTATTCGAGGTCTTTTGTGTTTCCAAACAAATTGTGAAATATTTTGATCTAGTTCTGTGGAAAATGCCATACGTAGTTTGATAGAGATTGCATTGAATCTGTAGATTGCTTTGGGTAGTATAGTCATTTTCACACAGTTGATTCTTCCAATCCAAGAACATGGTGTATCTCTCCATCTGTTTGCATCATCTTTAATTTCTTAGATCAGTGTCTTATAATTTTCTGCATACAGGTCTTTTGTCTCCTCAGGTAGGTTTATTCCTAGATATTTTATTCTTTTTGTTGCAGTGGTAAATGGGAGTGTTTCCTTAATTTCTCTTTCAGATTTTTCATCACTAGTGTATAGGAATGCAAGAGATTTCTGTGCATTAATTTTGTATCCTGCTACTTTACCAAATTCATTGATTAGCTCTAGTTGTTTTCTGGTAGCATCTTTAGGATTCTCTATGTATAGTATCATGTCATCTGCAAACAGTGAAAGCTTTACTTCTTCTTTTCCAATTTGGATTCCTTTTATTTCTTTTTCTTTTCTGATTGCTGTGACGAAAACTTCCAAAACTATGTTGAATACTAGTGGTGAGAGTGGGAAGCCTTGTCTTGTTCCTGATCTTAGAGGAAATGGTTTCAGTTTTTCACCATTGAGGACGATGTTGGCTGTGGGTTTGTCATATATGCCCTTTATAATATTGAGGAAAGTTCCCTGTATGCCTACTTTCTTCAGGGTTTTTATCATAAATGGGTGTTGAATTTTGTCAAAACTTTCTCTGCATCTATTGAGATGATCATATGCTTTTTCTCCTTCAGTTTGTTAATATGGTGTATCACATTGATTGATTTGTGTATATTGAAGAATCCTTGCATTCCTGGGATAAAGCCCACTTGTTCATGGTGTATGATCCTTTTAATGTGCTGTTGAATTCTGTTTGCTCGTATTTTGTGGAGGATTTTTGCATCTATGTTCATCAGTGATATTGGCCTGTAGTTTTCTTTCTTTGTGACATCTTTTTCTGGTTTTGGTATCAGGGTGATGGTGGCCTTGTAGAATGAGTTTGGGAGTGTTCCTACCTCTGGTATATTTTGGAAGAGTTTGAGAAGGATGGGTATTAGGTCTTCTCTAAATGTTTGATAGAATTTGCCTGTGAAGCCATCTGCTCCTGGGCTTTTGTTTGCTAGAAGATTTTTAATCACAGTCTCAGTTTCAGTTCTTGTGATTGGTCTGTTTATATTTTCTCTTTCTTCCTGGTTCAGTCTTGGAAGATTGTGTTCTTCTAAGAATTTGTCCATTTCTTCCAGGTTGTCCATTTTATTGGCATATAGTTGCTTGTTGTAATCTCTCATGACCCTTTGTATTTCTGCAGTGTCAGTTGTTATTTCTTTTTATTTTCTAGTTCTATTGATTTGAGTCTTTTCCCTTTTTTTCTTGATGAGTGTGGCTAATGGTTTATCAATTTTGTTCATCTTCTCAAAGAACCAGCTTTTAGTTTTATTGATCTTTGCTATTGTTTCCTTCATTTCTCTCTGATCTGATCTTTATGATTTCTTTCCTTCTGCTAACTTTGGGGCTTTATTATTGTTCTTTCTCTAATTGCTTTAGCTGTAAGGTTAGGTTGTTTATTTGAGATGTTTCTTGTTTCTTGAGGTAGTATTGTATTGCTATTAACTTCTCTCTTAGAACTGCTTTTGCTGCATCCCATAGGTTTTGGGTTGTCGTGTTTTCATTGTCATTTGTTTCTAGGTATTTTTTGATTTCCTCTTTGATTTCTTCAGTAATCTCTTGGTTGTTTAGTAGTGTATTGTTTAGCCTCCATGTGTTTGTATTTGTTACAGATTTTTTCCTGTAATTGATATTTAGTCTCATAGCATTGTAGTCGGAAAAGATACTTGATGCAATTTCAGTTTTCTTAAATTTACCAAGGCTTGATTTGTGACCCAATACATGATCCATCCTGGAGAATGTTCCATGAGCATTTGAGAAGAAATTGTATTCTGTTGTTTTTGAATGGAATGTCCTATTAATATCAATTAAGTCCATCTTGTTTAATGTATCATTCAAAGCTTGTGTTTCCTTATTTATTTTCATTTTGGATGATCTGTCCTTTGGTGAAAGTGGGGTGTTAAAGTCCCCTACTATGATTGTGTTACTGTCGTTTTCCCCTTTTGTGGCTGTTAGCATTTGCCTTGTGTATTGAGGTGCTCCTATGTTGGGTGCATAAATATTTACAATTGTTATATCATCTTCTTGGATTTATCCCTTGATCATTATGTAGTGTCCTTCTTTGTCTCTTGTAATAGTCTTTATTTTAAAGTCCATTTTGTCTAATATGAGAATTGCTACTCCAGCTTTCTTTTGATTTCCATTTGCATGGAGTATCTTTTTCCATCCCCTCACTTTCAGTCTGTATGTGTCCCTAGGTCTGAAGTGGGTCTTTTTTAGACAGCGTATGTACGGGTATTGTTTTTATAAGCATTCAGCCAGTCTGTGTCTTTTGGTTGGAGCATTTAATACATTTACATTTAAGGTATTTATCAATATGTATATTCCTGTTACCATTTTCTTAATTATTTTGTGTTTGTTATTTTTGATCTTTTCCTTTCTTGTGTTTCCTGCCCAGAGAAGTTCCTTTAGCATTTGTTGTAAAGCTGGTTTGGTGGTGCTGAACTCTCTCAGCTTTTGCTTGTCTGTAAAGGTTTTAATTTCTCCATCAAATCTGAATGAGATCCTTGCTGGGTAGAGTAATCTTGGTTGCAGGTTTTTGTCCTTCATAACTTTAAATATGTCCTGCCAGTCCCTTCTGGCTTGCAGAGTTTCTGCTGAAAGATCAGCTGTTAACCTTATGGGGATTCCCTTGTGTGTTATTTGTTGTTTTTCCCTTGCTGCTTTTAATATGTTTTCTTTGTATTTAATTTTTGACAGTTTGATTAATATATGTCTTGGTGTATTTCTCCTTGGATTTACCCTGTATGGGACTCTCTGTGCTTCCTGGACTTGATTAACTATTTCTTTTTCCATATTAGGGAAGTTTTCAACTATAATCTCTTCAAATATTTTCTCAGTCCCTTTCTTTTTCTCTTCTTTTTTGGGAACCCCTATAATTCGAATGTTGGTGCGTTTAATGTTGTCTGAGAGGTCTCTGAGACTGTCGTCAGTTCTTTTCATTCTTTTTTCTTTATTCTGCTCTGCAGTAGTTATTTCCACTATTTTATCTTCCAGGTCACTTATCTGTTCTGTCTCAGTTATTCTGCTATTGATTCCTTCTAGAGAATTTTAAATTTTGTTTATTATGTTGTTCATCATTGTTATTTGCTCTTTAGTTCTTCTAGGTCCTTGTTAAACGTTTCTTGTATTTTCTCCATTCTATTTCCAAGATTGTGGATCATCTTTACTATCATTACTGTAAATTCTTTTTCAGGTAGACTGCCTATTTTCTCTTCATTTGTTTAGTCTGTTGAGTTTTTACCTTGCTCCTTCATCTGCTGTGTGTTTCTCTGTCTCCTCATTTTGCTTAACTTACTGTGTTTGGTGTCTCCTTTTCACGGGCTGCAGGTTCTCGTTCCCATTGTTTTTGGTGTTTGCCCCCAGTGGCTAAGGTTGGGTCAGTAGGTTGTGTAGGCTTACTGCTGGAGGGGACTGATGCCTACGTTCTGGTGGATGAGGCTGGATCTTGTCTTTGTGGTGGGCAGGACCACATCTGGTGGTGTGTTTTGGGGTATCTCTGACCTTATTATGATTTTAAGCAGCTTCTCTGGTATGGGGTGTGGTTTTGTTCCTGTCTTGCTAGTTGTTTGGCATAGGGTGTCCAGCACTGTAGCTTGCTGTTTGTTGAGTGGAGCTGGGTCTTAGCCTTGAGATGGAGATCTCTGGGAGAGCTTTAGCCATTTGAAATTTTGTGGAGCTGGGAGGTCTTTGGTGAACCAGTGTCCTGAACTTGGCTCTCCCTCCTCAGAGGCACAGGCCTGACACCTGGCCGGAACACCAAGACCCTGTCAGCCACACAGCTCAGAAGAAAAGGGAGGAGAAAAAAAGAAAGAAAGAAAGAAGGAATAAAATAAAAGAAAGTTATTAAAATAAAAGAAAATATTTTAAAAAATTAAAAAGTCAGGACTTCCCTGGTGGCGCAGTGGTTGAGAGTCCGCCTGCCAATGCAGGGGATATGGGTTCGTGTCACGGTCCAGGAAGATCCCACATGCCGCGGAGTGGCTAGGCCCACGAGCCATGGACGCTGAGCCTGCGTGTCTGGAGCCTGTTGCTCTGCAACAGGAGAGGCCACAGCAGTGAGAGGCCCGCGTACCGCAAAAAAAAAAAAAAAAAAAAAAAAAAAATTAAAAAGTCATTAAAGGAAGAAGAAAGAGGAGAGCAACCAAACCAATAAAAAAATCCACCAATGATAACAAGCTCTAAAAACTATAGTAAGGAAAAAAACAACAAAACACAGACAGACAGCCCCCTAGGACAAATGGTGAAAGCAAAGCTATACAGACAAAATTGCACAACTAAGCATACGTATACATACTCCCAAAAAGAGAAAACGGAAAAATATATATATAACTTTCGGGAGGTCTGAGGTCTTTTTCCAGCATTCACTAGGTGTTCTGTAGGAGTTGTTCCACATGTAGATGTATTTCTGATGTATTTGTGGGGAGGAAGGTGATCTCCACGTCTTACTCCTCCACCATCTTGAAGGTCTCCTGTGTAAATCTTTTTATTGAGTTATTTTTCTTACATCCCTTTTGTTATATCGTGTTGGAAAAGAAGAAGTTTTCTTCTACCCTTAGGTTCTTCTAGTTGGTATAAGAATTAAACTGACATGGGACAGATTAACAGGAGAAAATCACACAAAAGTTTAATAACATGTATCCGTGAGACAGACCCAGGAAAACCCCATAACTTGCCAGAGTGGCCAAATCCTCACCTTAAATGTCATCTTCAGCTAAAGACAAAAGAGGATGTTGGGGGTAGTGGATTGGGGCTGCAAAGGTGGGAAAGGGAATTCACATGCAGATGGAAAAGCAAATGTTTGGTAAACAGATGTTTCCTGGGTCGTGGTACACAGAGTAGACTTGGTCTCTAGGCCCAGCTGAGTCTCCCCTATGATAGCCAGCCCATATTCTTTGCATGTATCTCTGGTGATAGCTCTATTCTGGGAACTAGCCCTTTATCTAAATTCTTTTAGGCAGTTAAGGAAGAGGTAACAAGAAAAAACTTCCTGAGTCTTCTTCTGTTTCTTAAAAATAATCAGCTTAGGGCTTCCCCGGTGGCGCAGTTGTTGAGAGTCCGCCTGCCGATGCAGGGGACATGGGTTCGTGCCCCGGTCTGGGAAGATCCCATATGCCATGGAGCGGCTGGGCCCGTGAGCCATGGCCGTTGAGCCTGCACGTCTGGAGCCTGTTGCTCCGCAGCAGGAGAGGCTACAACAGTGAGAGGCCTGCGTACTGCAATAAAAAAATAATAATAATAATAATCAGCTTAAATTAATCCTCATGCCAAAGAGACACATTTTGGGGTAGCAAATTTTTGTGCCCCTAGAATTGGTTTTACATCCTACATAATGCATTTAATCATATCCCTCTCTATTTTTTTGTAAACTAAAGTGAAGAGTTATAATTTAAATTTTATGTTGTGATTGTCCTTTTTTCCTGAGGCATGATACATTTTGGATTTGTATTTGGATAGTGGATATTATAAGGGGAGAATGGAAGAGTGGATTGATGTTTTCTAAGATAGAATTGGTTTCTCATATGACTTTTTCATTAGATATTGTTTATGTTTCTGCTTGTTTTCTTATGTGTTCATCCTTGTTGTCTTTAACCATACTGAACTCTTGAGTCCACTCAGTCCTCAGCCTTGTCTTCAGTCAGTTCACTCTCATTGTCTTTCTCAATTCTGTCACTCCTTGGCCGTTTGTAGTACCTTCCCTGCCAATCCCAGCCATGCTCAATTCAGCCATCCAACTTATTTCTCCTGTCCCACGTTATACATAATATTCCTGGAGAAAAATATATAGCCATGCTGGTTGAAGGGAAAGTATTGACCTCGAGCTAACCCTCTCAACATGGATCTATAATCCTTTTGCTGCTCTCAACTCTTCTCTGAAAGCTTATGTGTCTTTATAAATAGCATTGACTCTTCTTTGTCAGAGTTACTTCCCATCACAGTCTTCTCTACACATCACTCACTTCTAGTACCATCACTTGACTTCTACATTTCCCGCAGACTTTGTCCTCCTGCAGAGTTCCTGCTCATTCTTCAGTCACAACTCAAATGCCATCTCCTTATGATGAAGTTTCCTCCACTTTCTTGGGCTAATTTAGAACTCCCCACCCAACCTCTTTTCCACTCCCATTGTGTATTTGTTACATCACCTACAGTTATTTGTTTATGTCCATCTCCTGTTGTAGTAGATGTTACTAAGCCCATATCTGATATCCATTCCCCTTCCTTATGGGACCCTCATTTTGTTTGGGGAAGCAATGTTCTTATTTACGTATCTCTTTTCCCCAGCCTTTCTTGCCAATGAGATATGGACAGAAATTTCTTTTAGCTTCATCCCCCTTCTATATGCCAGGTACTGTTTGAAGTACTTCTGCTTATATTAGCTTATTTATTCCCTTTATCAATTCTCTAAGAAACAGTTGTTATCCCCACTTTATGTATGAGGAATCTGTGTTACATAGGTTTAGTAAATCGTCCAAAGTCTCAGCTAGTAAGTGTCAGAGCTGAAATTTGAACCAGGGGGTCTGACTGTTGAATTTGTGCTCTTTTTAACGACTGTGCTTTGATACCTTTCCACACTGAGGAAGGCCACGTGATAAGGAATGGCAGTGTGGGAAGCTAGGAGCATTGCTCCTTCAAGGCATTGTCAACCTGTTAAGGGAGCCCTGGAATACCCGCCCATGGACTTCTGATTGCATAAGATAAATAAACTCGTATCTACCTAACCCACTGTAACAGGACTTATTGTTACTTATAGACAAATATAATTCTGATGGATCCCAACTAGACTGTTAGCTCTTCCACGAGTAGTTTCTCTTCTTTTTATAAATTATTGTGCCAACTATAGTATTGGCATTCAAGAGTATTAATAATAATATCTGACACTGGGTGCTTTCTGGGAATTACACACTATGTTAATCCCTTTATGTGTGTTGTTATCTCCCTACATGGCCACTGCAAAACTAGGAGGTAGGCACTATACCTTTTTCAAGGTTGAGAAAACTACTGTTGCATGTGAGTCAGCCTGACTCAAGGCAAAGTTTGTTGTGATGGTCACGCATCTCTCTGTTCAGTATCCTGTGCCTTTGAATCTCAGATGATCCCCTCTTCCTGAGGGAAGAGCTTCTAAGTCATTCTTTCCATCAAGTATTATTTTCTTAGACCAAAGGAGATGATGAATTTAAACAGGTAAAGCACCTCACAGTAAATGTGCCTTATACCCTCCTGGGTTCTAAATACATTTGAATTATAGAAATGTGCTAATTGCTAATAGCTACATCAGAAGTTATATCTCTAGGGATTTGAACATTAAAACAAACAAAAAAAAGCCTCTGGTAATGATAATTCCTTCCTCCAGAAACTGAATGAGTGTCCGGTGTGTTTCAGAGTGTTGAGAAATGTGGAGGGGACATTTGATCAGGGATCGCAGATGGTTTTCTACTGTCTAGATGTAAAGTTATCTCTAATCCTAGAGTGTTGCTTCATTGATAAATTAAAAATTTTTTGCTATATATTGGCATACTTTTTGTCAGATATTTTGATCTGCCTATTAAAGTTGGAGCATAAGGTATTCCCTGTATTTTGTTTAATTTAAATAATTTGTTATAAAATGTCATTACATGTTTATGCCATCTCTTATTTTGGATATTAAAAAATAAATATAGTTAAAATGTGGTAAATTTCTTGTTCTCTCTAAATTCTCTGTAGGCACTGTTGAGCCATACTCCCTATTGGAATGTGAAGTGACATGGCAGCTGGGATTTGATTCTCCGGAAAGGGGAGAATTTATTCTTCACATCAATGAAGGAAACATGCTGACACTGAAATGTCTTGCACATGTAATGATTTCCCTTGAATATTATTTTTATTTTGAGGGCTATAAATTGGTTGAGCATGCATATGCGTATATAGTTGCGTATATATACTATGTTAGTAAAAACTGATTTTACATGTAATACTTAGTTAACTAAAGTGTCTTAGCATCTTCTTGGAGCCACTTCTCTACCATAAATGAAGACTTTGCTAAAAAATGTGTTGTATTATCTAGAATTAACTCAGAAATCCAAGACTTTTGTGCCAACAATACTAGATTGTTATTAGAGACTATAATACCATGGGAGCCACTTGAAATTAAATTATTTCTTTAATAAGTGCCAAAGAAAACTAAAGAAAATTATATTATTGCATTTTTCGTATTTAGTTGTAATTAATAATTCAGTATGAAATGGATCATGTGATTTATATAGCAAGGAAATATATAAAATTCTTCCATATTCCATATGGAATATACTTATAATAAAAATGTAAGTAAAGTGAAGGCTGCAATATGTAATTTTAACTTTCTTTCTGTGGTAGAACCCAGAAGACCTTAACTTCATGGCTCTTAATTACCAAGGATATGCTTTACATGTGTACCAAATTCCCTTCCCAACGTTCTTAGTAATTTAACACAACCCAATGCTGTTTTACTAAATCCCATCTCTGTCTCCAGGCCATGATCATGTTCTTACATATTTTAGCTATGAAGAAGCTTATAGCCTTAAGATATAAGAGATCCATCCACTTTTATGATGGCAAGTGGCAGTCAGAAATCAATAGGGTCTTTCCTTTGCCCCAGGCTTGAAATAAGCTGCTGCTTTCACTATGTTTAAATCACTTATTAATTCTTTTTACAACTTTGTATTGAAGTATAGTATACTACAGAAAGGTGCACATATTATAAAGTATGTATCACTCAATTATTTTTTATAAACTAGTAACACCCTTGTAACTCACACCCAGATCAACCTGATCAAGAAACAGAACATGACTAGCATCACAAAAGAACCCCCCTAGTCCACACTTCCAGTCACTCTGTGTCCCTCCCAGGATCATCACAATCGTTACTTCTAAGAGGATAGATTAATTTTGGTTTTAAACGTTATATAAATGTCATCACACCATATGTTCTCTTCTATGCCTGTCTTCTTTTGTTCATAATTAGGTTTGTGGGATGCATCTATGCTGATACATGTGGTGACAGATTATTCATTCTCACTCCTGAATAGCATTCCATTTGGTTAGACTATACAATCAGTTTTCCATCACACAGCTGATGAGGGTTTGGATTGTTTCAGATTTTTGGCTAATGTAATAGTGCTTCTGTTAACATTCTCTGTCTTTTGGTGAACATATGTATACAGTTCTTTAACTGTTATTTACATAACTGTGTTTGACAAGTTTACTAATATAAATTTGCTCATATACTCACCCCATGTGTATTTTTTCTAACAAATAAAAGATGAGCAATTTAGTAATGTAGACTTAGCTTTAATAATAAGTATCATTTTTTTAAAAAAAATTATTGGAGTATAGTTGATTTACAATGTTGTATTAGTTTCAGGTGTACAGCAAAGTGAATCAGTTATATGTATACATGTATCCAGTCTTTTTTTTTTTAAGATTCTTTTTCCATATAGGCCATTACAGAGTATTGAGTAGAGTTCCCTGCACTATGCAGCAGGTTCTTATTAGTTATCTGTTTTATATACAGTAGTGTGTATATGTCAGTCCCAGTCTCCCAATTTATCCCTCCCCCGCTTATCCCCTGATAACCATAAGGTATCATTTATTAATTATTGTGTCTCAGGTACGATGCAAAATGACGTTCTTGTATTATCTCATTTAATCCTTACAGCAACTGTTTAAGGAATGTATTAATAACTCAATTGATGGGTGAGGAAATGGAGCATTAGAATGGTTAATTATCTAGTACAAGTTCACACGTGCAGTAAATGCCCTATTGGAATTTATATCCAAAGTGATCTGCCTCCACAGCCTTTGCCATTACCCTCTCATAAAATTTGATTTCCACTTTCCCTACACTAGGATTGGTTAAGAATTAAACTCTGAGATGTCAGTGTACTGAACTAGATTATTTTTGGCCAATTTTTCAAGCCCTTGAGTTTAAGTGAACTTACTTAAGAGTAAGTGAAGTGTTACTCTTAAGAAAGTAAAGAAGGAGGAATGTGAAACAATTAAATAAAATGTTCATTTAAGTTTTTTCATTAATTATGAAGGACTTACTTGACCATTTCATCTTTTGTTAGCTTTGTTTGAAAGTTTATTTTTCCAGTTATCCGAATCATGTTCTTCAACTAATTATACGAATGTATTAAAATCTCCTAAGACAATAAGAAATAATATGTATTATTTATAGTAGGGTCTATTGTAAAGAGCACTGAATGAGGAATTAGAAATCTTGGGTTCTAGTTCACCTTGGTTACTGTTTGCTTTCCTGTAAAATGGGAGAGGTGGATAATATCAACGTTTCCAAAAAGTGTTTTATGTTGCTGTAGTTCTGTGAAGTGGTTTGTATAGGACAGGGCGAGGGAGTCCTGTGCCTAAGTAATTCTGTGAATCACAGTGTACTACCTCCCCATTCTCAGATAAGCAAAGTGTACATTATCAGCATATTAAGCCCTTTGAGAAGACTTCTAGTAGAAACATGCCTGGATAATCTCTCTTGGCATGTTATTTCCCATACTTACATGACCCTTGAACTTTTTCCTTTTGTGTAGCACATGGTAACACCTTGTATGTAGTGGGGCAGATGGTCTCTAATATCCCCTTCAGTGACTAATCTACATCATTCTCAGTCATGGATTTACTTCGTCCTTAGAGTTATCTTACTCTCTCTGCCTTCCTCAGTTTAGGAGTACATTGTAAATATTCCACTCTTTTCCTTTCTCTTAAGCACACCATAAAATCTGATAACGCTTCGTATTTTAGAAATTTCTATGAAGCTGAAAAAGTTTGAGTTATCTGGTGGGGGATAAAAAAATGTTTACTGTTATTTCAATTTCATGTTCCCTTTCTTCCTCTTATTAGCTTGGTCACACCAAGGTCGTTCTTTTAGAGCCAAGGATACTCTTCAGTGATAGCCCTCAAGGTTTAAGAACTTGGAGAAAAGCCATTCTTCACAATGTAGGACCAAACCATGCTTATTTCAAGGTAATGTAGAATCTGGAAATCTTACTTGGATCAGATCACATTATAATTTGAACTATTTATTGCCATGAGTTCTATGCCATGAATACTTTAGTCTTTATAGATTGACTAATGCTAATATTTAGGTATTTCATATCAGATTTATCTGAATACATTTCATCTACTTTATCCTTTTAGTTTCCCATAAAATTTGTCTCTATCTCTCCCTTCCTTCCTTAATCTCTCCCTTCCTTCTCCTCTTACCCCTCTTTTGCTTTCTTTCTGTTATTTTGTTTTATTGGGAAAAAAAGATGATTTCAAAAAAACTAACATTAAAAAAATATGCAGTGTTTATGTTACATCCAGTATTTAATTACATGCTTTTCCTTTTTTTCCTCGTTTTCACTCTGTCATCAAGACTGTTATGGTAGCAACTGGGACCTAGATCAAGACCATTCTAAAGATATTCTATTTATAGTTGTTACTCCTGATTTAAATTGTGGGGCGGGTGGTGTTTAAATTGGTAATAGAGGTTTTTTTTTTTTTAACTGAGAAACATTAACATCTCTTAATAAATAGTGACAGTAGAGGTTAGCATTTGAGATCTTTCTTTCAAGCTTGTATTTACATGTCTTCTGCCCAAACAAGCAAAGGAGGATACCCTTTTCTACTCTGTTGCTTCAGAATTAGTTCTGAAGTCTGTTTGTTCCCTCATCCCCTAAAATATGTTAACCAATTTCCCTTCAAATTATTCTGACTTAAGGCATGATAGATAAGCCTAAATTGGCCTCTGACAAACCACACCTTAACTCTTTTGGTAAGTTACTTTTTTGAAGGTCAAAATGATATCTTAGACATTAGGCTATAAAGGAAATAATAAAGAAGAGTAGGTTACTTTATCATCTTGCCTCCCCACTAACTTTGCTTTCAGTTTTTTAGGATCAGGGAAAAGACAGGCTATCAAAATAGTATCTAGAATTTTGGCATCTCTCCAACAGATACATCTCATCCTTTCCTTGTAAGTTTTGCAAAGTCTTGAAAACACTTCAGATAATAAGCTTCATCGTCCTGTTTGAATTGGAAGATGCCATTGCTAAAAGTTCTGTTTGCTGGGTTAGGGGTGCAAATCCTTGTTGAAGTTCAAATTGTTTGTCTGGTGTTCGAAAATCTATTTCAAAACCATCTCATGCTGTGTGCCTGTAGGTCCTCTCTCTATGTACTGGTCTAGAAGTTTTCCTATGAAAGCTTTGGAACAATAACTTTAAAGGATAAGTGACATTTCTACAAATTTTTGATTATAGGTTTGTGACCAGAGTCTTTTGTCTGTGATTGATGTTGTTCCATCACAAGGAATCATTCCATTGGGGGTGCTAACTGTTCTCAATACCTCCTGTACTCCTACTGTAGCAGGAAAATTTGATACAGGAGCAAAGGTATGTTTATGCATATGTGTGTTTTCTCCTTATATATGTGTCTGTGGATTTGTTTGGTTATGATATTTATAATAGTAGGTATAATTCTATAAAATGTTATATACATGTTTATTCTTAGAAAGCTTATTTTAATGATTTCTTCTAATGGGGATGGGTTTTAATATTATGACACTAAAGAGTAATTTAAAAAATTTCTGTTATTTTTCTATTCTAAATTTCTAATTGAGTTAGCTCTAAAGAGGTGCAGTTTTTAGAAATCTAAAAAATAAACAACCTTACTTATACATCGGTTGTAAAAATGGTTAGCAGAACTTGGCAAGAGGATTTGTAGAAAATATTTTTGATGAAAGTTGCTAATGGAAGTTTCTACTAAGTTGAAATGGATACATTTCATTGATATGAGGCATTTTTCACATGAACTTGGAATATTTGGCATCTCTAACTTGTGACAAGCCCTCACTAGTCACAGAGCAAAGGATTGTTTTTTCCATGGTGTTAATTAGATACCTAAGGAAAAAATAATCAGTTTTGGAATGCTAATTTTAAATAGCTTTAATGACTATAGGAATTATAGGAAAATTGTATATGACGTTAATATCTGTATTTTATAGCACACATAAAATGTTTTACTATTTTATGTTCTGGGAATTATGTAAATGAAAAGGTATTACCTTGATTTTAGGGACTTCGCTAAGTGTTCATTAAACAGAATAAATAAAACATGTAAGACCAGTCTGTAGTAAATTTTACTTATTATAAACTCATGGAACGGAATGCTCTTAATCTTCAATTTGATGATCAACTGTGTACATTTACTCACATTAAAAAAGTAATATGTGCACTATCATCAGATCAAAATGAACGGCTTAAGAGATATCCTCCAATTTCCCATAATCATTAGTTCTTAAATAATATTTAGCTTAATATAATAAACACCAATTTGCCTGGCCCCCAAATAAACAACCTAATAATTATATCTTACTTTTATAAAGAAGTATAGGGGGCTTCCCTGGTGGTTCAGTGGTTACGAATCCGCCTGTCAATGCAGGGGACATGGGTTTGAGCCCTGGTCTGGGAAGATCCCACAAGCCACGGAGCAACTAAGCCCGTGCGCCACAACTACTGAGCCTGGGCTCTAGATCCCACGCGCCACAACTACTGAAGCCCGTGCGCCTAGAGCCCCTGCCCCACAACAAGAGAGGCCACCGCGATGAGAAGCCCGTGCACCACAAGGAAGAGTAGCCCCCGCTTGCCACAGCTAGAGAAGGCCCATGCGCAGCAACGAAGACCCAGCACGGCCAAAAATAAATAAGTAAAACAAATAAATTACAAAAACAAAAGTATAGATTGAAAGATGTTTATAAAGTGTATATTGTGGTATACGGTCTGATATTTGGGCAGAATTTTTGTATATTATTTTGGAAAAAATAAAAAACATAGCCACTAAAATATAGGTTTTACTGAGATTAGTTTCCACTGTATTTTAGAGAACCATGCTGTTTTTACAAAGCTTACCTTTTTAACAGTATATTATAATGAGATTCCTTTATTCATCCATTCCATGCGTACTTACTGGGCACATATTATGTGTTAGGCTCTGCTGCAGTTGCTAGGAATGCAAAATTGAACAAGGTAACTAGGGTCCTTGGTCTCTAAGAATGTACAATATGATGGGGGATGCAAACAACTCAAAATTAAAAGATAATGTAATAAGTACTATGATGGAGAAATACAGTAGGCTGGGGGCATATACGGGAGAGGTTTGCAACCCATGCTTAAATGGTCAGGGGCAGTTTCCTAGGGGAAGATAAATCTGAAAGACACCAGAGTTAAGAATCAGCCAGAGGAAAGGGGTAGTAGTGGGGTGAGGGAGGAGAGGAGGAAAGAGTATTCAAGGAAGACAAAATTGAATGTGTTCAGGCATATGGGAGGAGAGGGAGAGCTACAAGGCAGATATGAAAAACTTAGTTTAACATGACTTGGTTATAGATTGAATGGATGATAGTGGGGAAAGATGTATTTAGAGGCCTGTATAAATTTTAGTCACACAGGTCCTTAGCAACAACTTAGGAAGTCAAAATTTCATCTTAAGAGCTTGGAGTTTTTAAGCACGGAGAGTTTCACACTCAGATTTGCATTTTTCAGACATCACTTTGGTTATAGAGCAGTGTTAAACTGCGACCAGTGCAGAGTTATTAGTCCGCTGATGATGTCCAGGCAGGAGAAGATCGTGTTCTCAGGAGGTAGGATTCTAGACAAATTCTAGTCAAATTTAGGAGATGAATGTTTAGGGTTTGATGATTGAAAAGGGTCACATGTAAATAAAACAGGTAAGTCAAGTGTGAGACAGGTGGTAACAACATTCGAAGAAAGATTAGAGGATGAGTAGCATATTTTAGAGGGAAATCATGAGTTTGAGGCACCTTTTGCATCCCTATGTAGAGGTGTCTAGTAAAGAGGCCATTGCTTATACATGTTGGTCTGAAGGCTAAGGATTAATCTTAGAGATGATAGAGGTTATTTCTGTTACCCCTGTGAAAATCAAGATGAGTATAAGTGGATCGAATATATTGATGAGAAGTTGGAATGATAAACTTTGTTGAATAACGGAGAAAATGGGGACAGGTTAATTGGGGCTGATCAGGGAAACATCACACATGTGACATCGTGGAACTCTAGTCTCTGAAAATGGGTGAGAAAGCAGGGATGAGAGAGGGTTGTGAGAAAGAGAGGGACGGATGAATGTATGGTTTCTGAGGCCATGGATTTGTGACGGGTGATATTGTCCAGGGTACAGATTAAGTCTCAGGAGATGAAAAGGTCAAGCGAGCAATTGGTGAGGGTAGTAAATGGGTTATGGCAGCCTGGAATCTTCAGTTACCACGAAAGGAGAAGTGAGTAAAAGGCAGCCATGGGGGTGTTGAGACTTACATATGGCGTTCATCAGTGAAGCATATATTGACTTGTAATTACCTCTGAAGCATTAAGTTATGCTTCTTATGATTTTAGTCAAGTATTTTAGGTACTATATATTCTGTAAATAAAATACAGAAATCATATAGTAGTATGAATTAAGCAATTCGGTTAATAAGATTGTCTAGATGGCACTCACTTTCCTTAATAATTCTGAAAAAATGGTATTTTGTGTTTTCTTTACCTGTAAACAATGCCACTGATTCTATCAAAAGAGTGAAATACACTCATATCTCTTTTTTTAATATACATTTAGATTTAAATCTCGAAGTTGACTGCTAACCTGTTCTTGTACAGGTAGGGCTTTCAGGGAATGATATTTTTGTGCTTCTGAGATTTTGATTAGACAATTATATGTTCATGTAATCTATAGTTCTTATTTTGTAGGAGTTACATGACTAAATTCTTATTTCACTGTCTTAAATTTCTTGGAAGAAATTGAGTGCTCAGGCAGTTCTTGGTTCAAGTTTAGCCACTGCTGCTTTCAAGTTTTGTGACCTTAAGCCCCAGTTTTCCTCACTTGGAAATTAGGGTATTAACAGAATACTGAAGATTAAAAAGGAGATAATGTATTTAGCAGTATACTTGGCCCATATACTCAGCAATTTTTAGCTGCTCTCATTAGAATTATGGTTGTTTTGGATATTAGTATCTTTCTGTGTTTGCACTCAGTTTCTTGCTTGTTTTAATTTTGAATATTCCTTTGGAATTAGGTAAATACAAAAGGCTCACACAGAGTTTGAAGCAATAATGTCAAGGCAAATGGGTAGAACTCTTCAGTCAAATTCACGAGGTCCCATTTGTGATGGAAGTTTTTAAGAGTTGAAAATTCACTCCTTTAGGAATATCAATTCTACATCACAAGAAATGGGATGATAACTGCCAGAATAAGTCTTGTGACATTTATAATAAGTTATGATTATTTAAATTATAAAATGTTATATAAATGCCAGGTAATACTTCAGCAGTATATGAGTATATTTTAGTGTGGTTTCTACAGAGTTTTATGTTTTTCCTAAATAGATTGCTATTCACCGTGCAAAAGACATAGACCTTAGGACTGGTGGATCTATTGAGATTGCTGATGTTGAAATCAATCCTGTGAGTATGTTACCTATTTGTATAATCAATTTATGAGTGTGGTGATTTTTATTTATGTGTCCCTAGTCAGCCCATTTAGGTTAAAATTTTTTTATTATGTAGTAATTTTTCACATAGAAATTAATATATGTAATATAAATATAAGTGATGAAGCAGAGTATTAAGCCAATTAATGAAAGTTTAAGAATTCACCACGGAACTTAAGTAGCAGAACAGTACCAGTACCGTTAAATTATCTGTAGGCTTCATCATGATCCTACCCGTCTTAAGAGATAACTACTTTCCTGAATTTTGTCATTGTTCTCCCTTTACTTTTTCTAATTAGGTTACCACATATGTATGAATTCCTTACGGTTCATTATTTAGTTTGTTCATTTCTGAGCTTTATAACAAAGATATATTATCTTTGGTGGGTTACTTTTAATTGAATATCATGTTTTTAAACTTCATCTAGGTTATGTGTAGCTGTATGTTATTCATTTTCCCTGCTGCTTAATAGTTCATTATGTAGACATACTGTAATTTGTAGACTCATTCCATTGTCCATCCAATTAGTGTCTGTTTTTTTGGTATTACAAATACTATAGCTATGAACATTCATGTACATATCTTCTAAGGTACTTATGAAATAGTTTCTTTAGGAATGGAGTTGCTGAGATGCAGATAATGTACATATTTGACTTCACAGGATAATTTCCATATTTTCTTCTCAAGTTTCCATTGATCCACATTCTGTTGCTCCATAAGTTGTATTATAAGACACAATGTTTGCCAATCTATTGAGTGTAAAATACCTCACTGTGGTCTTGATTTACATTTTCTGAACTATAATCAAATTTATTTTTTGAATTATTGTTCTGTACCCAAATGAAATTTTGTTCTACAGTTGATAGAGTGCACATACATGCTTTTTTTTTTTTTTTTTTTTCTGTCCAAGCTTTCAGAGTTAGATCTGGTCTTACCTACCTAAAGAATCTTTCCCTGATCCTTCAAAGCAAGCCCATATTCCCCTCTCTTGTGACATTTATTAGATGTCACAAACATCTTAAACTCTGGGAACATCTCCATTGTAGCAATTGTCATATTATTTTCAGGTTATCTGCCCTTTTGTTTTTCTATCCCCAGTACCTAGTACCATTCTGGTGCTGAACTAAATTGAGTAGAAATCGATGAGGCTGCTGGTTGCCTCAGGTAGGGCCTTACCACTAGTCTGCACTTTAACGGCATCACCACAATTCTAGGCTTTAAGTTACAATTTTCTAACCTTTCTTTTATTCAGTGTTGAAGGCATGGTAAGTCCAGATAGACTGATGGATACTAAGCTAGCTTGTCCAAGACAGTGGTGATTCCTGTAGTATCCAGAGTGCTTTTTTTCAGTTGATATGGTGTCCCTCCTTGAACAATGTTAGACAAAGATGGAGACTTTAAATACTGCATTTCCTCGTCCTAAGATATTTGTGGCAGGCTTTGCATGTTATGGTATAACTGAGTAATTTATAGGACTTTAATATATATTTATCAATATTTCTTAATTATGTTGAATTTTTAAACATTGCTGCCCAGTTACCTTTTAAAAACAATATTCTAGTATTACCAGATATTGTTAGCAATATATCTAATAACTGTGTGGCATTGACTGTGTGTCTTAATAACAATTAGGAAATTTTATCCAAATTAACCTATGGGAAAGACCAGAAATGGGATAAGAGGAGTGATTTTTTGCATACGAAGCATCAAACTTTCACTACCTGTTTTGGATTTCACAAATTTCACCTGTAGAACTGGGTTGATATTTTAAGTGAAGCAAATAGTGGACAGTTGACCTTAATGCCATGTTTTTCTCAGCATTAGGATACTGTTGCCTCTTTCTCTTTTAATGGTGTATGTGATTCTTTTACTAAGGAACTGTAGAGTATATATAGTTACTCTACCAGAAGAGGAATCCTGCAGAGTTTTGTGGGGTACACATGCCTGGCATATAAGCTAAAATTAAGATACATTCAGTAAACATTCCTTATGTATTTAAGCTAGATGTCAGATAGGTGCTAGAGATGTAAAAATGAATGAGACTTAAGGTCCACTAGAAGAGACATAAATAGACAAATAAACGGACATTATGATGTCATAATGTGAATAAACATAAGGAACAGAAGTAGTCCCGATCATACTGTAATTAACTGTGGCTTATCCAACTGGTATTTGAAGGATGCATAGTATTTTATCAGGCAATTACAAGTTAGAGAAGGGCCTTCTGACAGAAGAGACACCTTGATAAAGACACAGAAGGGAGAAGTGCCAGGTACTGGTTGGAAATGACAAGTCATACAGCTTGCTGAAATATGAAGTCATAGGGGTGAGAGTGGAGCTAGGTAAGGCTGGAACATGAGGCAGGGGAAGGTCATGGTGAACTTTATGAGCCCTGCTAACAAACTTGACATTGTCCTGTAGATCTCCTGTAGAGGAGAATCATCAAATTTTAAGACAGGAAATGATGTGGTCAGATTTTTAATTAGTTTAATTGTGACTTAGATGTGGAGGGGAGAATTGGAGAAAGTCAAATCTAGCAATGAAATGAAAAGTGATGAGTTACTGGGCTTCCCTGGTGGCGCAGTGGTTGAGAGGCCACCTGCCGGTGCAGGGGACGCGGTTTGTGCCCCGGTCCGGGAAGATCCCACATGCTGCAGAGCAGCTGGGCCCGTGAGCCATGGCCGCTGAGCCTGCGTTTCCGGAGCCTGTGCTCCACAACGGGAGAGGCCACAACAGTGAGAGGCCCGCGTACAGAAAAAAAAAAAAAAAAAAAAAAAGTGATGAGTTACTAACTTTATACAATTACAATAAAGTTAAGAGGTGAAGGAGTCAGAATTAATGGGATTTGGTAACTGATTACATGTAGGAGGGAGGGGGAAGAAGGAAAATGTAACTAATTTGTATAGAATACTGCTGTAATAATGTCCTTGATAAACATGAGTATAATTTTTTATTGAGGTATAATTGACATATAACATGTTAGTTTCAGGTGTACAATATAATGATTCAATATTTGTATATATTGTGAAATGGTCACCATGGTAAGTCTAATTATCATTGGTCACCAGACATACCAATTTTTTTCTCATAATGAGGACTTTTAAGATCTACTGTTTTGCAATGTAATTTTTCGTTTACATTATTTTCATAAATTGTTACTCTACCTTCTAATTATGATTTATTTTTTTATGTTTTAGGATGTATTTAACTTCAGTGGCACCTATGTTGGCGCTACCCAGATTATTCCATTTTTAGTAGAAAGCAAAGGTACAACACGTGCCAGAGTAGAGTTTAATCTGGAAGACTTTGAAGGTTTTTCTATGGATTTTAAAGACAAATCAGGTATATATTTTATACCATTATGATATTATTGTAAAAGTAAAACAGTTTTAAGTTTGCTCTAAGGAATAATGTTAAGCAAATACTGTAAGTCAAGGGCAATTATTCTTAAGTATTTTTGACTTATGACTCAATGCATATTTTTCTTATATCCTATAAACCATAATGGTTCTATTTCTAGAAATACATGTATATATATCAGAAGACTTTGATAATGCATGACATATAACTGTGCTTATTAATTGATATAATATAGTAGGTTAAGTATGTTATACATAAGTATATACTATAAATGAAAATAAAATTATTAATTGCTAGTTTTAATTGCTTAAGAATTTCAGGTGAATGTTTTGGAGAATTATCTCTCTGTGTTTACCTATATATTAGGTATCTTTATGTTAAATTAAGTTTGAAAAAAATGCACTTTTATAAATGTATTTCATTTGTTTACTCCAGGTGTTGGCAAACTAAAGTCTATGGGCCAAATCTGGCCTGACACCTGTTTTTTTATAAAGGTTTTATTAGAACGCAGTTACACTCATTTGTTTGTATATTGTTTCTGGATGCTTTCATGCTATAATGGCAGGGTTGAATAGTTGTGACAGAAACCTTATGGCTTGCAAAGCCTAAAATAGTTACTGTCTAAACCCTTACAGAAAAATGTTTGGCAACCATTGGTTTAGTCATTTCTTCTTCAGTACATATTTGTTGAATACCAATTATAGGCCAGATACTAGACTTTGAATGTCTAAAGATAATAAGACATCTTACTTGTTCTCCAAAAGTTAACAGTAAGTTTATCAGTCAGGGTCTTAGTAGTAAACAGATGACTCAAAGCATTTAACTGAAGATGATTTAGTGAAGGAATTATGTATGGACCTGGGAGCCAGGTTAAAAAAAACTGACAAGGGATGGAAGCTGCTTCTACCTCTAGGCTGGAAGGAGCAAGAGGAGGCAAGATATTATTGAAGCCCTGTGAGTGGTGAAACTCTGAAAGAGGGGCCATCTAATAAAAGCTATAACTGTAAAAAAAAAAAAAAAAATACTGTCCTTGCCAGAATTGCAGCCAAGGCAGGGAAGACGTGAGGGCATAAATACCTCCTACTCTCTGATATCTTGCTGACATTTCCCTGTGGTTGAACCAAATCAGAGACAGAGCAAGGGACCTAGATGAATCAGCCTGTAGAGGTCAGGACAGAGGAGAGCAGAGAAAGATGGCTATTGGATCTAAATGATAAATGGAGACCACCTATATAACAGTAGGAGAGAGAGACAAAGAATTGGGTTAGGGGCTTCCCTGGTGGTGCAGTGGTTGAGAGTCCGCCTGCCGATGCAGGGGACACAGGTTCGTGCCCCGGCCCGGGAAGATCCCACATGCTGCGGAGCGGCTGGGCCCGTGAGCCATGGCCGCTGAGCCTGCGCGTCCGGAGCCTGTGCTCCGCAACGGGAGAGGCCACAACAGTGAGAGGCCCGTGTACCGCGAAAAAAAAAAAAGAATTGGGTTATTACCATATAGCATGTGGATGCTACAAGACAGGTCAGTACCTGGTGCTAAGGAAGCATATGCTAAGGGAAACTAGCTGAGAATCACCAACAGGAAAGATTTCTTGGAGAAGTTGATGCCTAATCTGAATTTAGAAGAATAAGGAGAGAAACAGAGAAGGTGATATGAAAGAATGCAAGTAAAGGCCTAGAAATGAGTCAATGTGGCAAGTAGTTTGGACTATCTAGAGTATAGAGGGGCAAGTGAGACCCAGGTAACTAATAGTTTTTTCTGGACATTTATCCTAGAGGTTAGGCAGCACAATTAAAGGATTGATATCCAGGCAATGGTATGAGTAGGCTTGCCCTTCACTAATTTTCCTTTTGGAGCAAAGTTGAAAATGGGCTGGGGGAAAAGGTGGGTATGGGAGGGGCAAAAACAGAGACGGGGGATCAGTTAGGTATGGTGGCCATACAGGGGAGAAGTGATGAGAGCCTGAGCTCAGACATTGATACCAGGGACAGGAAGGAGGAGAGTACAGAGGTGCTGAGAAATTAGAAATGCTTCGATGTGGTTACCAAGCGGACATCAGTATTAAGGAAGAGGAGGAAGTCTTTGATCGCTCCCAGTTTTTGACTCTAAGACGTATGTGATGGGAGGGACTATTCATAGTTGATATAATGTGAGGAAAGGAATAGATCTAGGCAAGCATGCTGTGTTTGAGGGGACTGTGGAATAGCCCAGGAATCATAACAGTAGGCAGTTGGAAATCCATATGAGATTTATATTCTTTTTTGGAAAATCTGGATGTTGAAACTTTAGTTGCATTAACACTTTACTCTGACTGCCTCATATGCATTCATGCACCTTGTTAATGGACCACAGGCCCTTCCTGGTTATTCTGCAGAGCTACTCGGCAAGATGCATTTCTTTCCACAGTTCTGCCTTAGCCCTAGCTCAAGCTTCCTTCTAGGTCACTGGATCATCTTTTAAAATGCTTTCCTTGCCTCCAAGCCTTTATCCTCATACCTATACCAGAGAGTGATCTCCTTCAAAGATCTTATCCCATCTGCCCTCTGCTTGAAAAGCTTTGTTGGTTTCCTGTTACCAGTAGCAGTGGTTCTCAACAGCAGGCTGCTGACACAGTCTAGGATGTATATAAGTTGATCTTAACAATTATTAACAATTTGCAATAAAGTTTATACTTAAAATGTCCTGAAAATGTATTTTATTATTATGAGTATGTTAAAACATAAATGTCCTTCTGTGACAAATTAGACTTGGTTTTTCACATTATCGTTTCAGGACAAGAATGACTTAAGGGGGAGGAAATACTGAGATCTATTTAGCTATGATGCCACCTTTTCTTTCCAGTCACCTCTCCCATTGTAGCCTCCATCAGCTGTCTCTACTGCAACCAGATTGTGTTACACATTTCCTCTGGCACTGGGCTTCCCTCCTCCTAGGCTAGTTCCTCCTCTTCTGTCCCTGCTGCCTGAGATTCCACCCTCTTTTATAAATTAGCATCAACCTCCTGCATCCTATGAATCATTAGCCCCATTCGTACCCCTATCCAGTCGGTTGAAATTATTTTTTTTGCCTTTGCTCCTTTAGGACATTAGGTGAGTTTTATTATAGCACTAACCAAATTGTACCTTGTATCAAAAAGAGCTTTGTACTTGTTTGTCTCCCTTACTATACTGTGAGCTCCATGAGGTCAAGGACTATGGTTCCAATTTTTGTTTTCTGCTAGAGTTGTCTGACATAGTTCTCTGCACATTATAGGTGCTCAAGAAATATTTATTGATGCTGTCTTGGATTATTGCATTTCACAATCTATATGTTTATATATACTTCAAATATATTTAAGAATATCTATTTTTATTATATTTTATGTATTCGAGATATATAGCCATTCTAGGTGGATATTCTTTGCTGTATAATATATGTATTTTTTCCCACACCACAAACATGTTTGTGTTAATAAACACTTAATGGATCCTTTTTGTTCATTTGTTTAATGGTTTTTATATCATACATCAAGTTGAGAGAAATTGAGTAGGGTGAAGGAGAATGAAATGAGTTATTTAAGTTTATTTTGAGCCAGGGTAATTGAAATTATTATCATTCCTTGGATTAATCAGAAAACTTTAGGGAGAAAAAAGGAATTTTAGAATTGTTTAGATGAGGGCAGAGGTTCTATTGTAGCTAACATTTGATCTTTCAGGAACTTATTTTAGAAGTTTATTTAAGTGGTTATAATTTTTGACCCTGAAGTTTGTGTTACTATTTGACAGTTGTTTCTGTATCTCCACCCAATTCCTTTGTATCTGGAGTGATACCATTTTGTTGAAAAGTTTTCTTGTACGAAATTGTGTTTATCTTCTTTGTGAACTCTGTAAGGCATCAGAGGAGGTCCGGA
Source organism: Monodon monoceros (assembly GCF_005190385.1). NCBI lineage: Eukaryota > Metazoa > Chordata > Mammalia > Artiodactyla > Monodontidae > Monodon > Monodon monoceros. The sequence goes on from NW_021703779.1 coordinate 32,094,973, forward strand.
TTCTCCCTGTTCCATCTTCACTGGAGAGGGAGTCTCAATTTTCTCAGACCTGAGATTCAGTCAGTTATTTGATCTTGACCTTTATACCTTTTTATATTCATCTGAATATGACTGTGATATCATTCTTGAACTTTGGAGATTTTAAAAAATAGGTTTATCCTCTCTGTTTTGCTGATTGAATATATATTGGTTCCATTTTTGGATACCAGTTTTGCTGATTAGCATCTTGGCATTAAGAGTGATTCCTTAACCTAGCAACCTTATGCAGCCCCGCACAGATGTTTTAGCGACTGTTTTTTGATTGTTGTGAACATTTTGATGAGGTTTCTCAAAGTTTCATTTCCACATTTAACAATAGCATCATAGATATGTATCTGGCTTAAAAAAAAAAAAAGTGTCCTTTTTCTGCTCTTATAGGGGAATTCACAGACACTGCATTTCCTGACATATATTCCTTGGAGTTAGAGAGAGAGACATCTCTGGAGTGTGGCCTAGCATTTTCTCCCAAAGAAGTAAGTTAAGCTTTCTATTACTCACATTACTGGAGAGTTGTGGAGTTAAGGTAATCCTAACTAAGAAGCTATTGAAGATCACCTAAGTTCTTTTTGTAGTGGGTCTTTTTCTACTTGTGAGCATGTCTGGGTATACCCTTTAATTCAGTAAAATGATCGCGGAGGTGTCTGGCTTCATGCTTGCAGTGTATCTCAAGAGGTGCAGAGGGCACACACAAGGAGCCTTCGTGGTCTTGTGGTCTCAGTTATGCTCTCTAGAAAATTCAAGATATGACATGTTGTGAAGGAGAGGAAAGTTGAGGCTAACCCCAAAATCACTTATATTTGAGCCAGCATGTGCTTTCTACTTATATTTGAGTGGGGTATGCTTGATGTTCTTAGAATCATCACCTGAAATCACCAAAGACATGCTGTGAAGATTTAAGAGGGGTTGCTATAACACTGGTTCTTGGGTAGTGTCCCTCGATGTTTGGTGATTTAAAAACACCAACGAAAACAACAAACAAAGAAAATCAAAGAAAAAAACCTTTCCTAGAATGTGCCCAGGAGGAAGGGATACCACTGGCAAAATTTCAGGGGCAATCTCTGATATGCTTTTGCTTTGAAGGCAATAGAAGTGCCAAAGAGAGAGCGTCTTGCTACCTATTATATGGAAAGACATGTCGCTGCATCCTCCCAAACAAGAATCAAACTGCTATATGGCAATTAGAGTATGAAACTCTTATGTCAAAACATTTTTTTATATTCCAGCATAACTAGCATGATGCCTTGTACCCAGTAGGTGTAGGATAGAATCAATTAAAGGAAAGGAATTAAAACACAACAAGAAGGTGTATTGAATGCTAACAAAGTACATCTTTAATAATCCATTTTTTAGTAATGTTACTAAACTACAGAGTTTACTGAGATTAAAATCTTATTTTAGGAACAATAATAGCTGTTATTTAGCTTTCAGGAGGAAAAAGTCAAGAAAATTTAAGGACACATTCAGATTTAAGAAAATGCTAAAGATTAATTTTGCCTTCTTAGGTGCAGTACATTAGCTGGGATGTATTTTGTGGGTTTTGTGCACATATGGTTCACATGGAATGATAATGTCTACAGAGTTCACTCTTTTGTCTGTTCTAGTTTTTGACAATCATAGTGGATGAGATATCAAAGGTTACTCTTCCGATATTAAAGAAAATGAAAAATTTTAATTTTATATACAACATTAAGTTGTATTATACAACATTAAGATGTATACCATACTATATTTGATTTCTACAGGTTTAGTGTGTAATAATTAAGATGTATACCATACTATATTTGATTTCTACAGGTTTACTGTGTAATAATTATTCATCTACATTCATGAACCAGTGACATTTAGATAGATACTCTTTAGCAGGGTTATCCAGAAGAGAGAGAACATCTTTGCTTTTTTTGAAAGTCATTTTAGGAATAGTTTCCTTTGGCCTAATTTGGGCTATCAGATAATAACAAAATACACATTATCTACATTTTCCTTTTATCTTTTCAGCAAAGGATTTTGAAGTGCATGAAATATTGTCAAGGTATTACAATTATTTGTTGAATAATACAATCTGTGACTTGTCTTTCTAATTCAGAGAAAAGCATAATTAACAAGTTATTTGAAGAGATTCAGAGGATGTTTATCTTTTTAATTTTTACAGTATTTTAATAGCTTTCAAAGCCTACTCAACTCCCACATATCCTAACGATTTGCAGGTTTTCTCAGCATCATCTTATATTTCAATCTTGCATATCAGTGATATTCTCCTCCTGATTATTAAAGTCTCTTGTCAAAATTAAATGGGAAGTTTAGAAAAGCAGAACGAAAGAATACAAAATAAATCCTAATACATAACAATGACCTCTGTTTATATTTTGGGGTATCTTTGTTTTTTCTCCTTCTATCTCTATACTTATATTTCTATGTCTATAATTATAATGAAATAATACTTTATGAACATTTTTAACCTGCATTTTTTTTGCTGAGTATATTAATTTAAATGTTATCAATTGCTTTTTGTGTCATTAAGTATTCTAAATGCAATTTAATTTTTTAGGGATAATATTTTATGGCTATACTATGTTACAGTTATTAAACTAATCCTTCTTACTGTACACTTAAGATTTTTCCATTTTTTGACTCTATAAATGATTCTGTAAGAAACATCCTTGTAAATAACTGTTTGTTTTCACATTATAGGCGTTCATTATATCATCCTAGAAGTAGAATAATTGAGTCAAACTCTGTGCACATATTTTAGGCTATTGATATGTGTTGTCAAATTGCTCTTCAAAAAGGTTATACCAGTAGTATTAGCCACTAGTAACAGTGTAAAATGTTGCTTACTGTCGTCTTTCTTTGTACAACTAGGTTGCATCCATTATATATGTATGTGTATGTAATATTCTGCCAACCTCAGAGGTGAAAGGTGAATTTTAAATTGCACTTAAAATTCTTTGATTCTTCTTGCATAACAAGCCACCATACAACAGTAATGATTTATTTGCTAACAATTTGGCCTGGTTGGTACTATTAAAATTCTTTTAATTCTCTGGTAGGATAACTATATTCTTTTCCTTTTAAAATACCATTGGCCATTTTTCTTTTAAATTTTATTTATTTATTTATTTTTGGCTATGTTGGGTCTTCATTTCTGCACGTGGGCTTTCTCTAGTTGTGGCGAGTGGGGGCCACTCTTCATCATGGTGCGCGGGCCTCTCACTGTCGCAGCCTCTCTTGCTGCGGAGCACAAGCTCCAGACACGCAGGCTCAGTAGTTGTGGCTCACGGGTCCAGTTGCTCTGCGACACGTGGGATCCTCCCAGACCAGGGCTCGAACCTGTGTCCCCTGCATTGGCAGGCAGATTCTCAACCACTGCACCACCAGGGAAGCCCCTTGGCCATTTTTCTTGATGAACTTTAGAATCTTTTTCTTGAGTTTATAGCTAAAACTTCTATGGTAATTTTGGTTTGTGTTGCATTAAATTAATAAAAAATTTAGAGAGAAGTGGTTTCTGTATAAAATTGAGCTTCATATTCAGAAAAAAGATATGCCGTTTATGTTATTAAAGCATTTTATACTGCTCAGCAAAAGTTTGAAATATTTTGAAATAATTTTTCTATGCTGTTTTGTGCAGTGTAAATGATTGGGTTTTATTATTTTTATGCTCTCATATCAATATTTTGAAAATAAATTATGTTGATGAGGTGTAAAACTGTTTATCTTACTTTAAGCATCAGTTACTTTAAATTATCCTTCAATTTATTTTAGATTTTTTTTAGGAATACTGTAATAGATTGCAGGGCTTCCCTGGTGGCGCAGTGGTTGAGAGTCCGCCTGCCGATGCAGGGGACACGGGTTCGTGCCCCGGTCTGGGAAGATCCCACATGCTGTAGAGCGGCTAGGCCCGTGAGCCATGGCCGCTAAGCCTGCGCGTCTGGAGCCTGTGCTCCGCAACGGGAGAGACCACAACAGTGAGAGGCCCGCGTACCGCAAAAAACCAAAAACAAAACAAAACAATAGATTGCAAATATTTGTCTCTTCCATTTTAATAATGATAATTTTTACCACTTTTTTCTTATCATACTACCTTGTTTAGAATTTCTAGAACAAGATCAATTATTTTTCTTGGCTTATTCCTAATTTCCTATGAAGCAATATGCTTTAAGGCCATGTTGGGAAATATCTTTCACATACTAATTTAACACACGTTTTAACCCAGGATAGATGTCGTTTCTTAATCTAGTCAGATATCTGTATGTCATCAATCATATTATTATTCAAAGGAAGAAAACAGTATGATATATAGTTCAACATTATATTTGTAGCATTAATATATTTTTTGGCACATATCAGACAATAAGTATTCGATGAGTGAAAGTGCAGTGAATAAACTGGCATGTTCATTTCTGAGGACTTGTTCTGTTGTTTCTTTTGGATATTTAGAATTGGAATTGGTGAGGAAAGGTTATGTGCTTTTTAATTATTGGTACATATATCCACATTGTCACCACCAAACTTGTATCAGTTTGTATTTCCATCAATCATCATCATTCAACAAATGTTTATTGGGCACCTACTAGGTATCCTGCATTATTCTTTTTTTTTTTCTTTTTTTTGTTTTTTGCGGTACACGGGCCTCTCACTGCTGTGGCCTCTCCCTTTGCGGAGCACAGGCTCCCGACGCGCAGGCCCAGTGGCCACGGCTCATGGGCCCAGCCGCTCCACAGCATGTGGGATCTTCCCGGACCAGGGCACGAACCCGTGTCCCCTGCATCGGCAGGTGGACTCTCAACTACTGCGCCACCAGGGAAGCCCCCTCCTGCATTATTCTTGACTTTAGGATTATAGTAGAAAGCTTACATCCTAATGTGGCACCAAGCTGTATTTTCTTCACATTGTCTTCGCACTGGGTATTATCATCTGCTAATATAAAAGACACATGTGACAAAAGTCCCATGTATCTCTTTTTCATTTGTCACTTGTGCTTTTTGGTATCATATCTAGGAAGCTATTACCTAACTCAAGTCATGAGATTTCTATATTTGTTTCTAAGAGTTTTATTTAGAGTATTAACTTTTACATGTAGGTCTGTAATCCATTTTGAATTATTTTTTGTGTATGTGTGATATGAGTCCAGTTTCATTCTTTTGCATGTGATGTCCATTTGTCCCAGGACCATTTTTTGAAAATATTATTTTACCACATTAAATTGCCTTCACACTCCTGTCTAAAATCAATTAAACATAAATACAAAAGTTTATTGCTGGACATTCAATTATGTTCCATTGATCTATATGTCTGTCCTTATTCCAATAACACAACGTCTTGATTATGATAACTTTGTAGTTTTTATAATTGGAAAATGTGAGTCCACCAATTTTGTTCTCCAGTAGTATTTTTGACTACTTTGTGTCCCATGCATTTCCATATGAATTTTAGGCTGACCTTGTCAATTACTGCAAAAAGTCTGGGTGGGATTTTGATAAGGATTATGAAGAATCTTTAGATCAATTTGGGGAGTAGTGCCATGTTAACAATATTAAGTCTTCTAATCCATGAACATAGGATGTTTTTCCATTTATTTAAATCTTTCTTAATTTTTTCAACAATGTTTTGTAGTTGTCAGTGTACAAATTTCCTCTTTCCTTATTAAATTTATTTCTAAATAATTATTTTTGATGCTCTTGTAAATGGAATTGTTCTCTTAATTTTATTTTCAGATTATTCATTTCAAGTGTGTAGAAAAACAATTGATTTTAAACATTGATCTAGTTTTTCTGCAACCACATTGAACTTATACATTAGTTCTTATGGTTTGTTAGTAGATTCCTTAGAATTTCCTATGTACAAGAACATGCCATCTGCAAATAGAGCATTTTATTTCTTCCTTTCCAATTTGGTTGCCTTTTACTTGTTTCACTGCCTGATTTCTAGAATCTTCAGTACAATGTTGAATAGAAGTAGCAAGAGCAAAGATCTTTGTCTTGTTCCTCATCTTAGGAGGAAAGCATATGTCTTTCACTTTTAAATATGATGTTAGCAGTGTTATTTTAAAAAATGTTTTGTTGATTCCCTTTATCAGGTTGAGAAAGTTCCCTTCTATTCCTAGTTTGAGTATTTTGATCATGAAAGAAGGTTGCATTTTGGCAAAAATTTTTTTGCATGCAGTTTGATGATCACATGATTTTGCCCATTATTCTATTAATGTGGTACATTATATTGATTGATTTTTGTATGTTAAATCAACCTTACATTCCTGGGATAAGTCTCCCTTGATCATGGAGTATAATCCTTTTTATATGTTTCTAGATTTAGTTTCCTAGTGTTTTCTTGAGGAGTTTTGCATCCCTGTTCATAAGGAATATTGGTCTATAGTTTTCTTCAACTGTCTTTGTCTGGTTTTAGTATCAGGGTAATACTGACTTCTTAGAGTGAGTTGAGAAGTGTTTTCTCCTCTTCTGTTTTTGAAAGAATTGTGTTAATTCTTCTTTAAATTAGTGATCTATTTCATCATTGAAGTCATCTGATCTCAGGCTTTGCTTTGTCATGTTTTCTAAATTACTAATTCAATCTACTAGATCTATTTAAATTTTATATTTAAAACTATAATAACAATCCTTTAGTTGATAATTATATAGTACTTAGAGTTTGTAAAGTGCCCTAATATCCAATGTCACTTAATTTCCATATGAATCCAATAAGACAGGCATTGAGACCTTAGATTTTTCTCCTTTTTCCAATTGTAGAAGCCAGTGCACAGTGAGGCCAGGGGACTTGTCAAGGCTAGCTGCTGGTGATCTGCAGAGCTTAGACCATAAATGTTATGTCCTCAGCCTCCTGGCTTGTCATGATGCCATCTTAGGAATCCAAACATGATGAAGAATAGTATATATTTCTTTAGCCTATAGACACAAAATTTTCATATCCTTTCTTTGAGGCTTATTACTTTCCTTCTAGTCATTAGCATTCAGAATCTTCAGTTTCATAAGGTTGCCATCATCAAAATGTCAATGACCATTTTTATATAGTCCCTTTTTTTCTGTTCCACTTTGCATATCCATAGGGGGGAAATTTGCAGTCACAGTTTGTTTCTTCTGGGATTAAGTTTGGTTGGGGGATAATTACCATATGCTTAAGCCTTTAATTACATATACAAGGGTATTTGTAGAAACTAATAAAATATAACCCATAATAAAATGGAAAGAAAGAAAAGAAATTGACAGAAATTGTCAGGATTTTGTAGAATATTGGGAAATACTATATTGAATTAAAAAGATACACATCTGAACAAGACAACTCAAAAAACCAAATCTATATCATTGAAAGTGGCATGATTTTATTACTTGATACAGTGTATCTGTCATCCCAGTCCTTAAACATGAATAGCATTTCTGTGTCAGGTCAAATCATGGGTAGCCTTTTCTGTTTTCAAGTTTTGCGTATATTTCTCATAGTAAAAATTTATAGCATCTGCAACAAAAGGAGAGTTCTTCTGCTTTCTCATTTCTCAATTCTTTCTTTGTCAGTATTGCCTCTTAGATTTTATATAGATTTCACATGAGTTTCTTCTGTCTAATGTCCTGCTTTGGATGGAGCCCAATGAATGTTGGTTTAATTTCCTATTACTCATTCTGATATGACCTGATGTTCCTTTAGTATTTATATTTTCTCTCTTGGGAACTTTCTGTTTTGCTAGAATTAGTACTCTGACTTCCCTTGAGTAAACTAAGGCCAATAGTTCTTCCCTACTCCCCCACCCCCCAGCTTCATCTATATTTTAATAGTTTTCTCTATACTTCTTCCAGGTGAGTTTCCATGTTTCTTTCTTTCTTTCTTTCTTTTTTAATGAGACCTATAATTATGAGACTAGTATTTTCTTTCTTTTTCCTAATAATTTTATTTATTTATTTAGGCAGGCAGTGCCAGGTGTTGTGGCCCTCAGGATCTTCGTTGCGGCTTGCAAGCTTCTTAGTTGCGGCATGTGGACTCTTAGTTGCGCCATGCAGACTTCTTAATTGTGGCATGCATGCGGGATCTAGTTCCCTGACTAGGGATCGAACCCAGGCCCCCTGTATTGGGAGTGCGGTGTCTTACCCACTGGACTGACACAGAAGTCCCTCCATGTTTCTTTTTTTTATTGAGATATAATTGACATATAACATGCATTAGTTTTAGGTGTATAGCATAATGATTAGAAATATATATAGTGAAATGATTACCACAGTAAGTTTAGTTAACATTCATCACCACATATAGTTACAGTATTTTTCCTTGTGATGGGAACATTTAAGATGTGCTTTCTTAGCAGCTTTCAAGTATACAATACAGTATCATTAACTAGAGTCACCCTGCTGTATATTACATCACCAGGACTTATTTATCTTGTAACTGGAAGTTTGTACCTTTTGACCACCTTCTCCCCACTTCATGGGTAAAGGTGATCAAATTTTCTATTTCTTCCTGAGAAATTTTGTCTAGGTTATCTAATTCAGTGGCATACAGTTATTCATGGTGTTCTCTTACTATTTTTATTTCAGTAAGGTAGGTAGTAAAGTTGCCTATTTCATTTCTGATTTTATTAAATTATCTCACCTTTCATCCTAGACTATCTAAAGGTTTGTCCATTTTGTTGGTATTTTTAAGATTCAGCTTTTGGTTGATTTTCTATACTGTTTTTGATTTTGTTCATTTTCACTTTATTTATTATTTACTTCCTTCTGCTTTCTTTGAGTTTAGTTTACTTTTCTTTTTTCTTGTTTTTTAAGGTAGAAGGTATTGATTTGAGATTTTTCTTAATTTTTTTTTTTTTTTGCGGTGCACGGGCCTGTCACTGTTGTGGCCTCTTCCGTTGCGGAGCACAGGCTCCGGACGCGCAGGATCAGCGGCCATGGCCCACGGGCCCAGCCGCTCTGCAGCATGTGGGATCCTCCCGGACTGGGGCACGAATGCGTGTCCCCTGCATCGGCAGGCAGACTCTCAACCACTGTGCCACCAGGGAAGCCCTCTTAATTTTTTGTATAGGTTTTACAGCTATAGATTTCCCTCTAAGCAGTGCTTTACCCATATCCCAAAAGTTTTGGTATTTTGTGTTTTCCGTTCATCAAAGTTTGCAATTTCTCATGTAATTTCTTCTTTGACCTATTGGTTATTTAGGATGTTACTTAATTTCCACATATTTGTGAATTTACCAAATTTCCTTCTGTTATTTATTTTTAATATAATTACATTGTAATTAGAGAATATTCTTTGTATTATTTAAATAGGTTTAAATTTATTGAAGCTTGTTTTATGACACTCTATGTAGGTTATTTAGCTGTGTTGAGGTAAATCCAAAAGAAATAACTAGGAGAGTTGAAAATGATTGCATCTGGATTTGTGTGTGTTTGTGTGTGTGTGTGTGTGTGTGTGTGTGTGTGTGAGAGAGAGAGAGTATACATCGGTGGAGGGAAGGGAATGCTGATTTTCAAAATAAGCTTTGTAGGATTATTTTTATTTCCTCAAGTATGTACTCTTATAATTTTGATAAAAACAAAACCTCAAAATTAAAAGAAAATAATCCTTTTGTGACAGATTATTTTGAAGCATTGAAGTCTATCATTCTCTTATCCAGTGCCTGCATCTGCATCTTTCATGTGTACAGAGGTATGCAGACAGACACACACACATACACACATTCTTCAATAGGAAAATAAATGAGTTTGAGCAGTAATTTAATCTATAGGTTTTTAATTTTGCTGAGATCAAGTTATATCTTGTCTTAAGTCGATATTGTGATTTTATGTTTTCATACAGTGGAACTGTGTTTTTAATTTCATCCTTTATCCACAAAAGCATTTAGCTTAAGGGTCACTAAAAATTAGAAAAAATACATAATCCAATTTAAATGTTACATGACTTTTGGGGAGGATGCATATGCAATTTGATAGTTTTTCAGTCCAGTTTACTATTTAACACTTTCAACAGTTAAAAGCTTAGAAATCTATTTCTTAATGTTTGGACTGTGGCTCTTCTAGTGTTCTAAACTTGATTATAAAATTAAAATAAATTATATATATTTATAGTTTTCTGGAGTGCTGCACATTGCTTAAGATTTTGAATTGTTCAACATTTACTAGGTAGTTTAAAGGGAGATTTACCTAGTGTATAGAAGTGTAATTCAATCCGACAATAAGAAGAACATAAAGAACCCTGCAGAGACAGCACACCCTGTGAGATTTTGCTCACTAAATTTGTGCCAGTGAGGCAGATTACCTGGTTTCCCAGCATTTCAGGTGTCCTCCACTATATTTATAGCTACTTGTAAGTTATCTGTCTTTGTGTGTGTGTAGATGTAAATTGCCAGTGGGTGCTCTCTTGGTTGACCTATGCAGCAGGAAAATGTGAAATCAGCAATAAAGGACTTGATTTATTTCTAGTTGTAACCCTTCCTTTCCTACGTTGCACCAGGTTTGGGTACAATCAAAACTGCTTGTGGACAATTACAATTGTATTTGGCATCCTTGACTAGACTTGTTTGTTTACACTAAGTCACTCAACCCTCTCCTTTCCTTGTGGGCCACTCACATGTCTTCTGTGTCAGTGTATAGCATTACTTGAGTTTAAAATGAGTTCATATTATATATAAAAAAAGGAAAGAATACAATAGTAACCTAAAAAATAATATAAATACTATTAAAATATGTGTGAAAGTATTGATTTCTATTAATATAACAAGTAAAAAATGAAAAAAACAAACCAGAAGAGGAAAAATAGAAATGAGACAAAATATAACTGGTTGTTGATGACTAACAATGAGAAATTCCAGGAGAAATAAGATGAAACAAAGTTTTGTTTTGTTTTGAGAAAGATATAAAAGGGTAGTATTTGGACATGAACTATATCTTTTTTCAATTTACTCCTTGACACCTGTGTGCTGGTATCACCGCAGAAATAGATTATCATGGGAATGAGTTGCTTGCTCTGATTTGTCAAGGTAAATGAAACATCCATGAAAATAAAACATGTTACAGTATTTTTATACTTCTATAATTCTGTTATGGGAACAGATTATTTGCAAAAGATTCTATGACGGGAGATGGAATTGGCAGTGACATGGCCATTGTCTTAGTCTGTTCAGGCTGCTATAACAATATACCACAGGCTGGGTGGTTTATAAGTAACAGAAATTTATTTCTCACAGTTCTGGATGCTGGATGTCTAGGATCATGGCACCAGAATTGGTGGGGTTAGGGCTGCTTCTGAGTCGCGGACTTCTTGATGTGTCCTCACAGGATGGAAGGGGCCAGGAATCTCTCTGGAGTCTCTTTTACAAGGCACTAATTATAGTTATAAGACTCTAATCCCAGTCATGAGGACTCCATCCTCATGGCTTAAGCACTTCCCAAAGCCCCACCTCCTAATTGTATCATCTTTGGGGGTTAGGATTTCAACATATGAATTTTGGGGGGATATTTTCAGACCATAGCAGCCAGCTAATACTGAAAAAAAAAGCCCAAGAGTTTGCCTAGTAGGGTAATATGCATGGCAAGCTGTAACTATATGCTTTTTATTATTTAGCTCTTCATTTTATTTAAAACATATTTTTTATTTCTGTAGAATCTTGAGATCATCACATGGTAGATATCTGGGGAATTCCTGGAAACCTCTGATTGATTTGTCCTTCATTTATTTTTTAAAAAATAATTTATTGAGTGTCAATTTCTATAACATAAAATTAACCATTTGGAAGTAAACAATTTAGTGCCTTCACAATATGGTATAACCACCCCATCTATCTAATTTCAAAACATTTCCGTCACTCCAAAGTAAAAACCCTTTACCCATTAAGCAGTTTCTCCCCAGCCCTCTTCCCACCAGCCACTGGCAGCCACCAATCTGCATTCAGTCTCTATGGATTTATCTATTCTGGATATTTCATAGAAAATCACCTCTCCTAAATTTTTCTTGTCCTTATTTGTAGTCACCTTCTCCCCCACCTTCAGTTCAGGGCAAACACTGATCTCATTTTGTTTGTATAATTTTGCCTTTTCACTTGTATATGATATGAATGAAATCATAAAATAGGTTGCCTTATCAATCTGGCTTCTGTCACTTAGAATACTACATTTGAAATTCATCCATATTATTCTGTGTAACAGTAGTTCATTCCATTTTATCGTAGAAAGCTGTTGGATGCATTTACCAAAGTTTGTTATCCGTTCACTATTTGGAGGGAATTTGGCTTGTTTTCAGGTTTTCACGATTATGAATAAGGCCACTAAAAACATTTGCATGCAGGTTTGTGTATGAATAAGTTTTCACTGTTCTTTGGTAAACACCTAGGGTTGGGAGTTCTGGGCCTTATGTTAAGTATGTATTTAATTTTCTAAGAAACTAGAAAACTTTTCCAAAATGACTATAAAATTTTGCATTCCTATCAGCAATTCATAAATGTATTAGGTGCTTACATCTTTATCAGCACTTGGTAATATCATTTTTATTTAAGCATTTTGATAGGTATGAAGTGTTATCTTCTGTGATTTCAAATTGCATTTCCCTAATATCTGATGATGGTAAACACCTAATTATGTGGTAATATGTCATATGTACATTTTCTTTTCTGAATTGTCTTTTCAATACATAGTTTTTCATTGGGTACTTTGTTTTTTATTAATCTTTGTATGTTCTTTATATATTTTGGATGTAAGATGGATTTTTTGGTGAGAAATATGTTTTTGGCTTGTAATTTTATTTTTTAACATTATCATTAACAGAACAGATATTTAAAGTTTGAGAGAGGCTTCCCTGGTGGTGCAGTGGTTAAGAATCCACCTGCCAATGCAGGGGACACGGGTTTGAGCCCTGGTCCGGGAAGATCCCATGTGCCAGTGGCTAAACTAATCCCGTGTGCCACAACTACTGAGCCTGCGCTTTAGAGCCTGTAACCCGCAACTGCTGAGCCCACACGCCGCAGGTTCTGAAGCCCATGCACTTAGACCCCGTCCTCCACAAGAGAAGCCACTGCAATGAGAAGTCCGTGCACCACCACGAAGAGTAGCCCCCGCTCGCCACAACTAGAGAAAGCCTGTGCAAAGCAGTGAAGACCTAACGCTGCCAAAAATAAATAAGTAAATAAATTTAAAATTTGATAAAGCACAATTTATTTTTTTATAGATGATTATTTTTGTATTGCACTTAAGAAAGATTTTTCTCCTACATTTTCTTCTACAAGGTTTATAGTTTTAGGTTTTATATTTAGGTCTTTGGTCCATTTTGAATTAATAACAATTATTTTTAATATTTTTATTTTTTATTTTTAAGAATTATTTTTGGACTAATGAAAAATAAGCCATCTTATTTTGAAAAAAAAAATGTTCTTTCAATGTCATATGATAATTTTCTTTTTGAAACTTTTTTTTTAAACTGCTGTTTTGCTAAATCCATAGTATCTCGTCAGATTTCCAGAACTTATTCATCTTGCATAACTGAAACTTTGCACCCTTTGACCAACATCTCCCCATATCTCCCTTCCCCCCAGTCCCTGGCAACCACCGTTCTACTCTCTGCTTCTATGAGTTTGACTGTTTTAGATTCTACATGTAAGTTAGACCATACATTATTTGTGTTTCTGTGTCTGGTTTATTTCATTTAGTATAATGTCCCACAGGTCCATCCACGTTGTTGCAAATGGCAGGATTTCCTTCTATTTTTAAAACTGAAAAATATTTCGTTGTATGTGTATACCACATTTATTTTGTTATCCATTCATGAATATGTAGGTTGTTTCCATATCTTGACTATTGTGAATAATGCTGCAGTGAACATAGGAGTGCAGGTATCTCTTTGAGATCCTGATTTCAGTTCCTTTAAGTGAACATCCAGAAGTGAGATTGCTGGGTCATATGTTACTTCTGGTAACAATATTGTACTTTATACTTAAAATTTGCTAACTCTGTCTCTCTCACACACACAACAAGGTAACTATGTGAGGTGATGGATATGTTAATTAGCTTGATTGTGTTATTTCATTATGTATATGTAAATCAAATCATCAAGTTGTAAACTTTAAATATGTACAATAAAAAATAGTATTGGTTGAAATAGGTGAAGGGAATAAAGAGATACAAACCTCCAGTTATAAAATAAATAAGCCACAGGGGTGTAATATACAGCATAAGGAGAAAATGGTCAATAACGTTGTAATAACTTTGTATGGGGACAGTTGATTACTAGACTTATCATGGTGATCATCTCATAATATATGCAAATGTCAAATCACTGTGTAGCACAACTGAAACTAACATAATGTATGCCAACTGTATTTGAATTTTTAAAAATCACAATTTTTATAGCAAAAATAGTCACATTTATAATGTATTTTTTGTCTGTCAGGTGGCAACTTATGACTTTCGCATTCAAGTTCGAATTAATTTCTTCACAGCTTCAGAACTTTACACTCAGTGTTGTTTGTCAGACTCTCCTATGATTCCAAAAACAGCACCACTTATTCGACCATGTTACGTTCAAGCTACTGGTATGTAATATGAAACATTCAATTGATGTGCATAAACCAAATATTTATGCTTAAGGAGCTAGAAGTTTAAAAAATTAGAGCATGATATTTATTTTTTAAAAATAGAAATGTTAGTAAATTTACGATACGATTCTTGTGTGTTTGTGAGTCTGTGAGATTGAATTTTAATAAATAGCCTGGATATAATCTCACATGATTTACCTTTGCTTAAAAAAATAGGATAGGGTTTCCCTGGTGGCGCAGTGGTTGGGAGTCTGCCTGCCGATGCAGGGGACACGGGTTCCTGCCCCAGTCTGGGAGGATCCCACGTGCCGCGGAGCGGCTGGGTCTGTGAGCCATGGCTGCTGAGCCTGCGCGTCCGGAGCCTGTGCTGCGCAGTGGGAGAGGCCACAACAGTGAGAGGCCCGCGTGCCGCAAAAAAAAAAAAAAAAAAAAAAACTAGGATATAGGGACTTGCCTGGTGGTCCAGTGGTTTAAGACTCTGTGCTCCCAATACAGGGGGCCCAGGTTTGATCCCTGGTCAGGGAACTAGATCCCGCATGCCTCAGCTAAGACCCCGTGCAGCCAAATAAATATTTTTTGAAAAACAAGATATAATAAAAAACAAAGGTCAGGTTAGTACTTTGTTTATTGTGTGGGCAATTTAAATGATTAAATCAAAATAGAAATTATTAAAATAAAATACATTGGTTATAAAATGATGAAAATTTTATTTAAGGAAATGTTTTTCACCCCAAAGGGATGGGCTACTAAAGAACTAAGTACAAGTAAAGAAGGATAAGTATATTAAAATTTTGAATTATTTATTGAATATTTATTCATTTTCTCCAAGAGTTCAAGTATAAAACTGATGCCCTCTGTAAACCATACTTTTGACTGGCTTTGGCTTTGCATAGTATTATATGTGCTTAAGTATTTTTCTTGAAAAGTTAAGTCTAGTTTATATTATACTATGTTTTTATGGTTCTGACATTAATTGTCTTTAATAATAAAATAGTGATCAGTTAATAATTGTACTTGGCACCTAGTAAGAGAAGCCTCATTAAAGTAGCATATATAGTATAGAGATTTATTTCACTCCCATTTAAAATACAGAATTAGAATTTTCACTACTGGTGGAGAGGCTCCATGAAGTTAAAAATTTCTCCCTTGTTTTAAGATATCTTTTTAGGGAAAGAAAATAATTATTGTGTAACTTTTCTGAATTAGGTAAGTTATTTTAATGAAAAAGAAAATAAAATTCACCGATTTTAAAAAAATGTATCATCATTAAGGAAAATTGGAAAGTGTAGAAACACAGAAAACATCATCTGGAATGTGAATATTTGGAGCATACTCTTACTAATATTTTGGTGTCTTACTCTTATTCTCTATTTTGCTTTTATTAGCTTATTTATAACATACTTGGGATCTTACTGCCTATGTTAAGTTGAAATCTGATCACTCAATAGAAACTTTTACTTGGATGCTATAGACTCTTATTAATTATATAAATTAACACTGACAACTATTGTAGAGTATTTCATCCAGTAAGACACTCTAATAGATTACTTAAACATAATCACAAGCATAGGTTGTTTCCTTCTTTTATTTTCTTGTTAAAGTAAATACTGTAGTAGTGAACATTTTTGTGTATAATACTTTTTCCCTATTTAGATTTTTTTGAAGGTGAGAGTCTCTGAATTGCCTGCATTTCTCCTAAAGTATGTATCAGTACATATTTGCAAAAGGGCTTTTGTAAAGAGGTGTGTCAGTGTCATTTCACCCCTCCTCCAGTGTCACCTCTAACCAGCATTGAATGAAAGAAATTGGATCTCTTTCTTTGTGATTAAAAGTTCTTCACTTCAATTTTCATTTCTTTGATTGCTCATGAGAATTAACATTTTGTATCTTTGCTGTTAATTATATATATGTTATATAAATTATCTGTTCATGAACCTTGCCTTTATCACTGAGGTTTTGTATTTATCCAATAGATGTCAGTGACCTCTTTATTGATAATAATTTTTTTTCATGTTTACTGTGAATGTTTTCTAAGATTTGTTGTTTGCCTTTAGTTTTATTCATTTTTCAATAGATCTTTTAAATAATTTTATGGTGAAATCTATCATTTCCTCTGTGATTTCCAACATTGCTTTAAAGATTAGATCGTCTTCCCCATCTACAGGATTGGTAAATATGTAATTCTGGTGTTTTCCCCTATTTTTAATGGTTTAAAATTTATTCAATAATTTTTATACTTACTTAATTTATAAAAATATTATTGTATTTACACCAACAGTTGAAACGTCAAAGCAGACTTAATTATATCATATAACTTATCAACACCAAAGTTTGCTAATGACTCAAATGATACAAGTAAAATGAGACAAAGATGTAATATTTCTTCCTGTAGAACTTGGCATCTTCCAACTTGTCCTTTGATCCCACCGTAGGATGCCTTTGGTTTTGAATTAACAGATGACTTTTGAATGATATTTGTAGAAACCTTGTTCTCAAAGGATGCCGGTTTTTGTTTGGAGCTCTGCATTGTTTTCTAATCTTCATAGTTATACAGATAATGCCTATGTGATAAATACCCATTCTCCTACGAGCAATGCCCCATAAATCCCAGATATTTTTAATTGGCTATTTGGACAGATAATGCATGTCAAGTTTCTTCTTTGAATAAGGCCACTGGTCAATACCATTTTTATGTTTACAAGGAGGTATGATCAAATCCATTACTCTCTCAGCCATCACTTCGGTAGGATGATGATACCTAAGTAGGAGCTCACAAGCCTGCTGTTATCTCTTTACTCCCAAATTACATGCGTTCATTTTTGAATTAAAATAGTGCTAATCCAGAATTGCAATCCATTATCTGTCTCCTCCTTGAGGCTTATCCTGCACCCTAGAGGCAGTGATTTTCCTCGTTAATTATCTAATGAAAACACTTATTTGATGATAGGCAACTTGACTCACTGGAAACTCTAACTCCTCTTATCCATTTTCCTAATATAATTATACCTTTAATTTCAATTAAACTTTTTATCAGATTTAATTATTATGATGATGGATTGTACATTGTTTAGCCAAGTAATGTATCATGCATAGTTATTTTATTTCCTTTATTTCAACTTTTTTTTTTTCTGGAGTTAATAATTGCTTAATTGTCCTTAGGTATTTGACTAAATCCTCCCATGCTATAAAGCTCTATAATATGCTTGTCAGGACAGTATTCCACATAGTCTAGTCTGTCAGATAATATGTCTTCTTATTCTCTTCAAGCAGCCCTCCTGGAGCACATCAACTTCCTGTTCCAACATGGGCTAGATGCTTTCTTCCCCTGTGGCAGAGTTGGAGACTTCCCTTCATTCTACTTGTGGGGATTCCTTTTGACTCTTTTTTACCTTGAATATCCCGTTTCTTCAATTTCCCACCTTCCTATTTCTTGGTTTACTTCATTGTACTGATAGATTACATCTTCCAGGAGCTTCCAAAGAAAGGGTGCAAGGGAGTTACCTTTTTAGAAAATCCATGTCTGAAAGTATCTTTGTTTTTCCTCCCACACTTGAATGATAGTTGAGTGTGGAATTCTAGATTCAGAATAATTTTCCCTCAAAAATTTGAAGGTGCTATCATTATCTTCTAACTCCCATTGTTGCATTTAGAAGTCTGATGCCATTCTTCTTTCCCATCCATCATATATTACCCTCTGTTTTCCCTTTAGAAGGTTTTAGAAACTTTTTTATCCCTGTACTCCATTATTTCCCATTGATGACTTTGGTGTGAAGCTTTTATCTTTACCACTGTCCTAAGTTCTTGTGGAGCTTTTCACTCTAGAAGCTTATGTCCTTCAGTTCTATAAAGTTTTCCTAAATTGTTTCCTTGAAAAACTCCTTCCCATTATTTTCTTATTTCTTTCTCTGACTCATATTGGTTAGATTTTGTACCTCTTTGATTATATTATATATTTTAATTATCTTACATATTCTCCCTTATTATCCTTTTTCTCATCTTTTCATTTTATTTCCCAGGATATCTTTTTCTGACTTGACTATTTTATGTCTTAAAAAGTTATCTTGGTGATTTCAAACTGACAAGATTTTTGAACTTTTTTCTATTTCTTTACTTATAGACTTTTTTTTTTAAATGAAAGCAACACTTTTTATCTGTATGTTATAAATTATTTGAACTTCTGTTGACTACATTGTCTCAATTTTTGCTGAATCATTTTTCCTTTATTTCTGTCTCCCTCATGTTGAGGAGTTCCTTAAATGTCTGTTGATTCTTTCCTATTATGTTTCTTAGTGAGTCTCACAATGCTGACTTCAGCATCAACTGTTACATCATTTCCTGACAATCTGGATGCCAATGAATGTTTTAATTTGGGGGGGAACCAAAATATTAGTATGTGAGACTTTAATCTTGAGAAACAGTTTCTTCAGAAACTGTTTCTCTAATAACGTGTTGGGTAGAATGTAGCTTTATATAAATGAAATTGAGATATCTAAATGGTGTCATAACATGGCAAAACAGTGCTTTGTTTTTAAAGATATAACCAATCTATTATTTCAGTGATTATCCCCAGTTGCCAGTTTGCAAATAGGCAGAACATCTTAGATGTGCTATTTCTTGTAGTGTGCCATAATATTGTCTTTTCCTAGGATTTCTCATGACAAGAGTTGGCGGTGACACAATGATGAACACTACACATTTCTCCTATTCCACACGTCCTAACTTCCTGCCAAAGCATCTATTAATTCCACTGGTATAACAAAAGCACTTGTAAGATACATGAGTTTTTGCATCAGAAATTGGTTTCTTTCCAGGGACTTACATTCCCATACACTTGTAAGATTCTTGAGTTTTCATTAAGGATTACAAACGTCTCCAAGGTAAGTTTCAAAAAGTATAGATTTTCAATTCTGGTTTCTGGTTCACTGTGTAAGAGGCTTGAAAGTTACTGCTCCATCCTTACAACAAGTACAAAAGCTAAACAAACTGAAAAATCAACAAATCTTTTTAGATCTATAAGAGAGGTGAGGTCACAGGGCAGATTCATGCTCCTGAAAATGGAAAGAGTCATGGGCAAATACAGAGAATCACAACTTGCTGGAATGGAAGTTACTTCAGGAATCAATGCCTGAGGAAGGAAACCTGTATTGTAATTGATGAATTGCTGGAGGTTCAGCATGAACAAGTCTGAGAGAAAATCTCCATGGAGCCCCAGTCATTAGGGGCTCTGATAGTTTTGTGAATTTTACCTCCAGGAGCTTGACTTGATTCTCTCAGTGAATATAGGAGAAAGATCCCCTCATGTTTCTGGCAGGGGTGAGGAAAAGGAATAATTTTGAAATATGTCAGAGCATTCTGTTCTGCTTAACAGGGTCTGCCCTCAGGAGAAACTATTTGACCAGGTCCTGCTAGGGTTTTATCAGAACCTCACTGATCTCAGGGAAGGGAAATATCCAACTCCAGCGTCCTGTAACCTTCTATGTGGGAGAAGAGAAATACCCAACTCAGCCCACTCTAGCCATTTAGTCCCAGATTGGTGGTGGGGGGGCACAGATTGAGAAGCACATGTAAAGTTCATGTGCTAAAGTCTAGAGACACAGGCTCACCTAAAGACTGAGATCTAACCATAGCATTATAGAATGTTTCCCCTCTCCCCACAACTTACTACCACATTACTAAAGGTCTGTTTTCAGCAGTTCCTTTTACCCAGTACATCATGTCTAAGAATCAAGAAAAAAGTACAAGACATACTAAAAGGTGAAAAACACAGTTTGAAGAGACAGAACTAGCATTGAAAACCAGATGTTGATATGGCAGAGGTGTTGGAATGATCCCATTGGGAATTTAAAGAAACTATGATTAATATGCTTAGGACTCTAATGGATAAAGTAAGCAGCATGCAAGAACAGTTGGGCAATATAAGCAGAGAGATGAAAATTCTAAGAAAGATCCAGAAGAAGTGTTATAGATCAAAAAACACTGGAACAGAAATGCAGAGTCATTGATAGGAGTGTTAGTAGACAGGACATGGCTGAGGAAAGAATCTATGAGCTTGAGGATATCTCAATAGATATCTCCAAAGAAAAGCAAGGATAGAAAAGACTGAGGAAAAAAAAACAAAAAAAACAGACTATCTACATACTGTGGGACAACTACAAAGTATGTAGTATATGTATACTGGAAAGACCAGAGGGAGAAGAAAAAGAAAGTAACAAGAAATATTTGAAACATAATGACTGGAATTTCGTCCAAATTAAAGTCAGACACCAAACCATGGATCCAGTAAGCTCAGAGAATACCACACAGGATGAATGGCAAAAACTACACCTAGGCATATCACTTTCAAACTGCAAAAAAATCAAAGATTAAAAAATCCTGAGAATGCATGCACCCCGATGTTCATTGCGGCACTATTTACAGTAGCCGGGACATGGGAAACAACCTAAATATCCATTGACAGAGGAATATATAAAGAAGATGTGGTACATATATACAATGGAATATTACTCAGCCATAAAAAGGAATGAATTAATGCCATTTGCAGCAACATGGATAGATCTAAAGATTGTCGTACGAAGTGAAGTAAGTAAGAAAGAGAAGGACAAATACCATATAATATTTATGTGGAATCTAGAAAAATGGTACACATGAACTTATTTGCAAAGCAGAAATAGAGTCACAGATGTAGAAAACAGACTTATAGTTATCAAGGGTGGAAGGGTGTTGGGATGAATTGGGAGATTGGGATTGACATATATACACTACTATATATAAAATAGATAACTAATGAGAACCTACCGTATAGCACAGGGAATTCTACTCAGTGCTCTGTGGTGACCTAGATGGAAAGGGAATCTAAAAGAGTGGATATATGTATATGTATAACTGATTCACTTAGCAGTACAGCAGAAACTAACACAACATTGTAAAGCAACTATACTCTAATAAAAATTAATTTTAAAAAATCCTGAAGTAATTCAGAGGAAAAAACACCATACTATATTGAGGAGCAAAGATAAGAATTATATGTGACTTCTTCTCACAAACTATGCAAGCAAGAAGAGAATGGAGGGAAATAAAAAAGTGTTGAGAGACAAAAAAACACCAATCTAGAATCCTGTACCTTGAGAAATTATCCTTCAAAAGTGAAGGAGAAATAAAGACTTTTTCAGAAAAACAAAAATTGAGGGGATTTGTTGCCAATAGACCTGCCTTGAAAGAAATAGTAAAAGAAGTTCTTTAGCGAGAAGAAAAATGTTATAGGTGAGAAACTTAGGTCTATATAAAGAAAAGAGCACTGGAGACAAAATAAATAAAGGTAAAATAAGATTTTTTTATTTTTCATATTCTTGATCTGACGTTTAAGTTTATTCAACATAATAATGCAACAGTATTTATTTTTATATATGTTTATGTATACTTATATGTAAGTGAAATTAATGACAATAATGAAACAATGACAGTAATCAAACAATTATGCTATAAGTACGTTAAGGAAGGTAGGGAGGAATTAGGATTATTTTGTTATTAAAAAGGTCCTTGCAGATAAAGACAAATACTCTGTTTTCACTTGTATGTGGAATATAAAAAATAAATGAATATATTGGGTTGGCCAAAGAGTTCATTTGGGTTTTCCCATAACAT
>NW_021703779.1:32117558-32125970 GCF_005190385.1 Monodon monoceros
GTTTTCCCATAAGATGTTATGGGAAAACCCAAATGAACTCTTTGGCCAACCCAATATAAAACAAAACAGGAACAGACTTACATATATAGAGAACAAACTAGTGGTTACCAGTGGGAAGGGGAAATAGGTATAGGGGTATCTCATGTATGCAAGGCTGGTTCATATTCAAAACTCAATTAACCAGTTTTCTTATCAGTAAAAAAAGGACAATTGGTAGCTTCCTTGCATACTTGGCAAAGCGGAAAGCACTGTGCAAAGTAAAAGCACTAGAGGAATTGAAGGTATATTTTAAATAAGCAAACTATAACTTAAACCAGTGAAATATATATTATAGATACAACCCCCAAATATCAGTTTTCTCTGTTAAGAACATTCCTTAGGAATTTATCCTAAGAAAACAAAGGAATATATAAAGATGTTCATTAGAGCATTACCAATGATGGTGAAATACTGGGAGTAACCTAAATGTCCAGCAGGAGGGGATTGGGTAATTAGATTATACTATGAGTTTATTAAGGAATGCTATACTTCTAAGAAAATTCATGATATCTTGTTTAAAAAAAGTGCAGATTACAAAATGTGGTTATATGGCCCCACTTTTGGGTTTTGGAAATATATATGTGTATATGAAAAATTGTATGTAGACAAAACATAAACAGTAATGATTTCTGAGTGGGTAGAGTATAGATAATTTGGGGGGGTGATTTTTTGTGTTCTTACAGTTTTCTTTATGAAGAACATACAACTTTTTTATTAGAAAGAAAAAAAATTAAGCCATCACATTAACAGGCTAAAGAAGAAAATATCACACGATCATATCAGTAGATGCAGAAAAACATTTTACAAAATCCATTACCCATATATACATTTAAAAAATTCAGTAAATGAGTGATGGAGGGGAACTTTCTCAACTTGACAGAAAATATCTGTGAAAACCCCCCACAGCTAACATCATTCTTAATGGTGAGAAACTTGAAGCTTTCTCACTAAGAACAGAAACCAGGCTAGGATATCCCCTCTCACCACTATTTCTCAACATTGTACTGGAAGACTTAGCTAATGCAATAAGACACAAAAAGGAATTGAAAGGTATACAGATTAGGAAGGAAGAACTAAAACTGCCTTTGTCTGTGGGTGACATGATTGTCTATAGAAAATCTGAGTAAATTAAAAGAAAACAAAACTAGAACTAATAAGCTATTATAGTAAGGTTGCAGGATACAGGCTAATATACAAAAGTCTGTTGCTTTCCTGTATACAAGTAATGTAAAATGGAATTTAAAATTAAATACAAAATACCATTTATATTAGCACCCAACAAAAATGAAATACTTAGGTATAAATTGAACAAAATACTTAATAAGAGCTATATGAGGAGCACTACAAAGCTCTGATGAAGGATATCAAAGAAGAATTAAATAAATGGAGCAATATTCCATGTTAATGCATGGAAAGATTCAGTATTGTCAAGTTGGCAGTTCTTCCCAACTTTATCTAGAGAGTCAATGCATTCCCAGTCAAAATCCCAGCAAGTTATTTTGTGGATATTGACAGACATATTGATTCAAAGTTTATATGAAAAGGGAAAAGACCCACAGTGGCCAACATGCTATTGAACGAACAGAACAAAGTTAGAGGACAGACACTACCCAACTTCAAGAGTTACTACAAAGGTACAATAATCAGGAGAGTTTAGTATTGACAAAACTAGACAAATAGATCAATGGAACAGAAAAAAGAGCCCAGAAACAGGCCTGCATAAGTATAGTCAACTCATCTTTGACAAAGGAGTAGAGGCAGTACAATTTGGAATAGCCTTTTTAAAGAATGGTACTGAATAACTGGACATCCACAAGCAAAAACAATGAATCTATACACAGACTTTATACCCTTCACAAAAATTAACTCAAAATGGATTGAAGACCGTAATGTAAAATGCAAAACTCTAAAACTCATGGAAAATAACATAGGAAAACATCTCTAAAATGACCTTGGGTTTGGCAGTGACATTTTAGGTACAACAACAAAGGCAAGATCTATGAAAGAATAAGCTGGACCTAATTAATATTAAAAATTTATGCCCTGCAAAAGACAGTATTAAGATACCAAATGACAAGCTGCTGACTGGGAGAAAATATTTGCAAAAGACATATACAGAGAATTCAAAATGCAACAATAAGAAAAACCAATTAAAACATGGGTCAGAGATCTGAACATACACCTTACTAAAGGAGATATACTGATGGCAGATAAGCACATGAAAAAATGCTCCACATCATATGTTATCAAGAAAATGCAAATTAAAACAACAATAAGATACCACTATACACCTATTAGCATGGCCAGAATCCAGAACACTGACAATGGTAAATGCTGATGAGGATGTGAACAACAGGAACTGATGTGAATGCAATTGCTAGTGAGATTGCATTGCTGATGGGATTGAAAGATAATATTGCTTCTTTGGAAGACAGTTGGGCATTTGGTGGTTTCTTCCAACACTAAACATACTCTTATAATATGATCCAGCAGATCACTCTCCTTGGTATTTACCCAAAAGAGTTGAAAACTCATATTCACACAAAAACCTGCATGTAAATTTTATGGCAGCTTTGTTCATAATTGCCAAAATTTGGAAGCAACCAAGATGTCCTTCCAAATCTTGTTTATCCAAGTAGGTGAATGGATAAACTGTGGTACATCCAGACAGTGGGATATTATTTAGCACTAAAAAGAAATGAGCTATCACATCATGAAAAGACATGGAAGAACCTTAAATGTACATTACTAAGTGAAAGAATCTAATCTCACAAGCCTACGTACTGTATCATTCCAACTATAACATTTTGGAAGATGTAAAACTATGGAGGCAATAAAAAAGATCAGTGGCTTCCAAGGGTTGTGGGGAGAGAGAGACAAATAGACCACAGAGGATTTTGAGGGCAGTGAATCTCCTCTGTATGAAGCTATAGTGGTGGATAGATGTCACTATACATTTGTTCAAACCTAGAGAATGTACACCATGAATGATCACTAATGTAAACAGTGGGCATTAGCTTATAATGATGTGTCATTGCAGGTTCCTGTGTAACGAATGTACCGCCGTGGTAGAGGATGTTGATAATGGAAGAGGCTGTGTGTGTGGCAGTGGTGAGGGGCTTATATGGGAAATCTCTGCTCAGTTCTGTGAACCTAAAATTGCTCTAAAAATCTATTAAAAATATAGGAGTTTCCAGCAGATAATATCTTCTCTAATGTATTTTTACATATGATTCCATTCCTAATCTTCCATGAATAGCCATTTTCTCCATAGAGCTTTTCTGTTTCATGTATAGAATGTTTTTTGATATGCCATCTATATATTTTCCCTATATTCCAATAATTTTTCCTTCTATATTTCTTTTCACTTCTGTACTTCTGCATTGGTGAAATTTTACTATGGACATCATTTTAACTTTGTCTATTTTTTTCCTGAGATTAATATTTAGTATATTTTATACTCTTTTATTGACTCAAGGGTACATTTTATATTTTACTTGTAATTAACTACCATTACAAAATTGGAACTTACAGATGTGATAAACCAAGATATTCCTGAAATGTTTTTAAACATAATTTTGTTTTCTGGCTGGAAATACAAAAATAGGTAGAAAATTTAAATGTAAAGTAAAAATTATCTGTGAGCTTATGTCTATTAGTATTTTAACAGTGTATTTGCTTTCCTCTCACAGTGTTGCAAGCACCAGTGACATTTTCCAGCACTGATTTTATATTTGAAATCCCATTACATACTATGGATCCTAATAAAAGTGTCACAAAAACTCAGGTGTGTATAGAGAATTAATGCAATTTACAATTTTTTTTGATTATGGTTTTCAGTTTATTAAGGTGATTATTCTGAAGGATGTGTTTTAAGAATACTTTCATTTTAGAGAACTTGCATATATATATGTATATATAGACCGTATTTCTCAGAAGTAATAAAGTATACAAATGTATAAAGCCACTTATTTTATATATGTATATTTTAATAGGACTATTCAAAATATATTAAATTGAATGGTTATCCCTCTTTCTTTATACAAATGGAAGTTGTGATTAAAATTAACGTGAAATATGTTCCATACAGGTGAGGAAATGGGAGAGGCAATAATAAAAATTGAAAAAGTCCAGATATATAATACAGTCACTTCTATGATAATCTACTCTTTATTTCTTATATTTCTGCCTCTTTTCTAATTATGAATCCATCTGGAAAGAAAAAAAAGAGAGACTTGCATAATAAAGAAGCTCAGGCATACATTGTAGAAATTTGTATTGGTAGTGCCCCTTTTTTTGTCTTTTATATCAGTTTTCCTGCATTCGTAAATACAGTCCCTTATATTGTAAAAGATACTTTGCTGATGTATAGTGTAATTAGAATAATGATCCTGAGCATGGGAGATTATCTGAGATTATGTAGGTGGTCCCAGTCTAATCACATGAAGAGTTACGAACAGAGAACGTTTCCTGACAGTGGTCAGAAGGATATGTGATGATAGAAGAGGGGTCAGAGAGATGTGATGTTGCTGGATTTGAAGATAGTGCAAGGAGGCCACCAGCTAAAGAATTTGTCTGAACTCTAGAAACTGAGACTGGCGAGGAAACAGATTCTTCTCTAGAACCTCCGGAAAGTATCACAGTTCTTTCCAACACCTTGATTTTAGTCCAGTGATATCTGCATTGACCTTCTAATCTACAAGATTAGTAATCTACAAGAAAGTAATGAGATAAATTTGTTTTGTTTTAAACCACTAACTTTGTGGTAATTTGTTATGGCAGCAATAAAAATCCTAAAGTAAGCTATATCAGTATCACATTTAGAATAGGCTATAACTATTAGAGAAAATTGAAATAAGAATTGGTTAAAATTGGTTGCTTCTGGGAAGCAGGACTGTTGATGAGGAGGAGCTGAGTGGGCCAACTTTTTTTTTTTTTTTGGGGGGGTGGTACGCGGGCTTCTCACTGTTGTGGCCTCTCCCGCTGTGGAGCACAGGCTCCGGACGCGCAGGCTCAGCAGCCATGGCTCACGGGCCCAGCCACTCCACGGCATGTGGGATCTTCCCAGACCGCACGAACCCGTGTCCCCTGCATCAGCAGGCAGACTCTCAACCACTGCGCCACCAGGGAAGCCCAGGCCAACTTTTTTGTAAGTGTATTTTAACTATTGGTATAAGCTATGCACATGTATCATTTTGATGAAATTATAAAGAAAAATAACCATACTACACATGCTAAACTAATTAAACGATGTTTCTCCATAGATGACTGGAACAGTTCAATTCTTAGGATATCTTAGGATATAGAAAGTGGATAGTATGTTAGAGATCTTATACCATTTCCTCAATTTCAGAATGAGAAATATGAGGCATTCATATAACTAGTATGATACCATGCTCACCTTCTGTATTAAAAGATGTTTTCTTTATTAGGTGCAAATGAACTTCGTTATAAAGTACACAAATATTAGAGCTAAATAGGTGTCTCAGTACTTAGAGACATCTGGGAGTAAAATTGCCTCATTTTTTTATCTTGAATATTGTAAATCAGTCATGCTTTAGAAAGAAAGTGTGTTATTTTGTTGTGGTGACAATTGCATGGATCATTCTACACACTTCCAATTTGGAAGAATAAAGTTTAAAAAAACCTGGTTGAAGCTTTTATTTTCATAGCGAGTTGCACTGGAAAGATGAGTTTGCACACAAGTCATGTACATAGCTCCCAGATTTATAGGAACATCATCACAAAGACAGTGCAGAGACTTTCTGCATACACTTTACACAACTTTCCCCAATGTTAACACCTTATACAACCAGAGAACAATTTTTTAACACTAAGAAGTTAACATTAGTAAAATATTATTAACTAAACAACAGACTATTCACATTTCACCAGGTATTTACTAAGGTCCTTTTACTGTACTAGGGTCCAATCCAGGATACCATATTGCATTTAGTCTCCTGTAATGTATGACAGGTTCTCAATCTTACTAATTTTTTATGACCATGTTAATTTAAAAAAATACTGGTCTGGCTTTTTTTTTTTTTCTAGAATGTTCTTTAATTTCAGTTTGTCTTATATTTTCCACCTTGACTAGGCTCAGTTCTTATTTTCCATGGACTTTGGGGAAGAATGTCACAGAGGTGAAATGTGCTTTTTGTCATATCATGTGAAGGGAGGACATGGTATCAGTATACATGCCAGGTTTCTCCACTGTAAAGTTGGAGAAACTATTTTTCCCTTTCCACACTCTATGCTTTGGAAGTGAGTCATCTATTTCAGCCCAGACTCAAGGGGTAGGGGACAAGCTCCACCTTCTGGAGGGGATATTTACATATATTATTTGGAATTTTTCTGTAAGAAAGGTTATTTCCTCTCTCCATTTATTTATTTATTTACTTAATATATCGCTGTGACCTCACATATATTTATTCCATACTTTTAGTTTTAATCCAATGTTACATTTTTTATTTTGTTGCTAAAACTGTTCTAGCTTTGGCCATAAGGACCTCTTTTAGATTGGCCCTTTGATATACTCCCTTCTTTATGATTTTAAAGCATTCTCTTACTTCCTTTGCTACGAAATGGTCCAGGGTCACTTTTTTTTTTTAGCATCTTTATTAGAGTATAATTGCTTTACAATGGTGTGTTAGTTTCTACTGTATCACAGAGTGAATCAGCTATACGTATACATATATCCCCATATCCCCTCCGTCTTGTGTCTCCCTCCCACCCTCCCTATCCCACCCCTGTAGGTTGTCACAAAGCACCGAGTTGATCTCCCTGTGCTATGCGGCTGCCTCCCATTAGCTATCTATTTTACATTTGATAGTGTATATAAGTCCATGCCACTCTCTCACTTTGGCCCAGCTTACACTTCGCCCTCCCCATGTCCTCAAGTCCATTCTCTACGTCTGCATCTTTATTCCTGTCCTGCCCCTAGGTTCTAAAAAACTTTTTTTTTTTCCTTAGATTCCATATATATGTGTTAGCACACAGTATTTGTTTTTCTCTTTCTCACTTCACTCTGTATGACAGACTCTGGGTCCATCCACCTCACTACAAATTACTCAATTTCATTTATTTTTATGGCTGAGTAATATTCCATTGTATATATGTGCCACATCTTCTTTATCCATTCATCTGTTAATGGACACTTAGATTTCTTCCATGTCCTGGCTATTGTAAATGGAGCTGCAGTGAACATTGTGGTACGTGACTCTTTGAATT
This sequence comes from Monodon monoceros, assembly GCF_005190385.1. Lineage (NCBI taxonomy): Eukaryota > Metazoa > Chordata > Mammalia > Artiodactyla > Monodontidae > Monodon > Monodon monoceros. The sequence goes on from NW_021703779.1 coordinate 32,124,828, forward strand.
ATGGTTTTCTCGCGCACCAGGAAACAAAGAGGGAAGAAAAAGTCTCTTGCCTCTTTGGCAGCTCCAGACTTTTTCCCGGACTCCCTCCCGGCTAGCCGTGGCGCACTAGCCCCCTTCAGGCAGTGTTCACGCAGCCAACCCCAGTCCTCTCCCTGGGATCTGACCTCCGAAGCCTGAGCCTCAGCTCCCAGTCCCCGCCCATCCCGGCGAGTGAGCAGACAAGCCTCTCGGGCTGGTGAGTGCTGGTCGGCACCAATCCTCTGTGTGGGAATCTCTCTGCTTTGCTCTCTGCGCCTCTGTTGCTGCGCTCTCCTCCGTGGCTCTGAAGCATCCCCCTTCCGCCACCCGCAGTCTCCGCCCGAAGGGGCTTTCTAGTGTGTGGAAACTTTTCCTCCTTCACAGCTCCCTCCCACTGGTACAGGTCCCATCCCGATTGTTTTGTCTCTGTTTTTTCTTTTTTCTTTTGCCCTACCCAGGTACGTGGGGAGTTTCTTGCCTTTTGGGAAGTCTGAGGTCTTCTGCGCACGTTTAGTATGTGTTCTGTAGGAGTTGTTCCGCATGTAAATGTATTTTTGATGTATTTGTGGAGAGGATGGTGATCTCTCCGTCTTATTCCTCTGCCATCTTGAAGGTCTCCCTCCCAGGGTCACTTTTATTTTAGTTGTTCCAGCTCTTGAGTCAACATTTTCTCGAAGAAACCTCATTATCTTTTACAGGAGAATGGTATTTAGAAACCAAGATCTGTACACTAGGTGTGCTAGCTGCTACTGTGATGTCACGTGTTCTAGGCCCTTTTGGCCTAGAAAGGAAGTATTTGTATGTGTACTAATCCATGAGTACACATATATTGGTAATTATCTATCTGTCTATCTACCTGTCTATCATCTATTTATATGTCTTTTCCTGTTTGTTTATCTAAACATGAATTCAAACTGATAACTCTGACTGTAATCCAGCACCACAAGGTTCATTTCAGTCTTTCGCCCTTGTCATTTTTAACTCCGACAGTGAGAAATCTGACTCTCTTGTTTATAATATATTTACTTATTTTTTAACCCTGGTGGACTTAGTAAAGAAGTTGCAGAATTTTTAACCTGTACCCTTTTAGAATTCTTAACATATTTTCCAACTAGGGTACAGTGT
>NW_021703779.1:32125980-32190090 GCF_005190385.1 Monodon monoceros
GTACCCTTTTAGAATTCTTAACATATTTTCCAACTAGGGTACAGTGTTTACAAAGAGTATCTTTTTGTCTTTAGCTTTATAGTTTCCAGTCAAAACACAGTTTTCCAGAATTAGTTAGGACACTCCTTACCACCCACACTACCTTTGGTGAGGTTATTTCCTACATTTGTGATATAACTTGTCACAGTCTACAGTCCATGCTGGGATCCCCAGCATCTTGGTTGATTGTTTTTAATTTACATACCTTTAAGTTCACTCTTTGCAGTATACAGTTGTATGAGTTTTTTAAAATGTATAGAACAATTTATTTACTACTTCAGTGCCATACAGAACAGTTTCATTACACTAAAAATTCTCTGTATAACCCCTTAGCCATCACCTACTTCTCTTTCCACTGACACTTGGCAGCAATTGATTTTTTTTTCCACCCACAAAATTGTGCATTTCCAGAATGACAGGTAATTTAATTATACAGTATGTAGAAATTTGGGTCTGGCATCTTTCACTTAACAAAATATATTTAATCTTCACTTATGTTTTTGCATGAATTAATATTTTACTTATTTTGTCACTGAATTTTATCCCATTGTATGGATGTACCACAGTTTGTTTATACATTCATTTGTCGATGGAAATCTTGTTTGTTTCTACTTCCATTGGTTGGTGATTATGAACAAAGCTATTATAAACATTCACATACAGATTTTTGTGTGAACATAAATTTTCAATTTACTTAAGAAAATACCTAAGAGTAGGATTACTGGGTCACTTGGTAGACATATGTTTAACATTATAAGAAGCTGTCAAACTGTCTTCCAAAGTGACTGTACCAATTTGCATTCTCACCATCATGAATGAAGGTTCTTGTTACTCTGTGTCCTTGCTAACTAGCATAGCTCCTTTGAGTACTTTTCATAGTTGTTGACAGGCTGCGAACATATTTGCATACCCCTTTGTTTGCCTAACATCACTTTTAAAACATTTTATCTATGATTACCACATTTAATTGCTTGACTTTGTTCCTAGGACTATCAAGTTGCTACAGCAATACAAACTAAATTTTATATTGCATATTATAATCTTTATAAATCTCTTATTTTTTATGTGTGAACAGGATCTTGTTTTACATAATACTTCAAAAAAAGATGTAGAGTGGAATTTGGATATTAGTAATACTGGTAAACTTTTCGAAGATGGCATATTCAAATTTAGCATACTCAGTGGGACTCTGCGACCAATTGAAGAGTGTAATGTTTCTATAAATTTCTGTCCAGGTAAGTACTTTTTTCTGTATTTGTTGTTGTTTCTGTATCAGTTTATCCTTCACATATTTTATTTTATCAAGTATATAAAAGTTTAGATTATTTGTTATATGTTCTTAAAACAGTTTTAAGAAATTTCTTACTAAAATTTTGTGGTAGTTGTTATTATAAATGACACCCAATGATCCTTACCTCCTGGTATTCATGCTGTTATATAGTCCCCTCCCACATCAAGTAGAGCTAATATATGACCCATGGGATATTATGGATGTGATGGTGTGTGACTTCTAAGGCTAGATCAGAAAAGGCATTGCAACATATCTGACTTTTCCTCTTGGATTGCTTGCTTTGGGGGAAGCTGGCCAGGATGTCTATTTATCTATATTTCCACTCTTCTGTTTTTTTTTTTTTAATTACAAAAAGTTTTTTGAACCTTTTAATAATTGATATGACAAATTTTCTTTCACTAAACATATATTTCAAAACTTTTTGGCAATTCTTATACATTTATTCTAAATGAACTGTAGATTATTTTTTCCAGTTTCTAGAAAATGGCATATAATTGAGTTTTTTCCCTGCAAAGAATAACATGCTTTTACAGTAATTAAGGTGTCATTTTATATGCATCATTATATAAAGAACAAGAATATCTTTTCCCCACTAAATTATCTTGGTACCTTGTTGAAATTCAGTTGACCGTAAACAGAGTTGTATATTTCTCTTAACCTGGTCTTAGAGAATGGCCTGTGAAGTATTCCCTCCATTTCTGTTTTTGTGAAGATTGATATTAATTCTTCATGAAATGTTTGGTACATTTCACCAATGAAGTTGTTTGGGTTTTGGCTGTTCTAAGTGGGAAGTCTTTTGATTCCTTCTTCGATCCCTTTCTATAAGTCTATTCAGATTTTATATTTCTTCTTGGGTCAGTTTAAGTAATTTGTGTCTTTCTAGAAATTTGCACATTTCTTCTAGGTTATCTAATTTGTTTGTATACAGCTGTACATTGTGTTTCCTTATAATCCTTCTATTAAATTTCTGTAAAGTTAGTATTTATTTTACCTTTTTTATATTCATGACTTTGGTAATTTGAATCTTCTCTCTTTTTTTTTCCTTGGTCATTCTTGCTAACGGTTTTAAAAATTTGATAATGTTTTCAAAGACCAACTTTTGATTTCCTTAATTTTTTCCTATACTTTAATTTCTGTTCTAATATTTATTATTTTCTCTATCTACTTTGTTTGGCTATAATTTTTTTTTCCCCTTGTCTCTTATGGTGCAAGGTGTTAGGTATTGATTTAAAATATCTTTTAGATGGAGGCATTTATAGCTATAAATTTCACTCTGAGCACTGCTTTAGGTGCATCCCATAAATTTTGATATGTTTTGTTTTCCTTTTAATCTACAATTATATTTCAAAATTTACTTTGCCATTTCTTTTTTTTTGTTTTCTTCACTCTGACGTTTGCTGGTCAACAGTGTGTCCTCAATGGTATTATTCTGAGAACCCACAACTACTGAGCAAGGGGCTTGGGAGCAAGGGAGAAAACATCGTACAGTGTATTCAGTTCTGTTCTCTCCATCTGGAGCTAGCCTACAGGTTGATTATATTTTAATACTTTTTACATAATGTTAGAATGGCACACATTGTCATCATTTTGATGGGAAGATTCACTAATCTGGCAGCTATCGTGTTTACTCCTTGTATTTTTCCCTTTTAGTTCTATTCAGCTACAAAGATGAAGTGTTTAATACTAAATGTGGGGGAAACATAATCATTTTTGATCTATTTCTTCCTCCCACCCATTGCTTTTCTTTCAAAAATATTTTTGTATTTTCTTTTGCTTCTATTCTCATGACAATATATTGTATCTAAGCTCTTCCTGCTGTCTTACATTGTTTGTCCTTAAATCATCTGAGATTTGCTCCCAAGAGCAAATTTATTTATTTTATGGCATTTGCTTCCAATAGCAATTTGTTACATTTATCCATTCCATTGTTAAGCAGTTCTTATTAATAAGAGATTCTTTTTTTTGCGGTACGCGGGCCTCTCACTGTTGTGGCCTCTCCCATTGCGGAGCACAGGCTCTGGACGGACAAGCTCAGCGGCCATGGCTCATGGGCCGAGCCGCTTCACAGCATGTGGGATCTTCCCGGACCGGGGCACGAACCCGTGTCCCCTGTATCGGCAGGCGGACTCTCAACCACTGCACCACCAGGGAAGCCCAGTGAGAGATTCTTAAACTTAATGTTTTGAAGGACGTAGGGATCCTCTCACAATTCAGACTATCTTAAATGTAAAAGTTAATTTATTTGACTCATCTAATGCAAAAACCTAGGAATAGATTTCCTGTCTTTAGGCATGGCTGGAACCAGGTGCTCTAAAGATTACCTGGTTTCTTTCTTATTTTTCAAATCTGCTAAATCATTATCAGAGTCATGTGGTCATTTAAAATAGGCTTCCATTCTCTCATGAGTAGATCTGTTGAAAAAGAGATTGCTTCATTCTCACCAGTTTTAACAAAGGCATTGGGCCTGGTTACATTGGTCCAGTGGGTGATATGCCAAGCAATAGGTATCATTTGAATTGCTGGACCTCACTCAAATATCCACTACAAAAGCTTCATCTTTCAGATTGTTATGACTTTTCTCATTGAAGATGTAGGCTTTCCAGCAGTTATCCAATAATTCTAGATAGGCTTTCTTTAAGTCCACAAGTAGATGGAAGCTGCATCAGCAAAGGCTTGATTATACTATAATATACAATACACATAGTATATTATATACTATAATATACTGTACTATAATATTTGAGGAATAACACGTGCACATTATAATATTTTGCTTTTGCCTTATGCTCTTATATTTTTGCATTTAATATGTCATAAATGTCTTTATAATATTAATGATAATTGTAAGCTATTTTTTAATTGGTAAAAATGGCCGACTACCTTGTTTCATCATGATGTATTCTATGGGAGTCTGAACAGTCTCTGGATTCAGACTTTTGAGAGTCAAATTTCAGAGTCAAACAAATCTGTTTGAGAGTCAAACAAATTTCTGTTTGTTAAGCTCCCTAAATACCTGTCATCAGAAAAATGGGCACAAAATTATTGGAATTAAATCACTAATTGAGATGGTGACTGAAAAGGATCAACGTGGTGTGTATAATTTTCTGGCTTAGATTTTATGCCATGCTTCCCAATGACCATTCGTCTACTTTGCGTACATGAATTTTTCATGGTTTCCACTTTATAACCAGTATAGATATCTAAGGTACAAATCTGAATCAGATCAAAAAGTTTATAATTCTAGAAAAATGTTCATGGTTGAGTAATGTATACTTATGCTGTTCTTTGTGATTATCTTTCTTTGCAGTGTATTCTGTTTTGATTTTTATTGGATTTTTTAACACCTTTATTGGAGTATAATTCCTTTACAATGGTGTGTTAGTTTCTGCTTTATAACAAACTGAATCAGTTATACATACACATATGTTCCCATATCTCTTCCCTCTTGCGTCTCCCTCCCTCCCACCCTCCCTATCCCACCCCTCTAGGTGGTCACAAAGAACTGAGCTGATCTCCCTGTGCTATGTGGCTGCTTCCCACTAGCTATCTATTTTACATTTGGTAGTGTATATATGTCCATGCCACTCTCTCACTTTGTCACAGCTTACCCTTCCCCCACCCCATATCCTCAAGTCCATTCTCTAGTAGGTCGGTGTCTTTATTCCCGTTTTGTCCCAGGTTCTTCATGAACTATTTTTTTTCTCTTAGATTCCATATATATGTGTTAGCATACGGTATTTGTTTTTCTCTTTCTGACTTACTTCACTCTGTATGACAGACTCTAGGTCCATCCACCTCTCTACAAATTACTCCATTTAGTTTATTTTTCCGGCTGAGTAATATTCCATTGTATATATGTGTCACATCTTCTTTATCCATTCATCTGTCGATGGATACTTAGGTTGATTCCATGTCCTGGTTATTGTAAATAGAGCTGCAATGAACACTGTGGTACATGACTCAATTTGAATTATGGTTTTCTCAGGGTATATGCCCAGTAGTGGGATTGCTGGGTCATATGGTAGTTCTATTTGTAGTTTTTTAAGGAACCCCCATACTGTTCTCCATAGTAGCTGTATCAATTTACATTCCCACCAACAGTGCAAGAGGGTTCCCTTTTCTCCACACCCTCTCCAGCATTTATTGTTTCTAGATTTTTTGATAATGGCCATTCTGACTGGTGTGAGATGATATCTCATTGTAGTTTTGATTTGCATTTCTCTAATGATTAATGATGTTGAGCATTCTTTAATGTGTTTGTTGGCAATCTGTATATCTTCTTTGGAGAAATGTCTCTTTAGCTCCTCTGCCCATTTTTGGATTGGGTTGTTTGTTTTTTTGATATTGACCAGCATGAGCTGATTGTAAGTTTTGGAGATTAACCCTTTCTCAGTTGCTTCATTTGCAAATATGTTCTCCCATTCTGAGGGTTGTCTTTTGGTCTTCTTTATGTTTTCCTTTGCTGTGCAAAAGCTTTGAAGTTTCATTAGGTCCCATTTGTTTATTTTTGTTTTTATTTCCATTTCTCTAGGAAGTGGGTCAAAAAGGATCTTGATGTGATTTATGCCATAGAGTGTTCTGCCTATGTTTTCCTCTAAGAGTTTGATAGTGTCTTGCCTTACATTTAGATCTTTAATCCATTTTGAGTTTATTTTTGTGTATGGTGTTAGGGAGTGTTCTAATTTCATTCTTTTACATTTGCTGTCCGGTTTTCCCAGCAACAGTTATTGAAGAGGCTGTCTTTTCTCCACTGTATATTCTTGCCTCCTTTATAAAAGATAAGGTGACCATATGTGCATGGGTTTATCTCTGGGCTTTCTGTCCTGTTCCATTGATCTATATTTATGTTTTTGTGCCAGTACCATACTGTCTTGATTACTGTAGCTTTGTAGTATACTCTGAAGTCCAGGAGCCTGATTCCTGAAGCTCCCTTTTTCGTTCTGAAGATTGCTTTGGCTATTCGGGGACTTTTGTGTTTCCATACAAATTGTGAATTTTTTTGTTCTAGTTCTGTGAAAAATGCCAGTGGTAGTTTGATAGGGATTGCATTGAATCTGTAGATTGCTTTGGGTTGTAGAGTCATTTTCACAATGTTGATTCTTCCAATCCAAAAACATGGTGTATCTCTCCATCTATTTGTATCATCTTTAATTTCTTTCATCAGTGTCTTATAGTTTTGTGCATACAGGTCTTTTGTCTCCTTAGGTAGGTTTATTCCTAGGTATTTTATTCTTTTTGTTGCAGTGGTAAATGGGAGTGTTTTCTTGATTTCACTTTCAGATTTTTCATCATTAGTGTATAGGAATGCCAGAGATTTCTGTGCATTAATTTTGTATCCTGCTACTTTTCCAAATTCATTGATTAGCTGTAGTAGTTTTCTGGTAGCATCTTTAGGATTCTCTATGTATAGTATCATGTCATCTGCAAACAGTGACAGCTTTACTTCTTCTTTTCCAGTTTGGATTCCTTTTATTTCTTTTTCTTCTCTGATCGCTGTGGTGAAAACTTCCAAAACTGTGTTGAATAACAGTGGTGAAAGTGGGCAACCTTGTCTTGTTCCTGATCTTAGTGGAAATGGTTTCAGTTTTTCACCATTGAGGGCGATGTTGGTTGTGGGTTTGTCATATATGGCCTTTATTATGTTGAGGAAAGTTCCCTCTATGCCTACTTTCTGCCGGGTTCTTGTCATAAATGGGTGTTGAATTTTGTCAAAAGCTTTCTCTGCATCGATTGAGATGATCATTGGGTTTTTCTCCTTCAGTTTGTTAATATGGTGTGTCACATTGATTTATTTGCATATACTGAAGAATCCTTGCATTCCTGGAATAAACCCCACTTGATCATGGTGTATGATCCTTTTAATGTGCTGTTGGTTTCTGTTTACTAGTATTTTGTTGAGGATTTCTGCATCTATGTTCATCAGTGATATTGGCCTGCAGTTTTCTTTCTTTGTGACATCTTTGTCTGCTTTTGGTAGCAGGGTGATGGTGGCCTCGTAGAATGAGTTTGGGAGTGTTCCTCCCTCTGCTATATTTTGGAAGAGTTTGAGAAGGATAGCTGTTAGCTCTTCTCTAAATGTTTGATAGAATTCGCCTGTGAAGCCATCTGGCCCTGGGCTTTTTTTTGTTGGAAGATTTTTAATCAGTTTCAGTTTCAGTGCTTGTGATTGGTCTGTTCATATTTTCTATTTCTTCCTGGTTCAGTCTCACAAATTTGTGCATTTTGAAGAATTTGTCCATTTCTTCCAGGTTGTCCATTTTATTGGTATAGAGTTGTTTGTAGTAATCGCTCATGATCATTTTAATTTCTGCAGTGTTGGTTGTTACTTCTTTTTCATTTCTAATTCTATTGATTTGAGTCTTCTCCCTTTTTTTCTTGATGAGTCTGGCTAATGGTTTATCAATTTTGTTTATCTTCTCAAAGAACCACCTTTTAGTTTTATTGATCTTTGCTATCATTTCCTTCATTTCTTTTTCATTTATTTCTGATCTGATCTTTATGATTTCTTTCCTTCTGCTAACTTTGGCGTTTTTTTTTTTCTTCTTTCTCTAATGGCTTTAGGTGCAAGGTTAGGTTGTTTATTTGAGATGTTTCCTGTTTCTTAATGTAGGATTGTATTGCTATAAACTTCCCTCTTAGAATTGCTTTTGCTGCATCCCATAGGTTTTGGGTCATTGTGTCTCCATTGTCATTTGTTTCTAGGTATTTTTTATTTCCTCTTTGATTTCTTCAGTGATCACTTCATTATTAAGTAGTGTATTGTTTAGCCTCCATGTGTATTTATTTTTTACAGATCTTTTCCTGTAATTGATATCTACTCTCATAGCGTTATGGTCAGAGAAGATACTTGATTCGATTTCAGTTTTCTTAAATTTACCAAGGCTTGATTTGTGACCCAAGATATGATCTATCCTGGAGAATCTTCCATGAGCACTTGAGAAGAATGTGTATTCTGTTGTTTTTGGATGGAATGTCCTATTAATATCAATTAAGTCCATCTTGTTTAATGTATCATTTAAAGCTTGTGTTTCCTTATTTATTTTCATTTTGGATGGTCTGTCCATTGGTGAAAGTGGGGTGTTAAAGTCCCCTACTATGATTGTGTTACTGTCGCTTTCCCCTTTTATGGCCGTTAGTGTTTGCCTTATGTACTGAGGTGCTCCTATGTTGGGTGCATAAATATTTACAATCGTTATATCTTTTTCGATTGATCCCTTGATCATTATGTAGTGTCCATGTCTCTTATAATAGTCTTTATTTTAAAGTCTATTTTGTCTGATATGAGAATTGCTGCTCCAGCTTTCTTTTGATTTCCATTTGCATGGAATATCTTTTCCCATCCGCTCACTTTTAGTCTGTTTGTGTCCCTGGGTCTGAAGTGGGTGTCTTGTAGACAGCATATATATGGGTCTTGTTTTTGTATCCATTCAGCAAGCTTGTGTCTTTTGGTGGGATCATTTAATCTATTTACATTTAAGGTAATTATTGATATGTATGTTCCTATTCCCATTTTCTTAATTGTTTTGGGTTTGTTATTGTAGGTCTTTTCCTTCTCTTGTGTTCCCTGCCTAGAGAAGTTCCTTTAGCATTTGTTTTGTAAAGCTGGTTTGGTGGTGCTGAACTCTCTCAGCTTTTGCTTGTCTGTAAAGGTTTTAATTTCTCCATCTAATCTCAATGAGATCCTTGCTGGGTAGAGTAATCTTGGTTGTAGGTTTTTCTCCTTCATCACTTTAAATATGTCCTGCCAGTCCCTTCTGGCTTGCAGAGTTTTTGCTGAAAGGTTAGCTGTTAACCTTATGGGGATTCCCTTGTGTGTTATTTGTTGTTTTTCCCTTGCTGCTTTTAATATGTTTTCTTTGTGTTTAATTTTTGATAGTTTGATTACTATGTGTCTTGGCATGTTTCTCCTTGGATTTATCCTGTATGGGATTCTCTGTGCTTCCTGGACTTGATTAACTATTTCCTTTCCCATATTAGGGAAGTTTTCAACTATAATCTCTTCAAATATTTTCTCAGTCTCTTTCTTTTTCTCTTCTTCTTCTGGGACCCCTTTAGTTTGAATGTTGGTGTGTTTAGTGTTGTCCCAGAGGTCTCTGAGACTGTCCTCAGTTCTTTTCATTCTTTTTTATTTATTCTGCTCTGCAGTAGTTATTTCCACTATTTTATCTTCCAGGTCACTTATCCGTTCTTCTGCCTCAGTTATTCTGCTATTTATCCCTTCTAGAGAACGTTTAATTTCATTTTTTGTGTTATTCATCATTGTTTGTTTGCTCTTTAGTTCTTCTAGGTCCTTGTTAAATGTTTTTGTATTTTCTCTATTCTATTTCCAAGATTTTGGATCATCTTTACTATCATTATTCTGAATTCTTTTTCAGGTAGACTGCCTATTTCCTCTTCATTTATTAGGTCTGGTGGGTTTTTACCTTGCTCCTTCATCTGCTGTGTGTTTTTCTGTCTCTCATTTTGCTTAACTTACTGTGTTTGGGGTCTCCTTTTCACAGGCTGCATGTTCTTAGTTCCCGTTGTTTTTGGTGTCTGTCCCCAGTGGCTAAGGTTGGGTCACTGGGTTGTGTAGGTTTCCTGGAGAAGGGGATTAGTGCCTGTGTTCTGGTGGATGAGGCTGGATCTTGTCTTTCTGGTGCGCAGGTCCACTTCTGGTGGTGTGTTTTAGGGTGTCTGTGGCCTTATTATTATTTTAGGCAGCCTCTCTGCTCATGGATGGGGCTGTGTTCCTGTGTTGCTAGTTGTTTGGCATAGGGTGTTCAGCACTGTAGCTTGCTCGTCATTGCGTGAAGCTGGGTGTTGACATTAAGATGGAGATCTCTGGGAGATTTTTGCCATTTGATATTACGTGGAGCTGGGAGGTCTCTTGTGGACCAGTGTCCTGAATTTGGTTCTCCCATCTCAGAGGCACAGCACTGACTCCTGGCTGGAGCACCAAGAGCCTGTCCTCCACACAGCTCAGAATAAAAGGGAGAAAAAATAGAAGGAATGAAAGAAAGAGGATAACATAAAATAAAGTTTTTAAAATAAAAAATAATTATTAAGAAAACAATTTTTTAAAGTAAAAAAGAAACAAAAATGGATGGACAAAACCCTAGGACAAATGTTGAAAGCAAAGCTATACAGACAAAATCACACAGAAGAATACAGATACACACTCACAAAAAGAGAAAAAGGGGAAAAAATAATATATCTTTGCTCCCAAATTCCACCTTCTCAACTTGGAATGATTCGTTGTCTATTCACGTATTCCACAGATGCAGGGTACATCAAGTTGACTGTGGAGATTTAATCTGCTGCTCCTGAGGCTGCTGGGAGAGATTTCCCTTTCTCTTCTTTGTTCGCACAGCACCGGGGGTTCAGCTTTGGATTTGGACCCGTCTCTGCGTGTAGGTTGCCTGAGGGCGTCTGTTCTTCACTCAGACAGGATAGGGTTAAAGGAGCAGCTGATTCGGGGGCTTTGGCTCACTCAGGCCGGCGGGAGGGAGGGCTACAGATGTGGGGCGAGCCTGCCACGGCAGAGGGCAGCATGATGTTGCACCAGCCTGAGGCGCGCAGTGCGTTCTCCCGGGGAAGTTGTCCCTGGATCACAGGACCCTGGCAGTGGCAGGGTGCACAGGCTCCCGGGACGGGAGGTATGGAGAGTGACCTGTGTTTGCTCACAGGCTTCTTGGTGGCTCCAGCAGCAGTCTTAGCGTCTCTTGCCTGTCTCTGGGGTCCACGCTGATAGCCGCAGCTCGTGCCTGTCTCTGGAGCTCCTTTAAGCAGTGCTCTTAATCCCCTTCCTCGCGCACCAGGAAAGAAAGAGGTAAGAAAAAGTCTCTTGCCTCTTCGTCAGCTCCAGACATTTTCCCCGACTCCCTCCTGGCTAGCTGTGGTACACTAGCCCCTTCAGGCTGTGTTCACGCAGCCAACCCCAGCACTTTCCCTGCGATCTGACTGAAGCCCGAGCCTCACCTCCCAGCTCCCGCCCGCCCCGGCGCGTGAGCAGACAAGCCTCTCAGGCTGGTGAGTGCCGGTCGGCACCGATCCTCTGCGGGAATCTCACCGCTTTGCCCTCCGCAACCCTGTTGCTGCGCTCTCCTCCGCGGTTCCGAAGCTTCCCCCTCCGCCACCCACAGTGTCCACCCACGAAGGGGCTTCCTAGTGTGTAGAAACCTTTCCTCCTTCCCAGCTCCCTCCCACTGGTGCAGGTCCCGTCCGTACTCTTTTGTCTCTGTTTTTTCTTTTTTCTTTTGACCTACCGAGGTACGTGGGGGCATTTCTTGCCTTTTGGGAGGTCTGAGGTCTTCTGCCAGCATTCAGTAGGTGTTCTATAGGAGCAGTTCCACAGGTAGATGTATTTCTGAGGTATCTGTGGGGAGGAAGTTGATCTCTGTGTTTTGCTCTTCTGCCATCTTGAAGCTCCTCCTGCCATTTCTTAATAATTAGTTTTTTGGGAGTGTGTTGTTTAATTTTCATGTATTTGAGAATTTCCCAAATTTCACTTTATTATTGATTTCTGTTTTTGTTCCATTGTTGTTGTAGAACATACTTTGTATGGTTTCAGTCATTTTTAATTTATTGAGGCTTACCTTACACTCTAAAGTATGGTCTACCCAGGAGAATGTTCCACATGCACTTGAGAAGTGTATGTATTTTGCCCTTGTTGGGTGGAATGTTCCATAGATGTGTGTTAGGTCTAGTTCATTTATAATGTTGTTTAAGTCTTTTATTTCTTTAGTGATCTTCTACCTACTTGACTTACCCACAATTGGGAGTGGAGTATTGAAGCTTTATAGGGTTATTATTTAGTTATTTATTTGTCCTTTCAGTTCTACCAGGTTTTCGTCATGTACTTTGTGGCTCTGTTAAGTGCATATATGCTTAAAATTGTTATATCTTCTTGATGGTTTGTTCTCTTATCAGTACATATAATGTCCTTATTTATCTATAGTAGCAATTTTTTTCTTAATATTTATTTTTTCTAAATTTATCATAGCCACCACAGCTCTCTTTTAGTTATTATTGCATGTATAGCCTTTCTCCATCCTTTTATTTTCAACTGAGTTGTGTTTTTGAATCTAAAGGTGTCTCCTGTAGATGACATGAATTTGGATTATTTTTTAAAGTTTATTTTACTTATCTCAGCCTTTTCATCACTGTACTGAATTATTTTATATTTACTGATTAATTACTAATGAAGTTAAGGAAAGATTTACATCTGTCTTTTTGCTTAACATTTAACTTCCCTTTTTGTTTCTTTCCTAATAAAATTCTGAGGTATTTTCTTAGTGACTTCCCTGGAAAATACTAGTAACATCTTACTTTTTAAAATGTAATTGAGAGTAATACCAAGTTCATTTCAACAGTATGCAAAAACTTTGCTCCAATATAGCATCCCCTTTCTTTGTACTATTATTGTCATGCAAATTACATCTTTGCACAATATAATCCCACAGTTTTATACTACTTTCTTATAATTTTTTTCTGTGTAGTTTTAAGGTTTTCTTTTCCTTTTACTGAAGTTTAGTTGTACGATATTGCATATGTTACAGGCATGTAATATAATGATTCACAATTTTTAAAGGTATACACCATTTATAGTTATTATAAAATATTGGCTATATTCTCCATACAGTACAGTATATCCTTGTAGCTTATTTTATACCTAGTAGTTTGTACTTCTTAATCCCCTACTCCTATATTGCCCCTCCCCCCCTCACCCCTGATAAGCACTAGTTTGTCTCTATATCTGTGAGTCTGCTTCTTTTTTGTTATATTCACTAATTCATTGCATTTTTTTTTCAGATTCCACATATGAATGATATCATACAGTATTTGTCTTTCTCCATCTGACTTATTTAAATTAGCGTAATGCCCTTGAAGTGCATCCATGTTGCTGCAGCCACTGTGGAAAACAGTATGGAGGTTTCTCAAAAAACTAAAAACAGAACTGCCATATGACCCAGCAGTTCTCCTCCTGGGTATACATGCGAAAAAAATAAAAACACTAATTTGAAAAGATACATGCACCCAAATGTTTGTAGCAGCATTATTTACAATTGCCAAGATATGGAAGCACCCTAAATGTTCATTAACAGATGAATGGATAAAGATGTGGTATATATATATATATACAATGGAATACTACTCAGCCATAAAAAGAAAAGAAATTTTGCTATTTGCAGCACCATGGATGGACTTGGAGGGCATTATGCTAAGTGAAATAAGTATGCATTTAAAAAAAATCAGATAGTCAAGGAAAATAAAAATAAAACTACTTTTATATTATCATTTATATTTACTCATATATTTACCTTTACCTCTTTATTTCTTTCTGTGATCCAGTTTACTGTCTAGTTGCCTTTTATTTCAGTTTCAAGGGCTCCCTTTAGTATTTCTTCTAGAAGAGGTCTGCTGGTGATGAAGTCTATCAGTTTTTGTTTATTTGGGAATGTCCTAATTTCTTCCTCATTTCTGAAGGATAATTTTGTTGGATATAGAATTCTTGGTTGACAGTCTATTTCTTTCAGTACTTTAAATATGTCTTCATACTGCATTCTGGCCTTCAAGGTTTTTGGTAAGTCAGCTGTTCACATTATTGAAGATCCCATATATATAATGAGTCACTTTTATTTTTCTGCTTTGAAGACTCTTTCCTTTGGTTTTTGGCCATTTGACAAATATGTCTGAGAGTAGATCTCTTTGAATTTATCTTACATGGAGTTCATTGAAATTCTTACATGTTTCATTTAATGGTTTTCATCAAATTTTGTATGGTTTTGGCCATTATTTCTTCAAATAGTCTTTCTGCCCTCTCTTTCTCTATCTCTGGGCTTCTCGTTTTGTGTATATTGGTTTACTTGATATTGTCCTGTAGATCTTTGAGGCTCTGTTTAGTTTTCTTCATTCTGTTTTCTTCTGTTCCTCATACTGGAGGAACTCAACTGACATTTTTTTCATGTTGGCTGATTCTTTAGTCAGTTTAGATCTACTGGTGAAACCATGTTGAATGAATTTTTCATTTCATTTACTGTACATCAACTCTGCAATTTATGTATAATATATATTTATATATAAATGTGTGTGTGTATGTGTAATGTTTGAACTTTCTCAGGGACAGGTTCTACTGACAATTTTTTTTCCTGCATATAGATCATTCACTGTTGGTGTTTTGTGTGTCTCAAATTTTATTTTTGAAAATGGGTCATTATAAGTAATGTAATATGGCTACCATGGAAATGAGAACTTCACTTCCACTCAGTAGTTGTTGCAATTTTTGGTTTGTTGTTATTATTGTTACTGTTTGTTTGTTTAATGACATTACAGAACTAATTCTGTAAGATTTGTATTCTTTTTCTTATGTGTCCACTGAACTCTCAATTTAGAGCTCATCTAATGATTAAACAGTGATTTCCTTAAATGCTTTAAATCAATAAGTTGCCCATACTTTGCCGAGGGATTCTGTGCATGTGTTGGGGCATGTCACTGACGGATGAATGGACAAAGAAGATATGGTATATCCTTACAATGGAATATTATTCATCGTTAAAAAGGGGGACTTCCGTGTCTGTCCAGTGGTTAAGACTCTGCACTTCCACTATGCTAAGTGAAATAAGCCAGTCACAGAAAGACAAATACTGCATGATTCTACTTATGTGAGATACTAAATTAGTCAAACTAATAGAAACAAGGAATAGAATGGTGCTTTTCAGGGGCTAGGGAAGGGGGAAATGGAGAGTTGCTAATCAGTGGGTATAAAGTTTCAGTTATGCAAGACGAGTAAGTTCTAGTGATCTGCTGTACAACATTGTGTCTACATATAAAAATACTGTAATATACCTTTAAAATGTGTTAAAATGGTAGATCTCGTATTAAGTGTTCTTATCACAATAAATTTTTTTAAATGTGGGGATAAGAGGTATCTCTCTGCATCTGTACATTTCAAATAACTAAAAAATTCCTCTAGTCTTTTTTTTTAATCAGAAAACTGTTAGGACAAGTTAGTCTCCTTTTGGACAAGTTACAATGGTAGCATTTTGATTTTTGACTGAAAGTCTGTTTTTCTCTCCACCCCTGACCCCGACCGAATCCCTTTGTCCTAAATCTGATCCACTGTCTAACTTTTTTACACACACCCCCCCACTTATGTGCAAACCATGATTCCAATAATCTTATTAACATAACTTCTCACCCCCAGGTCACAGGGCTTTGGAAGGACAGCGTAATAAGCAGCACAGAAAGCAACTTGTTTACTTTTCCCAGCCTCTTGAGAGATGTGGGTCTCTAATTAACTTAAGATTTCTTTTAATCACACCTAGTGAGATCTTGTCCTTGTTCTTTGTGCTATCCTGTAGCATCTGCCGTTTTATCCTAGCAGGCATTGGTGATTGATTACACTTTTGTTCTGCCATTTTCTCTTCTTGTAATCTGACTGTGGTATAAGCCTTTTATTTCAAACCATGGTCAGGGCTTTTATGTCTCCTATTTCCTTTGCCTTGTAGGTGGAACCTTTGCCATCAATATCACTTAAAGTAGGGCAGGTATATTTTATCTCCACTTTGGGTAGAACCTGTTATACTGCTAACCAAGCAGGGCTCCTTTATACTGTCAGGGCTTTCAAGAGTTTGAGTGAGGTGGGTTTTAGTTTTCACTCCCCCTTTATTGCTTTTCCTTGGACTGCCACAGGGATAGAGGCAGGGCTGTGATAGTATCTATTATCCGCACTGGTATGTAGGCAAATCATCAATCCCTTCTGAATCTTAACCACTGTTCTTGAATCTAATTTGTGTGGCTAGACTCTCACTCCCCTTGGATAAGATTGTTCTTAGTTCTCATGTAAATACCCTCAATGTTTCCTGAGCCTGACACCCAGGATGTGCATATCTTAGAAGCTTCTCAACATGAGAATCCATGCAGAAGATTCTCCACATGAGAATCCGTGCTACATTAAAACATAGAATTGTTCAGATAATGAGCTTTAGGAAGTGAAGTTATGGCAACTACCTTTTTTAAGCAGACAGGAGCAAAGGAACAGCAGGAAGGTGCTTGTAAAAACATCTATGCACGTTTTTTTTTCTCTCTCTTTGAGGAAGTCTATACTACTATTTGTCTCTAATTGAAAGCATCTGCTTAAGTACCTTTATAGTTTATATACTATAACTAAAGCATACCAAATGTCATTTCCAGACTATTTTTCTATTTAAAAGGGTATTATAGTAACTTACCTGTTTTTCTTCCTAATTATTCTTACTTATGAAGCAATGTTAGGATTACAGGCTCTTGTATATGCTATTTGGGCCTATCCAGATTCCCATTACTGGGCTTTTCCATCCCTCTCTCAGTTGTGGCTGTTGGTTCCTGGCAGGTTATGTTTGTCCCTTTCTCCAGGGGATTGCCCTTGGCTGGAGGAGGATACCTCATGAAGAGACATCAAGGAGATTAAGTCTAACCACCACTACTACCTCAGGTGACCCAACCCACTCCCTCCCACCCCCTCCCCCTGCTCTGTCTGATATCCCAGAGCTCCCTGTGGAATCAGGTTGAATCTGGATTCTAAAACTACAGCTTCTCATAGCTTCTTGCCCTGCCCTGTTCTGCTTCCCTCCTCTACCCACAGGTTCCTCCTGAGAGCACTCCCTCAGTAAATCACTTGCATTGGGATCTCTCGGACACTACTATGTTTTACACATGTGGCAATCTAATAAAATACCCGCGGCTAGCTATGTTAACAACAGAAAAGGCAGGATAAGAACCTATTACCGCTTTTAAGCTTTTTAGAGAGTTCATTGAGCTGTGTGTTCGCTTTCTCCATAATATTCTGGTAGCACAGTATTGCATTAAGTCTATGTCCAGCACATCTCTTAGCCTGGCCTTGTATATGCACTTTAGATTTATGTGTGAGAGACAGTACATAGGATACTGTGATTAGTAGATTTTTTAAATGTTTCATCTTTTATTACCTCTGTTTAGAACTCTGAAAAGATGATAGAAAACATCAAATATTCCCTGCATTCTGAAGTTTACTTTATAAAAATTATTAGGTTTCATTATATATTTCTTAGTATTTCTTCTTAGTTTCTAATGTGTCTGGTCCTAAAAGAAATAGTATAAAAGGTAGTCCAGCTAAAGCCACCACCTGTATTTCTATACAGAGCTTCTCCTTTATGTCCTTATCAACATTTATATCCAGATGAAATGGACTGAATCATCTAGAAGGAAATAAGAAACATTTCCATTTGCCTTTTCCTGCAGTATGGGGCTGAACCCAAGCAGTCAAACCTATAGGCTCCTTCCTTAGGATCTCATCCTAACTCTTAAAAAAAAATTAAACATGCCTATAACACCTTTATATAACTTACATCTCAGATGAGAGAGAAGGCATACCTGAGCTTAAAAACATGTGTTACTGAATCCCCAGTAGTCTTAGTTTACACAAGGAACCCCCTTCTCCATTATCCCAGAAACCTTTAACACTTCTAAAACCCAGGAATAATCTCAAAGCAATCCATTCAAAACTCAGAATTCAGTAAGTTTTTGATTTCTAAAATATAACTTTGAATTCATACTCATGAGATCACATTTTTCTGCCTATGAGACTTATGTTTGGGGATTTGGGTCTTAAAAGGCATTGGCAACTGGCTCTGATGGCACCTGTTGTCCAAGACCAGCCTGCTGCTTCTGTGCTGAGCCGCCTTCTCCTACACAAACTGCCTTTCCTCCTGTGAGTTGCCATGTGGCAATTTCCTATCTTTTCCTACCAGGTGAAATTGGCCAGTCGACCCTGACAGCCTTACATAAATCTAAAAATCTGCAAGAAAGCACATTCCTTTCATCTCAGCATATCCATTTCTCAGTATTCCCTGAGATCTTTATGGCAGTTATCTGACCTCATCTTCATGCTGCATATACTAAAGGGATGGGCAGCTCCTGTTAAGGCATGGAAAACAATTAGAAAAAGAAGTCCTGTTGTACTGTTTCCCCAAGGTATGTGTATTTGCCCATAATAATGAAAATCTACTGTAAGGAGACGTACTCTATTTCTAGACAGAGTGCACTTTAAAAGATTTTTATTTCAATGACACCTCATTACAAGTCTTAAGTTCCTTGGCAGGATAAATCCAGTTTCTGGGTAATCTATTCTGCTCTACTGAGCTGTAACTTCATAGTACATCTTAATATTTAGTAAGGTTTAAATTATGTAAATGTTTTTTGGTGTGTGTGAACTAATCTAAAATACTTAAAACATGTTTTTCTTTCATTAGAACAGCCTAGAAAATACACAGCTGATATTCCTATACATTTAAATGATAATCCAGTTTGCTATTGAATGTTATATCTGGTTGGAGAGGTAAAATTACCCAAGTTATTGTTTGACCCTCCTTTCATATTTTTTAATCCTGTTCCTTTGGATGTAACAACTGTGATGGATGTCAACATTTTACCTCAAAACTATTTCAGGTAGATGCCTAATGTGAATTGACCACATTTTCTTTAGGTGCTTTTTTCTTTCTGTCTCTGTTATATGAGTCATGAACAATGTCTGACTTGTTTCTATAGTTGGAGTGAACTACTAAAATATTTAACTGTACATTTAAATTAAAAATACCCCCAAAAAGCCCATTTAGTTGTCTCACCCTTAGTCATTTAATTTTCTGGTAAAAATTTTTGGTATATCTCTTTATGTGGTATGAGAAGCAAGCTTAAAAACTCAGTGTATTAGTTTTCTTTTGCTGTGTGACAAATTACCACAGACTTGGTGCCTTAAAACATGAATTTGTTCTCCCAGTTTCTTTGGGGGCGTAGGTGGTGGGTGGGTCAGGAGTCCAGGTTAGTTTAGTGTCCACTGCTCACGGTCTCAGTAGACAGAGCTCAAGGTGTGGGCTATAGCAGCAGTCTCCTCTGAGGCTCAGTCCTCCTCCATGCTCTCTGGTTGTTGGCAGAACTAATCCTTGTAGTTCTAGCACTGAGACATCGTTTTTTTGCTGGCTGTTGGCTCGGACAACTCTCAGCTCTTAGAGGCCACCCTCAAGTCCTAGACATGTGGTCCCCTCCTCACAACATGGCATTTAACTCATTCAAAGCCAGAAGTACACCATCTCTCTGACTTTTCTCTCTCACCTGATTAAATTGGATCTGCCCCTGATTATCTCCCTTTGCTTACTCAAATTCCATTGACTAGGGACCTTCATTACCTATGGAAATTTCCTTTACTATTGCCATATAGCATAACTTAATCACCAAAGTGATGTCTCATCATATTTACAGATCCTGCCACCCAAGGAGTGGGAACTATGCAGTTTGTACACTAAGGAACAGGACCCTTGGTGGCCATCACAGAATTCTGCCTATCATGTGCACATACCATAGAGAATGCAATCTGTTTTCATTTTTTTAAAAATTTATGAACAGCTCAAATTCCCAGGACTGTATTGGCTTAGATATATTATGAACCCTCACATTACAAAACAAATAGAGCTTGTGTTTGTGTGTGTGTATATATGTATGTATGTATGTATTTATATATATATATATAAAACTACTGGGCTGCTGAGAAGTGTGGGAGGTCTCTAAAGGGTATCAGATCAAGCCAAACCAGAAGAATACATTCTTATAAGCTGAAACCAGAGTAGGAGTGGTGAACTGTAATAAAATGCCAAATGCAAGCTTGTTCTTAAATTGGGACAACTTCAAGATAGGAAAACTTAATCTCTGATTCCTGGATTAATCTGGAAGAGGTTAAAATGGTTCCACGTGAGTAAGTCCTTCTATCTTTCAGCAGAAGCAAGCAAATCTTCTCTAGATCAGTCGTTCTTAAACTTTGGTGTATGTCGGAATCTGAATTTCTGTATAGGAAATTAAAAGAATGTATATGTAGATATTTAAAACTATGAAGATCATTTATCAAGATAGACAAATATAAGTCCAATATTTAAAATTCAATAGCATTTCAGCTTACAACATTTAGAACGTGCAACTGTAAAACTACTATTCATAAAAACATTAACAATTAAAGATAATAGGAAGAATTGTATGGAACTGTATGGAGAAAATTATAAAATTTAAGTCCAAGAACTCATAAATAAATGAAGATTTACACATATTCATGAATTGGGATATTTAATATTGTAAAAAGGACAGTTTTCTACAAATCAATTTAGATATTTCATGCAACTGAAATAAAAATTCAAATAAATTTTTTCATAGAGATTGACAGGTAAAATTCTAAATTTTATATGAAAAAATCAAGGGTCAAGAGTAGCCAAGCCACCCCTGAAGAAAAAGAATAAGGTGAGAAGGGCTTGGCTTCCCAAATATCAAGACTAATAAATCAATGTGATAGTGGTGCAGTGATAGAGAAAATGTGCAAAGGAGTAGAATAGAGTTGAAAAAGGCCCACACATGGATGGATACTGAATATATGACAAAGGTAGTATAGATCTACGGAGCAAAGAGATTACTATTCAATAAATGGTGCTGGAATAATCGATTGTATGGAATATTTCAAACTGGATTCCTGTCTTAATACACGAAAATTCATTACACATGGATTGAAGGCTTAAATATGAAAGGTCAAATGTAAAAAAGAACTTAGAGGACTTCCTTGGTGGCACAGTGGTTAAGAATCCACCTACCAGTGCAGGGGACACGGGTTCGAGCCCTGGTCCAGGAAGATCCCACATGCCATGGAGCAACTAGGCCTGTGCACCACAACTACTGAGCCTGTGCTCTAGAGCCCATCAGCCACAACTACTGAGCCTGCATGCCACAACTACTGAAGCCCGTGCGCCTAGAGCCTATGCTCTGCAACAAGAAGCCACCGCAATGAGAAGCCCACACACCACAATGAAGAGTAGCCTCCACTCACCACAACTAGAGAAAGCCCGCACGCAGCAACAAAGACCCAATGCAGCCAAAAATAAATAAATAAATTTTTAAAAAAAGATAGGCAATTTGAATATAGGCAAAAAAAAATTAAAACAATTTTAATGTCTGTGGGTAGAGAAAGATTTCTTAAGCCTTAAAATCATGCTAACAATAAAATAAATAACTGATACAAATTAATCAGAAAAATATCAAGTAACTCAACAGAAATGTTGACAAAAAGTTTCAATCACTTTCACAGATAAAACGGAAAATAAACACATGAAAACATATAATTGACCTCTTTGTAAACTTGGAAGTAAAAATTAGTGACTGCAATAAGATAGTATTTTGCTTGTCCTAGGTAGGCAAACATTAATAAATCAGGTTACTAGTTACAGTGTCAGTGAGTAGGACCACACTGGATAATACTATGTAAGGTGTAACATCGGCATATTTCATAGCCCAACATTTACACTTCACAGTATATACAAGAAAAACTCATCAGGGAAATGCAAATCAAAACCACAATGAGATATCACCTCACACCCATCAGAATGGCAGTTGTCAAAAACACAACAAATAATAAATGTTGACGAGGATGTGGAGAAAAGGGAACCTTAGTTCACTGTTGGTGGGAGTGTATATTGGTGCAGCCACTATGGCAAACAGCATGGCAGTTCCTCAAAAGATTAAAACTAGAGCTATCATATGATCCAGCAATTCCAGTCCTGAGTATATATACAAAGAAAATAAAAACACTAATTCAAAAAGATTAATGCACCCCAGTATTCATAGCAGCATTATTTGCAATAGCCAGTGTATGGAAGCAATTTAAGTGTCCATCAACAAATGAATGGATAAAGAAGATGTGTATATATTCTGCATATTCAATGGAATATTATCCAGTCATAAAAAAGAATGAAATTTTGCCATTTGCAACAACATGGATGGACATGGAAGGTATTATGCTTAGTGAAGTAAGTCAGATAGAGAAAGACAAATACTGTTATGTTTTCATTTATATGTGGAATCTAAAAAATAAAACAAATGAATATAACAAAAGGGAAACAGATTCATAGATACAGAGAACAAACTAGTGGTTGCCATAGGGGAGAGAGGTAGGGGGAGGGTCAAGATAGGGGAAGGGGATTAAGAGGTACAAACTACTATGTATAAAATAAATAAGCTACAAAGATATATTATACAACACAGGGAAGATAGCCAATATTTTATAACTGTTTTTTGAATTTCTTTTTTTCGTACAGCAGGTTCTTATTAGTTATCTATTTTATACATATTAGTGTATATATGTCAATCCCAATCTCCCAGTTTATCCCACCAACACCACCCCCGCCCCACTTTCCCCCTTTGGTGTCCATACGTTTGTTCTCTACATCTGTGTCTCTAGTTCTGCCTTGTGAACCAGTTCATCTGTACCATGTTTCTAGATTCCACATATATGCGTTAATATACAATATTTGTTTTTCTCTTGTGACTTACTTCACTCTGTATGACAGCCTCTAGGTCCATCCATGTCTCTACAAATGACCCAATTTCGTTCCTTTTTATGGCTGAGTAATATTCCATTGTATATATGTACCACATCCTCCTTTTCCATTTGTCTGTCAGTGGACATTTAGGTTGCTTCCATGACCTGGCTATTGTAAATAGCCAATATTTTATAATAACTTTAATATTGAATCACTGTGCTGTACATCTGAAACTAATATAACATTATAAATCAACTATACTTAAATAAAGTGCACGTGTACTACAAGGTATGCTTGAAATTAGTCATAGTTGCATTAGTCAGAATAGCAAAATCTGGGAACTGCACAAATGTCCAGTGACAGGTAAAGGGATACATAATTTGTGATATATGTGTATGTGAATATTTCTATACCTGTGAAGTGGAGGAACTTCAACTAATGAGACAACTGTATTATGAATCTTAGAAAACAAAATATTGAGATTAATAAAAAGTTAAGGAAGACTACATATTTTGATATCCTTTATATAAAATGACAAAGCAGGAAAGTGAAACAAATTTTTATTTAGAAATATATGCCTATATATACAAAGAAATAGATGTAAAGAGTGGCTGGTTTACATCTTAAAATTATATAAATTGTGAGGATTTGTATACCGATGTGAATTGCCTATTAGCATTATTTTCATAAACTACCAGATCTTGGACCCACCTCAGAGCTTCTCTAGCTCAATACCTTATTTTACAGTTAAGCATTCTGAGATCCAGAGAAAATGAGTTCCATGTGTGATGTAATGGTTGGAAATAAATGAAAATTGTCCAAGTTGAGGAGCATAGAACGGCCTTTAGTTTCTAACATTTGGCCTGCAAGATATGATGAGTGCTTACTTATACCTCGGGGGCTTGCTTTAAATGCCATTTTGTGAGAGAGTGTAGTTCCTCAACTTTAACTTTACAACTTTGGGATTCACAGTTTTTCCAAGACCCTATCTTGTAAGTAGGCACTAAACTTTGTTGCTTAAATAGGAAATAGACATGACTTGAATTACATTGTACTAGAAAGTACTTTTTTTTGGTCAAGAAACGTCTCATATATGAATTAATCTTTTAATCTTTCAGCTTTTAAATCAATGTATAATGGTATCAATTTTAAAAATACCTCAAGTTAAAAGCTGAGTCTTACAAAACATGGTATAATGAAATGAGCATGTAAAAGGGACTGTAGAGATGATGTAACCTATTCTCATTATATATACAATAAAGTCAATAGCATTAA
Source organism: Monodon monoceros (assembly GCF_005190385.1). NCBI lineage: Eukaryota > Metazoa > Chordata > Mammalia > Artiodactyla > Monodontidae > Monodon > Monodon monoceros. The sequence continues at coordinate 32,149,927 of NW_021703779.1, forward strand.
TGACTTATCTGATTACAATTAGCAACAGAATTGGATTCAAACCTGATTTATAAACTGCTTTTTCATGTTTTATCCAGTGAACCATATGAGTTTAATTCAAGTTGAGAGCTTTCTTTATTTCTTCTAGTTAATTAGCTGAATAATCTTCATTCTAATTAAAGTACTAGGGAAATATGATTCCCATTTGATAGCACTTCTTATTTGCTGTAGGAACCTACATATATAATAAAACAAAGTAATATGGTGAAATATTTATTGACAACTAAAATTTACCAAGTATTAATTAGAATTGAGGTGAATACTACATACTATGCTACTAAAAATCACAAACATTTTAGATTGGCTAAATAAATTATAGTATATAATGAAATATGCAAACATTTAGTAGAATTTTTTTGATAGTAATGATTGAAAAAATATTCATGATATATGTGTACAAGTGCTTAATTGTACCCAAATTAAAGAAAAATATCTGTATATGCATTTGTTAATGTTTAGTCTACATGCATTAAAGCTTTAGCTGTTCAAGCAGTAATTTCTAGTAAATTTTTGTCAGGACATATTTAAGGACAATGCTTTTAGCATGGCTGTGGTTAAAAACACATTGCACTTAATCAGGCATTTTAACCCTGTTATTCTAATCCTGACAGGTCAAAAGGAACTTTTGATCACCTCATGTAGTTCTTGGTTAAATCAACATATTATCAATTTTACTTATATTGTGACCAGAAAACGAGAGATGATACAAAAATATCTTTAGTAGTTGGGCATATTATTGTAGATATTTATTGTTTTAATTTTTCTAATGATTCAAAAAACAGAGGAAACCACATTTAAATCCAATTACTTGTGCGTGTTTTGAGCTAAGTTTTTCTTTTAATTTTAAACAGGGATTCAATTTTCAGTGCCCAGATTCCCCAACAAGGCTTCTTGATGGTGACGTGATTCAACCTCTTTCTGTGAATTTTCCAAAAGGCAGAGTCGTTTTGTGCTCTCCCAGTGGAATTAATGCTGCGCTCACCTGTCATCTCAGCTTCAAATCATCTAAACCTGTGTCATTTTTCACCAGTGTTCTTTTCTGCCATAGCAGGGGTAAGTGGTAAGGCATTTAAATGTAGATTCTTTTGTATCTGACAGTGAAGAATAATAGATTTATATTCTATACTATTATAAAATGTTTAAAAGAGGGACATCTAAAATAATGACTTTGGACATAAAGGTTTTTTAAGAAAGTTCCAAATGCAGTGTTGCTTTCACGAGAAACAGGGTGATAGTGGCTGCCAGCCTATACTCTGGGGCTAGGCTGCCTGGATTTGAATCCTGGCTCTGTTAACTTTGGTGAAGTTATGTCATCTTCTGAGCCTCTCAGTTCCCTCATCTGTATAATGGGGGTCATAGCAGAACCTATCTCATCTGTAATAATGAGAAATTCATTGAGTTAATTTTTATTGAGTAACTGTACAAGAACTGGCACAAAGGAAATGCTAAGTCAGTATTAAATGAAAATGAGAAACATCAGCACAATGAGTTTCCAAACAATTTGATTGTGTTACACGTTCCTTTGACAGACTCAAGGAAATTAAAGGACACCTTGGTTAAACCATGTTTCTGGATTTCTTACCTTTTAGGACCAGAAATTTCACTTTTACATTATACCCTGAGATGATTTGACTCTCCAAAGGGCAAGAGGTGAATGTATAGAGCAATAAAGTTTGTTAAAAATGTTTATAGTGTAGAGTGAATTGTATACTAAAGATGAATATGTACTCTATGTGATAATTTATTAACTTTTAGTGAGGTCATTACTATATAGCATATTTATAGTCTAAGGATTGATTTATGCATTAGGAATTAGAAGTGTGAGAGAGACAGATGGTACTGGAATGTTGCATCCAAGGCAAAGCGTGGCTGTATCCAGGACACGGTTCATGGAGTTCTGAGCTCCAGCTTCCATGTCCCTTTCTCACATATGTTGATGGATAAAATTATCTAAATTATACCTCTCAGACTCTTATTTTTCTCTTTTGATGCTCACAGTCCATCTTTTGTTGACATTAAAAAAAAACCCTTTTTTTTAATGGCGTTGCTTTAGGCTCCTCTCAAGAACTGAACTCCATGCCTCCATCCTGGGAAGTATTCTGTCCTTTTGTATGTTACTGACCTTGTTCATAGAAGTTTAACTTTACTTCCCTCTAGTCCACAAATTCAATGCCAAAAGCACTAAGTAAGGTGTACCTTTGAGCTCACCAATAAAAATCATGAATAACTTATCCATGAATGTCTTCAAGCTAATGAAGGCTCAGACCACGTTCACAAGGTGAGGAAGGAAATAGCTTCAGTAAATGTTGTGTGAGCTAGATGGCTTCTTGGACGGTGGTACAGTTGCCTCTAAGAGAGGCATAAACAGGTTTCATTGTTACAGTGTGTTGACGTCTGGTCAGCAAACAGGATGTAAGGAGACCTGACAACAGTCTTCAGAAAGAGGAGGGTCATATATTTGATGATTTTCTTGTCTTTCTGTTGTTGTGTGTTTCCTTTCAGCCTTGAGACTCATTTGCTCTTCAGTAGATTTCCCCACCCTTCTTCCCTTACCCTAAACTCCAATTCAACATTTAGCAGGTTTGGGATAAGGTAGAGCTTTTGGAACTAATTTAGAACCTTTGGAAATCATAAATGGGCTACAAAAGACTTTTCCATGTATAAGGAAACATTCCCTGGAACCTTAATAGTGACAAATCCTTTTACTGATGCCTTGTTAACTCCTTATCTGGTTTCCCATAGTGCATATGATCAGCTCTTCCTTCTCAACTCTCCGAAGCTGTCTTTGCCTTTCTCTCACTACATGTTTTTGATCCCATTGAGATAAATGAGGTTTTCCAGCAAGAACGTCCTCAAAAGCCTCCCTTTCACCTCAGCCTATTTGGAATAAATTTGATTCTTTTATTGCTTTTTATCTGTTAGTTTATATTTATTTGTGAGTAATCCTTGTGAGCTCTGCCCAAGGTACTGGGTAAGCAAGGATTAAATAGAAAGTGGCTTTCCCTTGATGGAGGTCAATATAGTAGGGAAGGTAGACTTTAAAAAAGTGTTGGTACCAATAGAGGTAAAGAGAAAATGCAACACAAAAGGAGCAACTAATAATGTCCTGGGGTGGGGGTGGGACTGGGGACGGCTGCATGGGCTTCTGAGTAAAATCTCAAAGGACAAACTACACTTGCTGATGTTTGTCCTAAATTAAAGACTTTATTTGCATCTGGTGTGTCTGTGTTGAGGCGCATGGTGCAATGAAAAAATGAAACCCTCATTTCTTCATGTTTTGGGTTTTTTTTACTTAGGTAAGACCATTTCATACCGTGGCTCACCTTGGAGGTGAACATGCTTGGCTTTTTTATTTAGTTTTCTTCTTTTGACTTTGTCACATTTGGTTTGGCTCACCTGGCTGTAGAACTATTAATTATAGCCTGCTAACGTGGCTGCTGGTATCCTCCACACTCATGTGTCTTCAGCTTGGTGGTTGCACATCCTGCTTTTCTTTTCCCTAAATTTCCAAAAAATCTGGGGTTTGAGGTTGTATATATCTATGGGAGGGATGGTGATGTGGGCAGAGTATTACAAGTTGTAAAAAAAAAAAAAAATGCACTGCATATGGAGGCTGAAACAGGCTTATTTTTGGGGAATATTTTGGGGTTTTTTTGGTTTGACGGATACTGGCCAGGCAAAGCTGAGAGATGAAGGTGAAAGAATAGCAGGAGCAGATTGTGAGAGTCTTGCACACTCTCTTTGTTATCCATGAGTAAGACATAGGACGAGAATGGGGATAGGCTGATTTTATGGAAATCAAAGCTTGGATAAATACAGGAATCATGAGGTCAACAGCTGTCAATTAACACAGGTCAAATTCTAGGTCATAGGCTGGATATCATGGAATCCACACGACAGCCCTGAGATGTGGATGTTTTTAGATCTTCATCTCTGTTTTACAGAAGAGATATAAGGCCCATAGTGTGAGATAACTTGCCCAAGTTTACTCACATATTAAGTGGGAGAGCCAGGAATTTGAACCAAATTTCTGTTTCCAAAGATTATGCACTTAGTCACATTCTTTTAACACCACTTAGATTGCATAGAATCATATAGAAATTTTATTATAGGTACACTCTTTTGAGAATAACACTGTCATATGTCAGCTATAGACTTTACAAAGAATAAGAAAAGGAAACTTTACATTTTCCTCTTTTCCTATTCCTTTGCATCTCTCATCTTTCTCACACACACACACCCCTATCTTATAAGTACCCTTATATAATAAATTTATTTTAAAGTAAATAACATTTTAGTTTCTATATTGCCTTTCAGTACCAAGAAATTTAGTTTATAATTAAGTGCATTTTGGGTTGCAGGTCTTAAATAGGCTATATGTTCTAGAATTAGGGAAGTGATCAAGAAATATCCCCTGAATAGAATACATTAATAAATATTCCATGTTTGATACATAGTAATGATAGTAATTAAAGTTACTCAATAAAAACTGAGATGTTATTCATTTATTTTTATTGATGAGGCAAAAACCCATAAATTGTCTCCATAGTTATAGGATGAAGTGAATGTTTATAGTTTCAATGAAGAAGCCTGTTTTACAACTGCCATCAGTAAACTCTACAGAAGATATTTAGTTAAAAATAAATGTAGGGCTTCCCTGGTGGCACAGTGGTTGAGAGTCCGCCTGCCGATGCAGGGGACACGGGTTCGTGCCCCGGTCCGGGAAGAACCCACATGCCGCGGAGCAGCTGGGCCCGTGAGCCATGGCCACTGAGCCTGCGTGTCCAGAGCCTGTGCTTCGCTACGGGAGAGGCCACAACAGTGAGAGGCCCGCGTAACCCAAAAAATAAATAAATAAATAAATAAATAAATGTATTATATATGGGTACTTGTAAGATATCATATAACTATTTTAGATATTTTAAATTAATAGTGTTTACAAAAGGCTTCAAATCAACTTATGAAATTGAAGCCCAATACCAAAACCAATGCTAAACTGCTCTTTTGAAATTGTACATTTCACATCAATAAAGTTTCAAAATGAAAAACATATTCCTTGTAAAAATTAAAATATTTTCTTTTCCTACAAAAAAGCATGTACTTATTACTGAAACAAATTTATATCTTATTTTAGAAGTTTATGGTTTTATGTGGGATTTTTATGTCCATTTATAGTTGCTTAAGTGATATGAAGAATGGTTTTTGTGATTTTCAAAAGAAACAAAGTCTTTGTTTGCAGAACCAGAATGGATATTCCTAGCCACTGTGTTTCTAAGATAAATTATTTAGAGTTTTCTTTAGTTTAACATCACCTAGATATTGGGTAGCACCAGTAAAGTAATGTCATTGTTTATGCTGAATTATCTGATTAGCTGTGATATTCTAAATACAGAAGACACTGGTTTGTTGTAATTTCTGTCTTCCAAAATTAATAACTAGCCTTTCCATCTATTTTCTAAGTTATAAAAAAGTATTATTTTATGGTTAAAAAAAAAAAAAAAAGAATGGTTTTTGAGGTAGTCAAGGAACCCAATAGTAAAATACAATTCCTTCCTTGCTGCTTTTCGAATTAACCTCTATTTTAGATTAACTGATTATCTTCCTTATGTGCTCATCACTTCAATTTTTTCTTCTTGACTTTCCTTATTTTTACTTTTGGCATATGAAGTAATACTATAGGGGTATGTGTGTGTGTGCGTGTGTGTGTGTGTGCTAGTGAGAGAGACAGAGGGAGAGTGAGAGAAGCAATATATATATATATATATATCTCCATTAGTTATCTGAGTAAAATGGCTAGAATATGTTTTCTTATTTTTGGGTTTTGTTTTTTTTTTGAGTATCTAGAATATATATATATTTTTTTCTGAACTTAACATTTTAGTTTCTTTATTGCCTTTATGTGCCAAGGTATTTAGTTCATAATTATATGAAGTACATTCAGAGCTACAAGTCTTAAATAGGCTATATTCTCTAGAATTAGGGAATTAATCAATAAATGTTCCCTGAATAGAATAACAGGAAGTCCCTTACATAGATAAGACTTGTGGAAACCATACTGAGAAATAATCTGCCTTGAATAGGAGGCGTTTGTTAAATGTTGATAAGATGAGTGAACTTACAAAATGAATGCAGGTGACTGCCCAGCCTCTTTATTTATTTATTTTTTAATTTATTTTTTTATACAGCAGGTTCTTATTAGTTATCTATTTTATACATATTTTACATATTAGTGTATATACGTCAATCCCAATCTCCCAATTCATCCCACCCCCACCGCTTTCCTCCCTCGGTGTCCATATGTTTGTTTTCTACATCTCTGTCTCTCTTTCTGCCTTGCAAACCGGTTCATCTGTACCATGTTTCTAGATTCCACATATATGCGTTAATATATGATATTTGTTTTCCTCTTTGTGACTTACTTCACTCTGTATGATAGTCTCTAGATCCATCCATGTCTCTACAAATGACCCAATTTCGTTCCTTTTTATGGCTGAGTAATATTCCATTGAATATATGTACCACATCTTCCTTATCCATTTGTCTTTCAGTGGGCATTTAGGTTGCTTCCATGACCTGGCTATTGTAAATAGTGCTGCACTGATCATTGGGGTGCATGTGTCTCTTGGAATTATGGTTTTCTCTTGGTATATGCCTGGTAGTGTGATTGCTGGGTTGTATGGTAGTTTTATTTTTAGTTTTTTAAAGAACCTCCATACTGTTCTCCATAGTGGCTTTACCAATTCACATTCCCACCAACAGTGCAAGAGGGTTCCCTTTTCTCCACACCCTCTCCAGCATTTGTTGTTTGTAGATTTTCTAATGATGCCCATTCTAACCAGTGTGAGGTGATATCGCATTGTAATTTTGATTTGCATTTCTCTAATGATTAATGATGTTGATCAGCGTTTCATGTGCCTCTTGGCCATGTATATGTTCTCTTTGGAGAAATTTCTATTTAGGTCTTCTGCCCATTTTTGGATTGGGTTGTTTGTTTTTTTGATATTAAGCTGCATGAGCTGTTTATATATTTTGGAAATTAATCCTTTATCCTTTGATTCGTTTGCAAATATTTTCTCCCATTCTGAGGGTTGTCTTTTTCTGTTGTTTACAGTTTCCTTTGCTGTGCAAAAGTTTTTAAGTTTCATTAGGTCCCATTTGTTTATTTTTGTTTTTATTTCCATTACTCTAGGAGTTGGGTCAAAAAGTATCTTGCTGTGATTTATGTCATAGAGTGTTCTGCCTATGTTTTCCTCTAAGAGTTTGATGGTGTCTGGTCTTAAATTTACGTCTTTAATCCATTTTGAGTTTATTTTTGTGTATGGTGTTAGGGAGTGTTCTAATTTCATTCTTTTACATGTAGCTGTCCAGTTTTCCCAGCACCACTTATTGAAGAAGCTGTCTTTTCTCCACTGTATATTCTTGCCTCCTTTATCAAAGATAAGGCGACCATATGTGCGTGGGTTTATCTCTGGGCTTTCTATCCTGTTCCATTGACGTATCTTTCTGTTTTTGTGCCAGTACCATACTGTCTTGATTACTGTAGCTTTGTAGTATAGTCTGAAGTCAGGGAGCCTGATTCCTCCAGCTCCATTTTTTGTTCTCAAGATTGCTTTGGCTATTCGGGGTCTTTTGTGTTTCCATACATACTGTGAAATTTTTTCTTCTAGTTCTGTGAAAAATGCCAGTGGTAGTTTGATAGGGATTGCATTGAATCTGTAGATTGCTTTGGGTAGTATAGTCACTTTCACATTATTGATTCTTCCAGTCCAAGAACATGGTATATCTCTCCATCTGTTTGTGTCATCTTTGATTTCTTTCATCAGTGTCTTATAGTTTTCTGAGTACAGGTCTTCTAGCTCCTTAGGTAGGTTTATTCCTAGGCATTTTATTCTTTTTGTTGGCAATGGTGAATGGGATTGTTTCCTTAACTTCTCTTTCTGATCTTTTGTTGTTAGTGTATAGGAATGCAAGAGATTTCTGTGCATTATTTTTGTGTCCTGAAACTTTTCTAAGTTCATTGATGAGCTGTAGTAGTTTTCTAGTGGCATCTATAGGTTCATCTATGTATAGTGTTATGTCATCTGCAAACAGTGACAGTTTTAGTTCTTCTTTTCCTATTTGTATTCCTTTTATTTCTTTTCCTTCTTTGACTGCCGTGGCTAGGACTTCCAAAACTATGTTGAATAAGAGTGATGAAAGTGGACGTCTTGGCCTTGTTCCTTATCTTAGAGGAAATGCTTTCAGTTTTTCACCATTGAGAGTGATGTTTGCTGTGAGCTTGTCGTATATGGCCTTTATTATGTTGAAGTAGGTTCCCTCTATGCCCACTTTCTGGAGAGTTTTTATCATAAATGTTGAGTTTTGTCAAAATCTTTTTCTGCATCTGTTGCGCTGATCATATGGTTTTTATTCTTCCATTTGTTAATATGGTGTGTCACATTGATTAGCGTATACTGAAGAATCCTTGCATCCCTAGGATAAATTCCATTTGATCATGGTATATGATCCTTTTGATGTGTTGTTGGATTCTGTTTACTAGTATTTTGTTGAGAGCTTTTGCATCTATATTCATCCATGATATTGGTCTGTAATTTTCTTTTTTGGTAGTACCTTTGTCTGGTTTTGGTATCAGCGTTTTGGTGGCCTCATACAATGAGTTTGGGAGTGTTCCTCTCTCTGCAATTTTTTGGAAGAGTTTGAGAAGGATGGGTGTTAGCTCTTCTCTAAATGTTTGATAGAATTCACCTGTGAAGCTATTGGGTCCTGGACTTTTGTTTGTTGGAAGATTTTTAATCACAGTTTCAATTTCGGTGCTTGTGATTGGTCTGTTCATATTTTCTATTTCTTCCTGGTTCAGTCTTGGAAGGTTATACCTTTCTAAGAACTTGTCCATTTCTTCCAGGTTGTCCATTTTATTGGCAAAGAGTTGCTTGTAGTAGTCCCTTATCATGCTTTGTATTTCTGCGGTGTCCTTTGTAACTTCTCCTTTTTCATTTCTAATTTTATTGATTTGAGTCCTCTCCCTCTTTTTCTAGATGTGTTTGGCTAAAGGTTTATCAATTTTGTTTATCTTCTCAGAGAAACAGCTTTTAGTTTTATTGCTCTTCGCTGTTGTTTTCTTTGTTTCTACTTCATTTATTTCTGCTCTGATCTTTATGTTTTCTTTCCTTCTACTAACTTTGGGTTTTGTTTGTTCTTTCTCTGCTTCCTTTAGGTGTAAGATTAGATTGTTTTTTCGAGATTTTTCTTGTTTCTTGAAGTAGGATTGTATTGCTATAAACTTCCCTCTTAGAACTGCTTTTGTGCATCCCATAGGTTTTGGATCGTCGTGTTTTCATTGTCATTTGTCTCTAGACATTTTTTGTTTTCCTCTCTGATTTCTTCAGTGACCTCTTGGTTATTTAGTAACGTATTGTTTAACCTCCATGTGTTTGTGTTTTTTATGTTTTTTCCCTGTAACTTATTTCTAATCTCATAGTATTATGGTCGGAAAAGATGCTTGATATGGTTTCAATTTTCTTAAATTTACCGAGGCTTGATTTGTGACCCAATATGTGATCTATCCTGGAGAATGTTCCATGTGCACTTGAGAAGAAAGTGTAATCTGCTGTTTTTGGATGGAATGTCCTATAAATATCAATTAAATCTATCTGGTCTATTGTGTCATTTAAAGCTTGTGTTTCCTTATTAATTTTCTGTCTGGATGATCTGTCCATTGGTGAGAGGTGTTAAAGTCCCTCACTATTATTGTGTTACTGTCTCTTTTGTCTTTTATAGCTGTCAGCATTTGCCTTATGTATTGAGATGCTCCTATGTTGGATACATATATATTTTTACTTGTTATATCTTCTTCTAGGATTGATCCCTTGATCTGATCACTATGTAGTGTCCTTCCTTGTCTCTTGTGACATTCTTTATTTTAAAGTCTATTTTATCTGATATGAGTATTGCTACTCTAGCTTTCTTTTGATTTCCATTTGCATGGAAAATCTTTTTCCATCCCCTCACTTTCAGTCTGTATGTGTCCCTAGGTCTGAAGTGGGTCTCTTGTAGACAGCATATATATGGATCTTGTTTTTGTATCCATTCAGTGAGCCTGTAACTTTTGGTTGGAGCATTTAATGCATTCACATTTAAAGTAATTATCGATATGTATGTGCCTATTTCCATTTTCTTAATTGTTTGGGTTTGATTTTGTAGGTCCTTTTCTTCTCTTGTGTTTCCCACTTAAAGAAGTTCCTATAGCATTTGTTGTAGAGCTGGTTTGGTGGTACTGAATTCTCTTAGTTTTTGCTTGTCTGTAAAGCTTTTCGTTTTTATTTTAAAGATTTAATTTTTGGCTGCGTTGGGTTTTCATTGCTTTGTTTGGGCTTTCTCTAGTTCAGGCGAGCGGGGGCTATTTTTCATTGCGATGCATGGGCTTCTTATTGCGGTGGCTTCTCTTTTTGCAGAGTACGGGCTCTAGACACACGGGCTTCATTAGTTGCAGCGTGCCAGCTCAGTAGTTGTGACTCATGGTCTCTAGAGCGCAGGCTCGGTAGTTGTGGTGCATGGGCTTAGTTGCTCTGTGCCATGTGGGATCTTCCCAGACTTGGGATCGAACCCCTGTCCCCTGCATTGGCAGGCAGACTCTTATCCACTGCACCACCAGGGAAGTCCTGTAAAGCTTTTGATATCTCCTTTGAATCTGAATGAGGTGCTTGCCGGGTAGAGTAATCTTGGTTGTAGTTTCTTCCCTTTCATCACTTTAAATATATCATGCCACTCTCTTCTGGCTTGTAGAGTTTCTGCTGAGAAATCAGCTGTTAACCTTATGGGAGTTCCCTTGTATGTTGTTTGTCATTTTTCCCTTCTTGCTTTTAGTAATTTTTCTTGGTCTTTAGTTTTTGTCAATTTGATTACTATGTGTCTCAGTGTGTTTCTCTTTGGGTTTATCCTGCCTGGGACTCTTTGCACTTCCTGGACTTCGGTGGCTATTTCCTTTCCCATGTTAGGGAATTTTTCGACTATAATCTCTTCAAATATTTTCTTGGGTCTTTTCTCCTTCTGCAACCCCTACAATGCGAATGTTGGTGCATTTAATGTTGTCCGAGAGGTCTTGTAGGCTGTTTTCATTCCTTTTCATTCTTTATTCTGTTCTGCAGCAGTGAATTCCACCATTCTGTCTTCCAGGTCACTTATGTGTTCTTCTGCCTTAGTTATTCTGCTATTGATTCCTTCTAGTGTATTTTTCATTTCAGTTATTGTATCATTTATGTCTGTCTGTTTGTTTTTTAATTCTTCTAGGTCTTTTAAAAATATTTCTTGCATCTTCTCTATCTTTGCCTCCATTCTTTTTCCAAGGTCCTGGATCATCTTCACTATCACTATTGTGAATTCTTTTTCTGGAAGTTTGCCTATCTCCACTTCATTTAGTTGTTTTTCTGGGGTTTTATCTTGTTCCTTCCTCTGGTACCCAGTCCTCTGCCTTTTCATTTTGTCTATCTTTCTGTGAATTTTGTTTTTGTTCCATAGACTTCAGGATTGTAGTTCTTCTTGCTTCTGCTGTCTGCCCTCTGGTGGATTAAGCTGTCTCAGAGGCTTGTGCAAGCTTCCTGATGGGGGGTACTGGTGGTGGGTAGGGCTGGGTATTGCTCTGGTGGGCAGAGCTCAGTAAAACTTTAATTCGCTTGTCTGGTGATGGGTGGGTCCATGTCAGCCTCTCAATAGTGATACCATTGGCTAAGAATGCTAGGGGCACTCACCTGGCCCCTTACTACTTATGGCAGCCCCCACAGACATTTCCCCTTTCAGAGTCAATATTGTGGCTGGACCTGCTTTTGTGGTTCCTATTATGATTACAAGATATATCTCAGCAACAGCCATCAGGGAACTTTGAAAAATCAAGGTCTATTACTCATAGGTACTGGAGGGTACCTTGCATGCCTAGGGCCATGAAATGGGCAGGGGGCGGGGTGGAGGTGGGCAGCAAGTTCACACAGGCCTGGGTTCTGCCTTTATTGGGACCTAGGGTGGGATGCCTAGGCTTTTGTACATTCACTCTTTATTGGTGAATTTAAAACATAAGTGTGGGAATTAAAGCTCAGGAGGGGGGCTTTCCTTGTGGCGTAGTGGTTGAGAGTCTGCCTGCCGATGCAGGGGACATGGGTTTGTGCCCTGGTCTGGGAAGATCCCGCATGCCGCAGAGCGGCTGGGCCCATGAGCCATGGCCGCTGAGCCTGCGTGTCTGGAGCCTGTGCTCCGTGACGGGAGAGGCCACAACAGTCAGAGGCCCACGTACTGCAAAAAAATAAAATAAAATAAAGCTCAAGAGGGGAAAAACTAACTGACAATAAGTCTGGTTGGTTATCTAGGTCTACCAGAGTTTTCTAAGAAGGAGAATTTCTTGGGTGGGGCAGCCTGGCTCTTCATGTATTGTGTAGATGAAGTGTGTTTATTCTAAACGGATGTTTTTGAAGTGGATGCCTCAATAATCAAAAGTTTAATGTGAGGCACTTAGACTATAATCAGGAAAGCTCCTCGTCAAGCCCTTAAACTACATGTTAATATACACCTCCGTTTTAGAGTATAGGGTTCATTGATATTCAAAGATGGATATTTTGATTATCACCCCCATTTTCATATGAAATGTGATTGTCTTTCCAAAAAGCATAGTTAACTTCTAAGAAATCAGGAGCAGGGGTCCTGCACATTTGCTGTTGGCTGGTGTTCAGAAGCTTCAGTGTCCTTAGCTCTAAAGCTGCCTCAGAAGTGTCTACTCTATAAATTTCTTGGCACACAAACTCCTGGGTAGTGCCTGATTTAGTTGCTCACTTGAAACCAATACAGATTTGTTCTTTTCTTAATCATGAGCAAGATATGGTTTAGCAGAATTCATGGCCTTTCCTTAAAAATAACCAGTCACAGTCTTTTGTTTTGCCTTACTGATTTTAAGATACTGGGTTATATGTATCTTCTGACATTTAAACAAGTGCAGTAAGGTTTTTTGCACATACAGATAAATTAATGCATTAATAAGAGATTAAATGATATATTATAGTTTCTCCCTTATTCATTGGTATATGTTAGCCATTCCATTCTGACTTTAGAGATGAAGCACATAGTCTTAATTCCAAATGTAGTGAACATTTTCCTGGTGGGGACATAATGTGCAGACCTGTTGTTTAAAACTGAGAACATACAGCTCTTAATTATATCAACTCTTTTTCTATATACAGTAGAATTTTATCAACTTGTTATGGATTAAAAAACATTTTGATGCATAATAAAACTAGTTATGCTTACCTCATTAAAGTAATAGGGCATTGACAATAACTTAAATTGAAATTACCTGTTTTTGAAAGCATTCAGTATAATAAAAAGGAAATGAGGACTAATGAAAGCTGATTCTCATTATTATTTACTTAGTGCATAATTTGGTATTTGTGTAGGGTGTACTTGGCAACTTTGGGTCTGTTCCCAGTATTTTAAAAGTATTATTATCATGCCTCTTCCAGAGACTTTACTATTATTTTTGAAAGGGTAGGAACCTGCATCACATGAAGGAAACCAGCAGAGAATGAATCAGACCCAGCGGCATGTGGAGCATTAATGCATTCAGGTTGGCAAGGCCACCTTAGTAACTATAGTGTGAATTAATATCTGCTCTTAATGTGCTTTTCTGGGATATTTAGATATTTAAAATAAGGATGTAGACATATATTTAAAATGATATTTAAATATTTAAAATACATGTGGAGGGCTTCCCTGGTGGTGCAGTGGTTGAGAGTCCGCCTGCCGGTGCAGGGGACACGGGTTCGTGCCCCGGTCCGGGAGGATCCCGCATGCCGTGGAGTGGCTGGGCACGTGAGCCATGGCCGCTGGGCCTGCGCGTCTGGAGCCTGTGCTCCGCAATGGGAGAGGCCACAACAGTGAGAGGCCTGCGTACTGCAAAAAAAAAAAAAAAAACATATGGAAAGTGAGTCAAGAACCTCTAAGGGACACTACCAGATAGCTAGAAGCAACTTTTGAGTTATTCAGTGCTCCCTTTGTGCATTAAGAGGAGCGGTATTTAGGACATGTTTGTCTTCTGGAGACTCCATTCTTAGCACAGACCTGCTGCCCATGGACAATGAACCACCTAGAGTTTTTAGCATTGTGGCTGCTGAAAGGCAGGTAATTGGAAATCTCAAGAGGATTTCAGTAATGCTCTAATAGATGTAACTGAAGGTAGTGTTGAAATATTGCCCTAAACATTATTTGTCGTGTTTTGGGTGTCTGGCTTATGCATGACAGCATGTAGTTATCCACCTTTCTTAGTGGTGTGTGTGTAGATATAATAGGCAGTAAGGGGGGGAGTAAACTTCATAAGGAGCCATGCTTTGTCCTTATATGATCATCTGTTCCTTATTGCTTGACCTAGTTTTATGGAAGGCTATGTGTAACGGCACCTTCATTCTCTGAAGAACGTTATTTTCATGGTAAATCTGTTAAACCAAATCGCAGGATTGTAGCACAGTCTCAATTATAATGTAGAATGTTTCCTTATATTTAACTAACACATAGGTTAGCAGTGTATTATAATAAACTGTAAACAGAAAAATATTCATCATTATGATTTGTTTGTCATGCACTTGTGGCAAAATGGCAGTGTTTAAAATTTGTATGGAGATTGCAAAAGCCCCAAATTTCCAAGATAATATTTACCATCTCATCTCAGATTATTAAAATCATACTGCTTTTAACACCAGGTTGCAGACTAAAAAAGTTAACCATAGAGGATGTGATTTCTCTCTTTTCCTCCTTTTTCTTCTCCACTCCCCCCCTCCCCTCGCCATTCTCTTTGGAGTCAGTGATGGTTGGAGAGCCTTTGCCCTGCTGAGAGATTTTTCATTTTGGAGGAAGTTCCAGTGTATTGCTCTTTGTCTCCCCCTTAGTGATTGTGAGCACTTGCCTGATTGCTGGTCTTCCCAGAGCTTCTGCAAGTTGGATGCAATTGACAGAGTCCTCTCCATCTCTCCTTCCTCATACCCTATCTGTCTACCCAGTTCCTCAACTATTTATAAATTTGAATTGATTAATCAGGAAACTAACGGGATTATAATATTTGATTGCAACATTTACTTTGTGCATAGAATATCAGGCATTTAAATAACAAAAAGGAACACATGCTCATTATAACAATTCACAATGCAAAAGTTCAAAAATACCATTAATAGTTAACTTCTCCACCTTTCAGTTTTACACAGTCACATCATGCATTAAAAATGTGGTATCTTTTCATATGTTACCTTAGTTATATAAATGTATGCAACACTATGTATGTGTGTATGTATGCAGAAATATATATATATGGATTATTTTTAAGATAATGTAATATTATACATATTAATTGTGGGTTTTTTCCCCTGCATATGTCACACAATATAATGGAGTGGGAAGGCAGTCTGGGGCTTGGGGGCCAGCTCCATCATTTTTTAAAAATTTATATATTTTATTTTTGACTGCATTGGGTCTTCGTTGCTGAGCGTGGGCTTTCTCTAGTTGCGATGAGCAGGGGCTACTCTTTGTTGCGGTGCACAGGCTTCTCATTGTGGTGGCTTCTCGTTGCGGAGCATGGGCTCTAGGCGCACAGGCTTCAGTAGTTGTGGCACGTGGGCTCAGTAACTGTGGCGCACAGGCTTAGTTGCTCCCCGCACCTCCATCATTTTTGACACACGGCTTCTGAGTTGGCTTCCTGCTGTTGTCATTCCTAGGCTAATGGAATAGAATGCAGAGAATGTAGGACAAAAATTTTTAAGGAGATGAACCAGAACAAGCACTCATTACCTTTGCTAATCTGTCACTGACCCAAGCTAGTCCCATGGGCACGGGTAGGTGCAAGTGTGGGTACATGTGTGGCTATGTGTTCTGCTGACACTTGGGAAGGGGATTCTATTTCTATAAAGAAGAGCATGGCCTCTGGGTGATAGCAGACTCTACTGCAAGTAGTAACAGCTCTTTCTCCTTTTCAGTACTTTGAATACTTCATTAAATTTTAATTTTTTAATGTTTTATAAACCCTTCTCGGTGTTCTAATTGCATTTCATACAGTCAGGCCCTTTAGGCAATTGCATATTTGACCTTCTTCACCAGAAGTTCCACAAGACCCACAAGCCTCTGACACTGGTGCCCAGTCTGTACCGTCAGGCTTGGTAGTTGTTTTACCAGGGCCTGTGTGGAAGAGGGTGGCATGAATGCATGTCGGCCCCAACTTTCCTGAATTTTCCTTTTGCTGCTCAGATATGTTCCTCCTTTTGTGTTTGTATTAAATCCTTGGATTTGTTTTTAAACATATCCTAACTTCTGGGTTTGTCCATTCTGCATTTCAAATTCCTCCAAACAAATATACTGGTATAATTGTATACTGATCTATTATTAATAAAAAGAGGTTTGTTCAGATACTTCATGGTATGACGCTTGGGGTTTTTCTCTACTGACAGCTAAAGGTTGCTTCTGGCAGTCTTTGCCGATTATAATCTTAGTTTGGGGATAGTGTGGGGAGACATTTGTGCTAACATTCCCAATTCGTAACTGCCAGCATTGATTCCACATTTGCAAGGAAACTTCCAGTCTCTTCTAAATTTGTATTCAGAGGAAGTGATAATTCCACGGTGATAACTTTCAACTCCCCCAGCAATATCAATTTGAGGACATTTGGTTTACAAGTTGCTTTTTGGATTGTTTGGCTTGTTCTGAAGCTTTTTTTTTTTTTTCTTGAAACAATACAGATCAAACTATGTAAAACTAATTTGCATGTTTTAACAAAGTAAAAGTAAACCTTCTTATGTTTACCACTCTGGTCAGGAAATAGAACATCAGTGACGCCTCAGAGATCTCTTGTGTATGTATCCTTCCAGGTCATGACCTGGTTTAAATTCTGTAGTCATTAGATTTCTATAACTATTGCCTTCTGTAATTTTGGGCATTTCATGTTAGATAGGTTGATCTTCAAACTCATGCTTTTTATGGATACAGAGGGTGTTATTAGAAAGAAAAATTCATTTACTTCCCTCAAGTTAAAAAGAAAGGCAGAATATGATACAACTAATTGAAATATTTTTTCTGT
This sequence comes from Monodon monoceros, assembly GCF_005190385.1. Taxonomy (NCBI): domain Eukaryota; kingdom Metazoa; phylum Chordata; class Mammalia; order Artiodactyla; family Monodontidae; genus Monodon; species Monodon monoceros. Next base: position 32,167,052 of record NW_021703779.1, read on the forward strand.
TTACAAATTTCTATTCAACTTAAAGCTAATGATATTACTTCCACTCCTCATTTAATTACTTTTATTAAATGTATTGAACTCTTTCAGAATTTCTGCAGACTGCTTAAAATTCATAATGTAAATGCTTGGATTTTATTTAAAGATGAATGTCGTTATAGTGAATCTTAGAGGATGTTGTCATGCCCTTACTTTCGAAGGAAAAGTATTGTCTACTTGCATTCAGTTGGTTCCCACTTGATAAAACCATAAATTTAAATACCATACTGTATCACCTTGGTGGTCATTAGGTATTCAAATAATAGTTATTGCAGAAGGTGAGTGATATGTGATATATACAGAGAGTTCATACTAATAAATAAATGCTGGGCATGAGGAAAATTGACTAAGAAGTGCATTTCACATTTATAGCCAATAGAATTCCAATAAGAGCCTCAAGATTCTGTGCTCTCCAAAGGGCTTCATGGATTTAGGGGACATGAAGTCCTTGACTGGTCACTCAGTCTCTCCTTACTTAAACAGGGCTGCTTAAATGAGGTATTGACCTATGTGTATCTCCTCTGTCATAAAATACACCAAGAGTTTTAGGTTAGCAGTTTGTAGAGCTTGCTATACCAGGTGATCATCTCACCTGTTAGAGTTTTCTGATTCAGAAATCAAGATCAAAGTGCGTTGGGAATTCCCTGGCAGTCCAGTGGTTAGGACTCTGAGCTTCCAATGCCGGGGGCCCAGGTTCCGTCCCTGGCTGGGGAACTAAGATCCCGCAAGCTGTGCGGCCAAAAGAAAAAAGAAAAAAAAAAAAGATCAAAATGGGAAGACATGGGACTGCACCTCCTAGTGTCCCTTCAAAGCAGGATTTGCTGCTCAACTATGTGAAGTGAGGTCAGCCGACTGCCTCCATTTGTCACCTCCTACAGGATCTGTCTTATCTACTTGGTACCTACCACTTGGCCTGAGGTTACACCCCACCAGGCAAGCCGGCATCCACTAACTGATAGAGGCAGGTTTAGAGAGCCAGGCATTTCAGCCTAAAGCTAGAAACTCTGAAGGGCAATCCAGAGCTCCCTGCCCAGTTGACCAAGGCCTCATCAGGCCTGCAAAGCTGTTCTACATCATCCTGTTCTCCACACCCTGCAGCCCTGCCCCTTCTTCCTACTCTCTTCTCCAGCCTGCTTCCTTCCCCTTCCTTATACAGATGTTGATCCTAATAAACATCTTAAACCCCAGACTGTTTTCTTCCAGTAAACCCAATCTATGGTAATTAGAGATTGGGTATTATGCTTCTGGGGTCCTGATGATGGCTATGAAGTGGTCTTTTCTTTTAGTTCAGGTGGATCTTGATTGCAGATGTCAGTCACTCCATCCATCCTCCATCCATCCATCCATCTGCCCATGTATGCAGTCAAAACTTCCAAGTATTTTTTTATGTGCTCTGTGCTGGTCTTTGCCTTTAAGGAGCTTTAGCTAGATGAAAGAAATTTATGTGTTAGGTGACTATGAAAACACAAAGGCCAGAAGTAGAGAGATGAATAGATAAGCTCTCCCAGATTGATGCTGTGAAGAGGTACAGAACTATAGTGGTTGTAGTTACAATGAAAAGAAAGCGATAAATGGAAAAGAGTGATTTTGATTGGATGAATATAGGGACATGGTGACTGATGGCACTGTTGGACTTCAACAAACCTTTGAAATGAAAGAGAATTAAAAAGTAGCATATATGAATGTAAATTAGGTGCTACGCCTTCACAAATCAATCTTTGTAGCTGGCTGTACTTTGTTTTGTGTAATTGAATTTTTAAAAACTTTTATTTGTAAATGAAATGTCCTTTATCCTACTAATCTCCCACATATAGCCCTTGTAGTCATTAGTAAAACTCCAAACCTTATCAGTCAATTTATTGAAATGGCCATGCAAGTTTATTATGTTTTATACTCTCTTTGATGCTTTTCTTTCCTCCCACTCTTGTACTTTATTGTTCTCTTGACAACTGTTTACCTCAATGTTATGATATTTTAAGGGTTTTATTTTCTAATTTTCAAATCCAGCGGCAGATATTTGCCCTGTGATCTTAATAACATATTCCCTGTGACTGTGTGAGTCAGTCTCCAACTGTGTTTTGTAGCCGTCACATGGGTGTTTGTAGATACTGGAATTTGATCTTTTCCAGGGTCTTTCTGGACATAGTATTTACCTATCACTACTAGATAAGTCTATGTAAAGAAGCATCAATGACAAGAAGTTGGATTCATTTCTTCCATGCTAAGATGAAAAATGTGGTTCAAGGTTCTACTTTAGGGTTTGACATGACAGCTGTATTTCATGCGCTCTAAATGATCTTTATCTATCTTGCATGAACTAATGGGATGCTACTGTGGTCTATTTTAGACTATATTCAAGTTGAAGAGCAGTGGTTTCGTACTTTTCAAGGACTGCACATTTAAACCATTTACTGGACCATCTACATGAGAGTATTTATATTTTACTCCATTTGTTGAGAAAACATATTACCAAAAGTTACTCTAAATTCAGGAACATTTTAAAGTAAAGTTTCTTTTTATTAACTATTAGAGCACATACTGAAATCTGTTAGTGAATTTTTAAAACAGATGTGAGAGTCTGCAGCCTAAAAATCGGGAACCATTTCCATAGATTATGGAAACCTATTAATAGTTTCAGTGTTCCAAGTCTGTTAATGATATCGAAGAGATACCTTTGGATGAATCTTATTTATATTTTTGGAAGGGAATAAAACAGTGAAATTCAAATAAAATTTTTCTGTTTTCCTATTCCTGGACTTACATCCAATGGGAGTATTGTGATAGAGATCATCTAACTTTGGAATATTAAATGAGAGAAGAGTGTTTTATGCTGTACTTACTACATTGTAGTTCCTGGTTAGTTTACTTTTCCCCTTCCTCTGGACCACTTTTCTATTGCCAGGAGTCCTCAGCTGATACCACCCTCTGCAACCATATTCCCTTTGAAAGCAATGCCAGGCTATTTCCTGGTTTCCCAAACCCTTGTGATCATTTCATCATATCCTAGTTTATCACTAATAAGTGTTCCCTTGCCTAGGTGTTAATATTTAACTTCAAAGCTATTAGTTTATAATCAACAAATATTCTTCCGGATTGCATTCCTCTAACCAATGAGAATACATATTTCATGGTGGGAACTTAGGCCTTTGGCCAGATGGTTGGGAAAATGATTTTTCACAAGGAATTCTATTAGAGGAAGTTCCATCATGACACAGAGATGGCCTCCAATTCTGACCAATTCCAGAGGTTTCAAATCACAAATATCCCTTCTTTCCTTTTAGTTTCATTTAAAAATATATATATATATATAATATATATATATATATATACTATATATATATATTTTTTATACTTATCTCTTAAAGATATCATGGAGCTTCATTGTTTCATTTCTAGAGTGATTTGGGATGACAAACATAAGAGTCTCTTATCTTCACTATTGCTTGGGACAGAATTAGAGATGTGTAATTAGACTATTAATTATTCACCAGCTAATGACTGGAGAGATGAATGATGAGACTTTCCGCACATTATTTTATGAATTAATTAATGTGGTCACCATGCCATTCAGTATCAAAATTGTGATTTGTAAAAATATAATTTGGATCTTATTGGTTATTCTCTGATGTAGACATAAACATTCTTATTTGACTTACTTTTCTTTTTCTAATTTAGCGTTTCTTTTTTGTTGGTTTTACCTTTGTTAGTTTGTAGTGGCTTCCTTCCTAGAATCCAGTAGTGTGGAGAATAATCAAATAGGACTAAGGCAATAATGGCTGTTTGAGTATGGAGAAAGGTATATAGTGTGTGATGTGTGTGTATGTGTGTGTGCATATGTGTATACATGTGCACATGCACTATGTGTGTATACATTAGATTAAGGGAGACAGATATATTAGGCCAATTTTATGAAGTTGCCAGTATCATAGATGAAAACTTACGAATAGTAGCAATTTCATTTCAGTCAATGGTATGTTTAAAGATATTTTTATGATGCCTACAGATTTAGTAAAGATCAAATGATGCCAGTGACACTATAGGAATATCTTGTTCTTAAACTTGTAGCATTCAGAGGCATCGTTTCTGTGGTAATAGAAAATAAAGATAACTTCAAAACAGCATCATGAGGATATTGAAATGAAATTAAATGAGAGTTCCTTTATGATCCTGAAACTTGAATCAGTTTTGATTCATTCCAAAAAAATAAATCAGTCAGAACTCTGGAACTTTATGACTGTACTGCCATATATTTATTCTCTTATCTTCTCTTAAATGATTCTTAAAAACACTTGCACAAAACAATATAAAATTGTATAGTTGGGCTAATAGCATATAGAGATATTTTGTAAATAACATTACAAAGCAGGGCAATAGAAATGAAGCTATATCGGAACAAGGAAATGACACTGTATAGTAAATTGAATCCACAGAAAGAAAAGATGAGAACCAGAAATGGTAATGAAATGTAATATAAAAACCTATATAAATAGATTTTTCCTTTCTTCTCTTAACATCTTTAGAAGACATAAGGTTATATAAAATAACAATTATAACACTAGATTGTTGGGTTTGTGACACATAAAGATGTAATTCTATGTGACAGTAAAGAAAAGGAATAGAACTATATTGGAGCAACATTTCATAACATTGAGTTAGTATAAATCTGGAGTAGATGCTAAGTTGAGATGCATATTATAATCCTGAGAGCAAACAATAAGAAAATAACATAAAAATGCAGTTAAAAATCATTGAGGAATCAACATGGTATACTAGAAAGAATCCACTTAATATAGAAGAAGACAATAAAGAAGAAACAAAAGAAAAAATATGAAGCATACAAAAGACAAATAAAGTAGCAGATATAAATCCAAAAATATCAGTAATAACCCTACATGTGAATGGACTAAACAAGCTAATCAAAAGACAGAAATTGTCAGGCTTGATTTAAAAAAAAAAACAAAAAACGATTGGGGGGCGGGGAAGAAGGCAGAAGAGTAAGATGCAGAGATCACCTTCCTCCCCACAGATACACCAGAAGTACATCTACACGTGGAACAACTCCTACAGAACATCTACTACTGAATGTTGGCAGAAGACCTCAGACCTCCCAAAAGGCAAGAAAGTCCCCACGTACCTGGGTAGGGCAAAAGAAAGAAGAATAAACAGAGACAAAAGAATAGGAATGGGATCTGCACCAGTGGGAGGGAGCTGTGAAGGAGGAAAGGTTTCCAAACACTAGGAAGCCCCTTCCCAGGAAGAGACTGTGGGGGGCTGATGGGGGAAGCTTCAGAGCCATGGAGGAGAGCACAACAACAGGGGTGCGGAGGGCAAAGTGGAGACTTTAAAATAAAGACTATTACAAGAGACAGAGAAGGATACTACATAATGATCAAGGGATCAATCCAAGAAGGAGATATAAAAATTGTAAATATTTATGCACCCAGCATAGGAGAACTTCAATACATAAGGCAAATGCTAACAGCCATAAAAAGGGAAATTGACAGTAACACAATCATAGTAGGGGGCTTTAACACCCCACTTTCACCAATGGACAGATCAAAATGAAAATAAATAAGGAAACACAAGCTTTAAGTGATACATTAAACAAGGTGGACTTAATTGATATTTATAGGAGATTCCATCCCAATATAATAGTATACATATTCTTCTCAAGTAGTCATGGAACATTCTCTAGATAGATCATATCTTGGGTCACAAATCAAGCCTTGGTAAATTTTAAAAAATTGAAATTGTATCAAGTATCTTTTCCGACCACAACACTATGAGACTAGATATCAGTTACATGAAAACAACTTTAAAAACACAAACACATGGAGGTTAGACAGTATGCTACTAAATAACTGAGAGATCACTGAAGAAATCAAAGAGGAAATCAAAAAATACCTAGAAACAAATGACAATGGAGACACGATGACCCAAAACCTATGGGATGCAGCAAAAGCAGTTCTAAGAGGGAAGTTTGCAGCAACACAATCCTACCTCAAGAAACAAGAGAAATCTCAAATAAACAACCTAACCTTACACCTAAAGCAATTAGAGAAAGAAAACAAAAAAAGCCCAAAGTTAGCAGAAGGAAAGATATCATAAAGATCAGATCAGAAATAAATGAAAAAGAAATGAAGGAAATGATAGCAAAGATCAGTAAAACTAAAAGCTGGTTCTTTGAGAAGATAAACAAAATTGATAAACCATTAGTCAGGCTCATCAAGAAAAAAAGGGAGAAGACTCAAATCAACAGAATTAGAAATGAAAACAGAGAAGGAATAACTGACACTGCAGAAATACAAAGGATCATGAGAGATTACTACAAGCAACTGTATGCCAGTAAAATGGACAACCAGGAAGAAATGAACAAAGTCTTAAAAAAGCACAATGTTCCGAGACAGAAGCACAAAGAAATAGAAAATAAAAACAGACCAATCACAAGCACTGAAATTGAAACTGTGATTAAAAATCTTCCAACGAACAAAAGCCCAGGACCAGATGGCTTCACAGGCAAATTCTATCAAACATTTAGAGAAGAGCTAACACCTATCCTTCTCAAGGACTTCCAAAATATAGCAGAGGGAGGAACACTCCCAAACTCATTCTACGAGGCCACCATCACCCTGATACCAAAACCAAAGATGTCACACACATTAAAAAAAAAAACTACAGACCAATATCACTGATGCACATAGATGCAAAAATCCTCAACAAAATACTAGCAAACAGAATCCAACATCACATTAAAAGGATTGTACACCATAATCAAGTGGCGTTTGTCCCAGGAATGCAAGGATTTTTCAATATATGAAAATCAAGGTGATACACCATATTAACAAACTGAAGGATAAAAACCATGTGATAATAGATGCAGAAAAAGCTTTCAACAAAATTCAACACCCAGTTATGATAAAAACTCTCCAGAAAGTAGACATAGAGGGAACTTACCTCAACATAATAAAGGCCATATGTGACAAACCCACAGCCAACATTGTTCTCAGTGGTGAAAAACTGAAACCATTTCCTCTAAAATCAGGAGCAAGACAAGGATGCTCACTCTCACCATTATTATTCAGCATAGTTTTGGAAGTTTTAGCCACAGCGATCAGAGAAGAAAATAAAATAAAAGAATCCAAATCAGAAAAGAAGTAAAGCTGTCACTGTTTGCAGATCACATGGTACTATACATAGAATATCCTAAGGATGCTACCAGAAAACTATCAGAGTTAATCAATGAATTTTGTAAAGTAACAGGATACAAAATTAATGCACAGAAATCTCTTTCATTCCTATGCACTAATGATGAAAATTGGAAAGAGCAATTAAGGGAACACTCCCATTTACCATTACAACCAAAAGAATAATATACCTAGGAATAAACCTACCTAAGGGGACAAAAGACCTGTATGCAGAAAACTATAAGACACTGATGAAAGAAATTAAAGATGATACAAACAGATGGAGAGCTGTACCATGTTCTTGGATTGGAAGAATCAATATTGTGAAAATGACTGTACTACCCAAAGCAATCTACAGATTCAATGCAATCCCTGTCAAACTGCGAATGGCATTTTTCACAGAGCTAGAACAAAAAATTTCACGATTTGTATGGAAACAAAAAAGACTCCAAATACCCAAAGCAGTCTTGAGAAAGAAAAACGGAGCTGGAAGAATCAGGCTCCCTGACTTCACACTATACTACAAAGCTACAGTAATCAAGACAGTATGGTACTGGCACAAAAACAGAAATATAGATCAGTGGAACAGGATAGAAAGCCCAGAGATAAACCCACGCACGTATGGTCACCTTATCTTTGATAAAGGACACAAGAATATAGAGTGGAGAAAAGGGAGCCTCTTCAATAAGTGGTGCTGGGAAAACTGGACAGCTACTTGTAAAAAAATGAAATTAGAATACTTCCTAACACCATACACAAAAATAAACTCAACATGGATTCAAGACCTAAATGTAAGGCCAGACACTATAAAACTCTTAGAGGAAAATATAGGCAGAACACTCTATGACATAAATCACAGCAAGATCTTTTTTGGCCCACCTCCTAGAGAAATGGAAATAAAAACAAAAATAAACAAATGGGACCTAATGAAACTTCAAAGCTTCTGCACAGCAAAGGAAACCATAAACAAGACCAAAAGACAACCCTCAGAATGGGAGAAAATATTTGCAAATGAAGCAACTGACAAAGGATTAATCTCCAAAATTTATAAGAAGCTCATGCAGCTCAATAATAAAAAAACAACTCAATCCAAAAATGGGCAGAAGACCTAAATAGACATTTCTCCAAGGAAGGTTTACAGATTGCCAACAAACACATGAAAGAATACTCAACATCATTAATCATTAGAGAAATGCAAATCAAAACTACAATGAGGTATCACCTCACACTGGTCAGAATGGCCATCATCAAAAAATCTAGAAACAATAAATGCTGGAGAGGGTGTGGAGAAGAGGGAACCCTCTTGCACTGCTGGTGGGAATGTGAATTGGTACAGCCACTATGGAGAACAGTATGGAGATGCCTTAAAAAACTAAAAATAGAACTACCATATGACCTCGCGATCCCACTACTGGGCATGTACCCTGAGAGAACCATAATTCAAAAAGAGGCATGTACCAAAATGTTCATTGCAGCTCTATTTACAATAGCCAGGACATGGAAGCAACCTAAGTGTCCATCATCAGATGAATGGATAAAGAAGATGTGGCACATATATACAATGGAATATTACTCAGCCATAAAAAGAAATGAAATTGAGTTATTTGTAGTGAGGTGGATGGACCTAGAGTCTGTCATACAGAGTGAAGTAAGTCAGAAAGAGAAAAACAAATACTGTGTGCTAACACAAAGATATGGAATCTAAAAAAATAAGTAAATAAATAAATGGTTCTGATGAACCTAGGGGCAGGACAGGAATAAATACGCAGATGTAGAGAATGGACTTGAGAACATGGTGAGGGGGAATGGTAAGCTGGGATGAAGTGAGAGAGTAGCATGGACATATATACACTACCAAATGTGAAATAGATGGCTAGTGGGGAGCAGCTGCATAGCACAGGGAGATCAGCTTGGTGCTTTGTGACCACCTAGAGGGGTGGGAAAAGGAGGGTGGGAGGGAGACAGAAGAGGGAGTAGATATGGGGATATATGTATATGTATAACTGATTCACTTTGTTATACAGCAGAAACTAACACACCATTGTAAAGCAATTATACTCCAATAAAGATGTTAAAAAATATTTTTTAAATAAAAGTTTTGTTCATATAAGAAAAAAGTGTCAGTGGAGTGTTGGTAAATTTATACCACTTCCTCTGCCTACATCTGCCTTGTCCACTGGAAGTTTCCACATCCATAGGCAGCCTTATTACTCCATTATCCATGCTCCTGTCCCACTAAAGTAGCATTTGTTACTTGTGGTTATTTATGTAATGTGGTTAATATATTTTGAAATATCATATTTTTATATGTTTCTTTTCATGTGGAATTTACTCCATGGTTGGCCAGAGATGTTCAGCTTCTTTAGCAGGAATGGGGATGTAGGGTAAGAAGAGGGCACTTACAGCAGGAATGCAAATCAGAGTTTCAGTGTTCATTTTTATTTTTTAATTTCCAGATCAGAATTTTTCTGTCCGTAGCAATACTGTGGTCTTAAAAATTAGACATGGTACTGAACAAAATATTTTTTCTTTGTGTCTTAGGTTCTCACTGTCATGTCAATAGCCAAAACTGGCTTAAGTTTCTTGTGGTTGGAAGGGATGTAGGAGTTTCAAAGTCACTGAGGGTGACTGAGTTAAGACCCAGGCAATCTGTTGTGGAGCCTGACTAAATGAGAGGGACTCCATTGAATAGGTAGAAGAGTCGGAGATGGTTGGCTCTGCAGCCACAGCATTAATGAAAAATATATGATGACTGGGAAGTGGCTGAGTCACTTATGAGACCCTCTTGGTCCTGGGTGGGACTAAGGGGAGAGACTCAAGATCCCTATCTCAGGCCTCAGTAGCAGATGGCAACATGTCAGTAGGCTCCAGGTAGAGAGGGGGCATTGCCAAAGAGACTGAGTATCCAGAAAAGTAGTGACAGATGCATGTACAGACACAAGAACCCGTCTCCCCTCCCTCATGAAAGCCCACTGCAGGGCTGATCCATGTTCTGAGAGACCTTACACAATTTGGAGATCCCTTCTTTATAAAATAATATCAAATTCTAAATACAAAAATTACATGCATAGCTTTAGAAGAGGCTCATGAAAGTGAGGAAACCTGAAGTTGAAGCTTTATTTGGTAGAAAATATACCTACCTCTTCCCAGATACCATCTTGTTGGGGGGATGGGAAGGTCTGAAATTTTGACTATTTACCCCAAAGAACAGAGTTACTGTAAAGAGACTGTTCAGGTTAGAAGAGACTAAGATATGTGAAGATCCAAGTCTACATTTCCTCCTTTTCCTCTACAGCCAGTCTGAGTGGGAGAATGAGGAAGATTCTGTTAAGGAAAACAGCACAGCTGTGTATAACTATGTAAATTATTTTCAACACCACTGACTTATTCATGAATCTGTGTACCCCACTAATTTTTAAGCATTCTGACGGCAGGAAGCACATCTCATTCATCTGGCATCTCTAACACCCAGGGTCATTGATAACATGGAATGTGGCCAATGTTCATTAAACTTTTATTTATTAACGTTGTCACTCACAGAGCTTTAGTTTTTGAGCTTATGTGGTGAAAGAAATAAAACTTTGAAATTGGATCTCAGGACAGTCATAAAACAGGAAAATTTTGTGAAATATAAAAATTAGGGGTAAAAGAAGAAAAGGTAAAGGATTTGCATTCTAGGAGAGATTCTAGTGAGAGAGGGTCAAGTTGGAGAAAGGTGGGATATGTACTATGAATGTCATACATTGAACATTATGTATAATATTAAACTATAAAGTCTTAAAAATAACTTTAAGGCATTTATTCCATAATACCTATATTAGTTTGCTAGAACAACCATAACAAAATACCACAGACTGGCAGCCTTAAACAACAGAAATTTATTTTCTCACAGTTTTGGAGGCTAGAAGAGCAAGATGAAGGTGTCTGCAGATTGGTTCTCTTCTGAGGCCTCTGGCTTGGCTTGCAGATGGCCGCCTTCTCTCTGTGTCCTTACATGGTCTTTCTTATGTGTGCACACCCCCCTGGTGTCTCTCTGTGTGTCTAAACTCCATCTTATAAGGACACCAGTCAGATTGGATTAGGGCCCACTCTAAGAGCTTCATTTTACCTTAATCACCTCTTTAAAGGCCTTAACTCCAAATACAGTTACATTCTGGAATACTGAGGGTTAGGTTTTTAACATATGACTTTTGGGGGCACATATTTCAGACCATAACAATGCCATGTGTCTTCTGTTATTAAAAATATATATAAATTGGGTGTTATATTTTACAATAAATTTTATATTGCTGTATTCGAAATAATATGCTTAATGTTTCCTGTCTTTTGTGCCTGTTATAGAATGAATTGTGTCTCCCTAGAATTCACTTGTTGAAGCCCTAACCCCCATTATGACTGTATTTGGAGATAGAACCTTTAGGATGTAATTATGGTTAAAGATGTCATAAGGGTGGGACCCTAAGCTGTCTTCTTAGGAAGAGAGGTCTCACCAGAAACTGAATTGGCTGGCACCTTGCTTGTTCTTGGACTTCTTGCCTCCAAAACTGTGAGAAAATACATTTCTATTGTTTAAGTTACCCAGCCTATGGTATTCTGTTATGACAGCCTGAGCAGACTAATACAGTACCTAACATCCTTTGATATAATTTCATTTGTTTATAACCAGTAATCATTTTTATGATGTGATTTTCATTGAAAAATAAACTTTTTTGATTTGTATTTTCCATAATATAAAACTCAAAATAGAAGCAGAATATAAACATCATGTACCCTTCATTGAAACTGTAAAGTAGGATATCACTTAAAATAAGACTACTATAACTTACTTTCTAATTCCATTGATTTTTTTTTTTTTTTAACTTCGGTTAACATTTTACTGTATTTCCTTCAAGTCAATTTTATGCATATTTATTTCTTAGTTGAGATTCCCTTCTAAACATATTTTAATCCTGCTTTATTAACTTAACATAAGCATTTCCCTGTTTTGTTAAAAACTCTTTACAAACATCACTTTTAATTACAAAGAGATACCGTTGTTTATGGAACCATTCCCATTCTGTTGGACTCATTGATTTTTAAACAAATTGTTCATACACCAAAATAAATATACTTAGAAAAACTAACCCTCTTCCCTTTATAAGTATTGGGTGGGCCAAAAAGTTCATTCAGTTAATGAATACGTTGTTCAATAAAGTTCTTGGTGAAAATGAAAAATGTCTATTTTTACTTAAAACCGAACAAACTTTTTGGCCAGCCCAATAAATTTAATTCCATTTGTGATTTCACTTCTTTTATCTTTAAAAACTTTATATCTTTCTTACTTTTGCATGACCACTATAGTATCTTATTTAATGGAGTTTCATCTAAGAATGGAAATATTTCAAAGCAACAGCAGAAGAAGTGATTCTGGAACAGTGCAGTGACGTGGATTAAACAGCATGACTTTTGAATCAGACAGATGCAGACTAAAATTCTAGCTCTTTTGTACTTTTGCGACCTTGTACAAAGTACTTAACCTGTTTAAGCTCCAATTTCAATATCTGTAAAATTGACAATAATAATTCTTAAACTTCTTTGGTTGATAAAAAGTATTAGAAATAATAAAATGTGTATTACATGATGCATAGTAGATTATTATTTAAATAAATTATGATCTATGGCTTTCATATGCCAAAATGTTTTCTTAAATTATTCCAGTGGGATAACCATTAGTGACATACTAAAAACTGACTCTTGTGATATTATTTCAGGAAATAGAATATTTTAAAAATCTGTTCTGTTAGAAATAAATGTTTTGTTGTTATAAGAATGCCAGAAAACCAGTATTTGTCAAGTGTGTCTTTTATTTTTAAAAAAATTTATTGAAGGAGGTGGGATGAATGGGGAGATTGGGATTGACATATATACTCTTGATACTATGTATAAAATAGACAACTAATGAGAACCTACAGCACAGGGAACTCTACCCAGTGCTCTGTGATGACCTAAATGAGAAGGAAATCCAAAAAGAGGGGATATATGTATACGTATAGCTGATTCACTTTGCTGTACTGTGTAAACTAACACAATATTGTAAAGCAACTATATTCCAATACAAATTAAAAATAATAAATAAACTGGAAATGAACCCAAAGATCATCTATTCAATCCCACTTACTTTTCACATACGGAAAAGACTGTACTTTTCTTCAGAAAATAAGATCTTAATAGAAGTTAACAGCATTTTACATACATATTTAACAAGTTTCTAAGCGATTACTCTAGACAGAATTCAATTTGGTGTTTTTTTAACATTACTTTCTCATATGAAAGTTATTATTTCCTAAAAAATTTTTTTACTGAAGTATAGTTGATTTACAATGTTGTGTTAATCTCTGTTGTACAGCAAAGTGACTCAGTTGTATACATATATATGTATATACTTTTTCATATTTTTTTCCATTATGGCTTATCACAGGATATTGAATATAGTTCCCTGTGCCATACAGTAGGACCTTGTTGTTTATCCATCCTGTATATAATAGTTTACATCTACCAATCCCAAACTCCCAATCCTTCCCTCCCCCACCCCCATCCTTCTTGGCAACCACAAGTCTGTTCTCTATGTCTGTGAGTCTGTTTCTGTTTTGTAGATATGTTCATTTGTGTTGTATTTTATTTTATTTATTTTTTAATAAATTTATTTATTTATTTTTCGCTGCCTTGGGTGTTCGTTGCTGCTTGTGGGCTTTCTCTAGCTGTGGCGAGTGGGGGCTACTCTTTGTTTTGGTGCATGGGCTTCTCATTGTGGTGGCTTCTCTTGTTGCAGAGCATGGGGTCTAGGCGCACAAGCTTCAGTAATTGTGGCTTGCGGGCTCTAGAGCTCAGGCTCAGTAGTTGTGGCACACGGGTTTAGTTGTTCCGTGGCATGTGGGATCTTCCTGGACCAGGGCTTGAACCCATGTCCCTTGCATTGGTAGGCAGATTCTTAACCACTGTGCCACCAGGGAAGCCCTGTGTCATATTTTAGATTCCACATATAAGTGATATATCGTATTCGTCTTTCTCTTTCTGACTTACTTCACTTAGCATGATAATATCTAGTTCCATCCATGCTGCTGCAAATGGCATTATTTCATTCATTTTAATGGCTGAGTAATAGTCCATTGTATATATATCCCACATCTTGTTTATCCATTCATCTTTCAATGGACATTTAGGTTGTTTCCATGTCTCGGCTATTGTAAGTAGTGCTGCAATGGACATTGGGGTGCATGTATCTTTTCAAATTATAGTTTTGTCTGAATATATGCCCAGGAGTGGGATTGCTGGATCATATGGCAACTTTATTTTTACTTTTTTGAGGAACCTCCGCACTGGAGGTTTTCGTAGTGGCTGCACCAATTTTCATTCCCACCAACAGTGTAGTAGGGTTCCCTTTTCTCCACACCCTCTCCAGCATTTGTTATTTGTACACTTTTTAATGATAGCCATTCTGACTGGTGTGAGGTGGTATCTCATTGTAGATATGATTTGCATTTTTCTAATAATTAGCGATGATGAGCATCTTTTCATGTGCCTGTTATCCATCCGTATGTCTTCTTTGGAGAATTGTCTATTTAGGTCTTTGGCCCATTTTTTGATCGGGTTGTTTGCTTTTTTGTTATTCAATTGTGTGAATTGTTTGTGTATTTTGGAAATTAAGCTCTCGTGGGTCACATCATTTGCAAATATTTTCTCCCAGTCTGTAGGTTGTTGTGTTTTCATTAGATAAAATGGGAATTTTATTTAAATTTTTATGAGTTTAAAATAGAAAGCACATGACTTTTAATTTTACCACTTCCTACACTTGGTCCTTGATGATTCATGCAATAAATTAAATGCTCTAATTCAGTAAGGCAAAAATTCTAATGCTCTTCTTGTTTTAGAAAGTTCGTTGTGCTTTTAAAATCTAATGGTGTCTTAACTGTGAACAAAAGAAGGAAGTTTCGTCACTTAAATAAATCCTTATTGTTTGTGCATTATAAAAATCAGTTTTCTGATAGCGTCATTAAACTCTATGGTACTTGTGTTCATCATGTTATTCTTGGAGCATTATTATTGTCACAGCTCCCAGTAGTGTTAACATTAACATGGGTGGTTTCTGTTTTGACACTTTATGGTATGAGGATGCAGGTATGGAAGAATGATTTTGGAATTAAAGCCAAGCTATTCAAATTTATTGCTCTTTTATCAGAAAATACATGTCTATCAGGATATGTTAGCTGTGATAAAATTCTTCAACATTTAGAAAGTGACAGTATGGTTAATAGAATTGGGTTGTTAATCCAAGATATGTGTGTATGTTTCATTATGGAAATAAATGTATTAAAGTTCAAAATAATCATAAATGTTATTAGCTTTCCCATTTAAATTTGATGTCAGTGAGTGAGGAGTTCTGTACAAGTGAAATTATATGTTTTACACAGTAAATGAGAAAGTATAATTTTGTAGATTAAGTTTAAAATTTAATAACTCATTTCAATTAATTTTCTTCTACTCTGTAAACTCAGAAGGTTCAAATAGAAAACCTAGCATAAATGTAATCAAATGTAAAATGTAATCAAATCAATTATAAGAGTCAACTCTGTTAAACTAACCACACATAAAATCTATTGACAAAACATAATTGTAAATATTGTCTTATCGTTTGATGAAGGTAGGCCTTGAGATATGTTCAAAATGAAAAGAATGGAACAAGTCTCATGTAGAGGAGGAAAACTAATTATTCCTTTACCCTTCTAAGTTCTTGGCTGAACCTCAAGAATAAAAGATTAACAGGAGGAAAAAAAACATACTCAATTACCTATGTAAGTAGTATGGTAGCCTCAGAAAGATATGACTCAGAAGGCAGCCAGAGGACTGAGGTTTATGTGCAGTCCTGACCTAAGGTGTATAGGGGTCTAAGGCTTCAAAGGGTGGCAGGGGGGTGGAATTTACTGGAAGGTGAGAGGAGGCAATGTTTGGTAAAGAAAGATTGCCCTGCCAGATAAGTCTCCTGTGTGGAAAAGTTATCTGTAGTAATAGCTCCCTTCCTGGTGCAGGCCCCCTTTCTAATGTAAATTTGCTTTATAAATGTAGATTTCCCTTACAAATCGATAACTTCTACTCTGTTTTCAAAGCTTCTCCTGTCTCTGCAGTTTCTCCAAATAATTGGTATGCGAAAGAGGCATATTTTAGGGTGGCTTATTCTGCTACCCCTCACTTCATAACAGCCTCTGTAAAGTGCTGTTAAAGAACAAAATTCAGCTGAGTAAATTTTAAAGCTCTTCCTGGCTTTCAGCAATTCATCAGTCAGTCAGCATTCAATCTAGCAGATAGAAAGGAGCTCTGAAGGCAAGAGATTTTTATAGGCAGAAGGGGGCAAGAACAGGAAGTTGAACTGAGGCAGTGAGAGGGAACAGAATATGTCACCCCCAAATGTCCCAGTTTGGCGTGGGGATTGTTTTGAGCTAATGGCAGTTGAGAACCAGCAGACTCATGAAAAGCATTTTACCTCTCCCTTAACTGCTTAAAAGAATTTAGATAGGGGGCCTGTACCAGGAAGAGAGCTATTACCAGCAACAACTTTTTACATCAGAAAGACTTATTTTCATGGCTTGGCAAATATTTGTTTACCAAACACTTGTACTTCCCATCTTCCCATGAATTTCCTTCCTCCTCTTTGAAGCCCCAGATCCCTACCCACTTCTCCGAAGCTCAGCATAGTATGTAAACCTCAACTGCCTGACTACCTTTGAATCTTCATGTCTTTGTGGGGCTCCCATAGGTATGTAATTAAATTTGTTTTTTTCCCGTTAATCTGTCTTATGTCAATTTGATTATTCGACCAGCCAACAAATTTAGAAGGGAAGAAAGGAAAAGTTTTCTGCCCCTACAGCAAAAAAAGCAGATTGGTTATTCCAAGCTTACTTTAGGGAATGGCAGGTGTCTGTCAGGCAGATAACGTAAGTAGTGCTGATCAGGCGATTTCTGATTGACTGGTTTAAGATTCCATTTCTGGGAGAGCCAAAACTGTAAGAAGTCTTGATTTGGTGAAGTGGGGCTTAGTATAAGCAGCTCCATTTTGGGCCTGTTGTCTTCACCAATGCAAAAATGCATTCTTTGGCCTCAATGTGTTACTGAGGGCCTGCTCTCTGCTGAGCACTATGGAATACTCAAATGAATACCGTGTAGTCTCCCTCAAGAAACTCTCTGTTTAGTGGTTCCCTGATAGTTTTCCTTAGGCTCTCAGTTGCATTTGATAGAAGCAACTATTTCCTCCTGACGTCCTGTCTTAGCTTTGCATGCAAGGAAGTATTCCGGTTTCTTCATAAGGCTCTGAGCTGTTTGTTTTACCTCTAGGATTTCAAGTTAATGGACATCATCTCATTGAATTCTTACATAGGCTTTAGTGCGGCTACTTCTGCTAAGGAGTGGTGTACCATTAAAATTAGATTTTATTTAAACCTATAGTGATTCCAGTGTAATGAAGATACACAGGAATAATGCAAATGCAGATGGGAAATGCGTCAAAATCAAAGAGAAGGAATGATGTTTGTTTTCCAAACAAAGGAGCTTTATGTATGCAACACGATTTCTTCCACTAGCTTTGACTGGCCCAGGGCCACAGCAAACTTAACAACTCTGGAACCATGCTGTCTCCTTCCACTCCCACAAACATGGCCTTCCTGTTATTCATCTGTACTATCTTTAAGGTTTGAGCTTTCAGAATCCTCTTTCTGCTTTTACTTTTTCCCACTTTTCACTAGTTACAGGACCGCAAACTGCTGAGGGTGTTTATAGAGTTAAGTACTAGATCTGGCATTCTCTGTTAAATGCTTATGGTAAATTCTCTGTTAAATGCTTACGGTAAGCGGCCTTCTCTGCTCACTAAATGAGTTAGACCTAAACACCCAAATCCCCACTGAAAAACACTCTTGCCAAATTTGTATTAGATGGCTATAGAGTGGTTCTGGTGGTAGTGGACATGCATATGAAGACTTCAGATAAAAACATTTCAAGAAATATGACAGTGAAAAAATATATTTTAAAATATAAATTATACACATGTATATGCTATTACATGTATATAATAATATAAATAGATATTTGCTGCTTCAGATACTATAAATTTATATAATCAAAGAGGCCACAATTTTTGGATATTCTCTGGAAAAATAGGCGATGGATTATGTTACATTGGAGTTTTCTATATTCGGGCATATGTGGTGATAGGCATTCAATGAACATAGGGTGATTAATGATCTATCTAATAGATGTTCTATTGTGTTCATACTTTTTGCAGGTATTTTTCAGTTTTATAATATTATAACAACAATAAAATGGTCTTGACAATAGGGTCCAAGTCATATAACTGTCTGTGTCCCATTAACATGTAAAGGTAGATGTGTATGGCTATAGGCACTTAGTAAGTTCTTTCTCACTATTAATCCTCCAAAGGAAACATCATATGCACATTTCATTGTTAAGGAAAGTTTTAAATTAATTATATAAATTTTAAATTTGAAAATTAAAATTCAATACATATATAAACTATATGACATTGAAATAATTTCATCGAAGTTCAAATGCAAGTAATAGATTGATCGTATTATGCTATAATAATGTTTTTTTCTTTTTTTAGTTTAGTGCTCAAGGAGCATGTATTTCTCATGTACTGCCAGAATTTCTGCTTGAACCAGAAGATTGTAAGAAGTGGATTGAAATTACAGTAAGCGAATTTAATTTCTTGGAAAAATCTGCACTGTTATTGAATTTACTGGTTTTTGGTCTTTGTTAGATTTTATTTTAGAATCTTTGATTTTTTATTTATGAAATATCCTAAGGATTATGCCTCTGTGGACAGTATATATTTGTATTTGTCTAAAAATCTCTGTGGAGTTCCCATGCAGAAATGATTACATGGCTTTCTTAAATATACAGGTAATTGCTTCTTTTAAGGGATTTAGAAATAAAGAATGGTCTGTGCTAATTTAAATTTTTTCTTAAAATACATCCTTAGACTGTATATCTTTCAAAGAAAATACTGGTTTATTTTCCCTGCCACTTGCCACTTCCTTTCTTTAGTTTTAGAGGAGAATAGGGAGAAATTAAACAAGATATTCATTTTTTTTCAAATTATACAATTCATTTTATGAAAACCTATTGAGAAAAGGAATTATCTTGAGAAGCCTGTAGGCTTTGAGGCAACGCTCCTTTAGTTGTGGCACTGTTACTATAGTCACCACATGACATTAGTAGAAGAGCCAAGGGCCTGTTCTTTGGTACTCTGCTGAGTTCCTGTGGCTTCATCCAAAGGGTGTGGCTCCTTTGGGGGTTTAGAATTCAGAATAATTTTGCATCTCATTCTACCACTTCTGCCACAGAGTGAGCTAGTAGGTACACTGTTTGAATAAATCTACAACATGAAATAGGGGCTGTGAGTTCCAGAAAGTTACCTGTGTTGATAGTTTCTATTACTGGCACATGGGGAATTAGAGATCTGGATGAGTGGGAAAAAAAGACATGTAAAGGTTTTATTAAAAGAAAAAAATTGTATGCTAACTAAGTAGTTAAAACTTTGTACTACATTTGCCTTGCATTGTAATTAATGTTGTGATATTTTATTTCTTATAGTTTTCCACTAATACCTTGCCCAAGTTTTCCAATATACCTAAGGAAAAGCATTCTATTGTTACAGATATTACAAAGTTTGAAACCTGGAGTAAACGGGCATGGACAGATGTATTCCTTCAGACATACAAGGTAACTTTTCCACTCTTGTTCACTGCTAGGGGTTTTTTTTGGTTGATTTATATGAATAGTGTAGTAGTTAAGGTATAGGTAGTGCTGCTGTAAAAGATTAAAAAATACAGTGGCCCAAATAAGATAGAAATATTATTTCTATCTATTGTGGAGAAGTGGTTTAGAAATAGTGGGTGTCTCTTCCATCCTCAGTACTGGACTTTCATTTCTGGATCAGTTTCTCAGAACAGGGAAGAGCAGGTTAAAGAGTAGAAGACAAGTAAATACCTTTTAAGGATGTCATCTGTAAAATGCATCATTTCCATTTCACATTCCATTGGGCAAAATTTAGTCATATGACTGCACCTAGCTTCAAGGGAAGTTGAGAAATGTAGTCTCTAAAATTGGTAGGTACAGACATATTCTGGTACATAAAAGGAAGGATTAAATAATAGATGTTGGGGGACTTCCCTGGCGACCCAGTGGTTAAGACTCTGCGCTTCCAATGCAAGGGGCGCAGGTTCGATCCCTGGTCGGGGAACTAAGATCCCATATGCTGCGTGGCACAGCCAAAAAATAAAGAAAGAAAGAAATTAAAGAAAGAAAGAATAGCTGTTGGTGAAAATTATGGTCTCTACCTCTAATGCTTAGTAGACTCTTGCTATAAAGTTATTCTGGAGAGATATTTACTAGGAATCATACAGCTGTAGGCGAGACCAGGTGTTGACGAGATTCTCCAATTTGCTTCATGTTAAGTTACATATTTGGGTAGATTATCATAGCATAAATTGCACCTTCACACCCTATATCTTTATTGCTTAAACAAGTCCTGATTTCAGTCTTTGGAATCATTCCCTAGGTTTCCAAATATGGCACTGTGGATCTTGCCCACTAAGACCAATAGAGGCTTTTGCTCAGTCCTCATAGATTACAACCACAGACAGGGTGAGCTGTAGGGTAGGGAGTTAAAAGAAGGAAGAAGTCAAATAGAAGCAGCAATTAGTCACTCAAAGGAAAGGATAAAATAGAAATCTAAATAGTGAGTAATATATTTAAGACTTCTGTCACAAAATGCTTTTTAAATGTGATCTTGTTTATTCTTCACAACCAGTAATATCCCCAGTTTAGAAATGTGGGTACAAAGGTTCACATGCATACATACTTTCTTCCAAGATCACCTGATTTCGGCCATATAAAACCATCTGATGTAGGTAAAGCTTATTTCTTCCTTGTTGTTCTCTGCTGGGGCCCAGGAGCCCAGGTCCCTCTTGTTGCCCTCTGACACTCTAAATCCTCCACTGCAGCCAGCCACCCAAGCCTACCCTCTGGGGAGTTCCTTCTGTGGCTTGATTCCCAGTTACTCCCCCTCTCTACCTTTTCTTTTCCCAGTAACCTGCCCTGTCTTTCTTGCTGGATGTCAAGATGAGAAATCCTGTATGTTTTTTAGTAATTCCCAGAAGAATGTATGGGGGTATTTGTGACTCTCACCCAAACTTAGATTTGGGAAAAGACAATTTTCTTCTTTTCTTTCTTAACTCCAGGCTGCCTCCTATATAATTTTGTCTACTGATAAAGAGGAGCAACTCCAAAACAGAAGAGCTGCACATGTCCTAGTTTATGGACAAGCTAGTACTAATCTTGGTTTGTGGGCTTCATTCACTCACCCATTCACTTATTCACTCCCTCATGCCTTCATGTATATGTCTCATTCATTTAACCCATCTTCCCCAACTTAAAAGTCTGTGAATTTAGATACCAAGTATCACTTGTAAACTCAGAACTTAATAGTGTGTCAGCTACATAGTAGATGGCTCAACAAATATTTGTTGAATGAATTTATTCAACAACTATTATGGTCCAGCTACTATAATAGGTTCTGGGGGTATAAAAGTAAACTTGATATAGTCTGTCTCTTCAAGGATTTTGTGTTCTGGAGTATGTAAGTAACTAAATATATATAATTACAGAGAAGGATGACAAATGTTATAACAGGGTAAGCCCAAAGAACTAAGGATGAGCGGACATAGAGAGGAACCTAACTTTCCTGTGTCTTGGAGAAGGTTTCTAGGAAAAAGGTGGATTTAAACTGAGCCCTGAACAATGAAGAGGGTTTGGCAGGCAAGGTGGGGCATAGGTTAGAGAGAAAGATAGTACAATTTGTGTGACGGAGGTGATAGGTGAGTTTTATTGGGGGGGTGGGGCAATAACATTTTTTCCAGATAAAGGGAATTCAATGTGGAAGTGCCTGTGGTTTGATAGAGCATTGTACGTTCTGAGGAATAAAAACAGTATGGCTGTGGGTAAGAGGGGTGGACTATGAGCCCAGTCAGAAATTAGACTGTGGTTGACTTCATAAGCCAAACCAAGGCATCTGGACTTTATGGATTTTAGCACAAGGTCAGTACAGAAGTCCTGAAGGATTTTAAACACAAGGTTGATATGATCAGTTTTGCATTCTAGAGAAATCACTCTGGTATGGTGTGGAAACTGTTCGTGGATTTTTTTTTCAATTGAAGTATAGTTGATTTACAATGTTATGTTAGTTTCAGGTGTACAGCGAAGCGATTCAGTTTTATATATATATATTTTTTCTTTCTTTTTCAGATTCTTTTCCCTTATAGGTTATTACAAAATATTGAGTATAGCTCCCTGTGCTATAAAATAGGTGCTGTTGGATATCGATTTTACATATAGTAGTGTGTATATCTTAATCCCATTCTCCTAATTTATCCCCCCTTTTCCTCCCTTTTACCCCTTGGTAACCACAAGTTTGTTTTCTGTGTCTGTGGGTCTATTTCTGTTTTGTATATAAGTTCATTTATATCATTCTTTTAATTTTTTTAGATTCCACATATAAGCAATATTATGTAGTATTTGTCCTTTTTTTAAACATCTTTATTAGAGTATAATTGCTTTACAATGGTGTGTTAGTTTCTGCTTTATAACAAAGGGAATCAGTTGTACATATACACATGTTCCCATATCTTTTCCCTCTTGCGTCTCCCTCCCTCCCACCCTCCCTATCCCACCCCTCGGTGCTTTGTGACCACCTAGAGGGGTGGGATAGGGAGGGTG